>NW_008340646.1:1902198-1906830 GCF_000622305.1 Nannospalax galili
CTGAATAAGCTTGAGACTATGGAGAAAGATGACAGGTGAATATGGGTGAAATAACAGGACAAAGAAAAGTAATATGAAAACAACTCTCTAAGAAAGAATCAGGAAAAACAGCAATGGGAAAAAGAAAAATGCTAAGAGAATAATTAATAATTAAGGGGCTGGAGAAATGGCTCAGAGGTTAAGAGCACAGGCTGCTCTTGCAGAAGACCTGGGTTGGTTCATTTCCCAGCACCTACATGTAGCTAACAACAACCATCTATAACTCCAGTTCCAGGGGACCCAACACCCTCTTCTGACCTCCATGGGCATTGCATGACATGGGTACACTTACATACTACAATCATACACATAAAATAAAAATAAAGAAAATAATTTTTAAAAATAATAATTGAAGGGAAATACTTTAGTGTGTATTATCAGAGTACGTGAGTCACTAAGAAAGTCATTCTGAATAAACTTGTTAATGAATAATAATATTATAAAAGAAAAAATTCTGCATAAGTGTGAGTGCTTGAACTGGCAAAAAGGACAGAATGAAGACAAGTGGAATATTTATCTAGTCCATGTGCAGAGCAGCATAAAAACACTGATGCAATTCTCAGCTGCCTGAGCTGGAAGGGCGCATTGCCCAATGTTCAGTGTTTGGTCTAAGGACTTTATTCTTATCCATGAGGATAATAAAGATAATCCACATACTCTAGACATCTGCAGTACGTTAGGGACTCTTTAATGAAAAAGAGGACGGGGCAATTAATGGATGAATAATTAATTTAAGTGGGGTGGGAATGAACTTGGAAGAAAAATGGGAACGAGGATCTGTCTGAAGTCACGAATTCTTCCAGTCTACAGGGATCCAGTCACCATCTCACAGTTGAGCAGAGGGAAAACCATTTGGCCGGCTGTAGAGATTCATGTTCCGTTTTTATAAGCTTTTTCCCATCCTCTTTCTATTACCAGTTCAGCTCGTAGAGCAAGCCTCACCCACGCAATGGGACAAGTCCATTTTTCAATCTGGTCTCCAAAGAGTAAGGTTTATTTAAGTTGTTCACAATGTGTGACTTTGTTTAAAGCAAAATGTCCAATGCAATTACAGTAGCACCAAGACTGACCTACTTTAAAGCTGATTTGATTTAAGAATGTTTATTTTCCCCTGAACTCTTAGTGTCTAAGTAAGAGATTTTGAAATAATAAACAATTTAAAAGTGGAAAGAAAAAACATAACTTGGGCCCACTTTCTAGACCATTGGGGAGAGTTACCTCAGTGATGACAACATCTGTGGGCTGAGACCAAGGGCAAAAATAAATGTGAGGAACTGCAAAGATTGCCAAAAGCTCAGAGCTAAAATTATTAAAGGAAAAATTTGCTCTCCAAATGAAAGATGCATGGCCTGCTCAGCGATTTCAAATCATTTAACAATAACGCAATGCACAGCCCTTGAAAGATCAGGAGCAGCAGTTCTTTGTTTATCAAAGGAGCATCCGACCTAAGAATGTGATAGCTTTACCAGGGGTGTGGGGCAGGGCGGGTAGTCTTCCTTCAGCTCAGGGGATGCTCAGAGCTTCGGCAGAGCTTGCATGTGATGCGCAGATAGGCCTGCCCTGGCTCCAGCAACTGCGGCTCCTTTCCCTCACACAGTAGATGCATCCACTCCAGCAATGCATGCACTGTGTGGAGCCATAACCCGGTGAGCCTGACCAGATGGATGGAACCGCCTTCCCGCTCTTGTCCCTTCACACGCAAAGGCTCTCCCACTCTTTATTTTCTTCCTCTTTACTCAAGCCCCATTGGCCTTACCTCCTCCCTTCCCTTCCTGGTGGTCTCTCCTCCCGAAATAGTTGGCTTTGTTTCCATGTCACACAGTAATATATTCCATCCCATCACCCTCTGTTGCTCCCTCTCCCTTTAGATCCCCCCCTTCCACAGTTCCCTTTCTACTTTTATATATACACATGTATACATACATATGTTTTCATCAAGCCGCTACATGGGAGAGAAAATGTAGTATTTGTCTTTCTGGCATTTGCTTATTTTGACTAACATGATGATCTCCAATTCCATCACTTTCCTCAAATGTCATAATTTTATTCTTCTTTATAATTGAGTAAATTTCCATTATTTATCTACGTCACATTTTGTTTATCTATTTACCTGTATATGGTTTCCAATACACATGAACACATATAGAATGGGAGGGAAAGTGGTGGTGTCAGCAAAAGGCAGAACCTGTCAGAGCCTCCAGAGTTCACCCCATCTTCCTTTCCCTGACTGCGATCAGGGAAGCATGGGTTCAGAAGAGCCCACAGATGCCAGGCAGGCATGGTGGCACAATTCTTTAATCCCAGCCCTCGAGAGTCAGAGGCAGGCAGATCTCTGTGAGACTGAGGTCTGCTTGGTCCACATAGTGACTTCCAACAGGCAGGCCAGGACTAGAGAGATGCTGTCAAAAATAAAAATAATGAATAAATAAATAAATAAATAAATAAACAAATAAGAATTCATAGATTGGTGACACTGAAAGAAGAGTCACTGCCCAACAGCATGTGCCAGGAGAGAGGAGCCATGTTGGTTGTTCTACCCAGGTGACACGAACAGTCTCTGGAAGTCGCTCTCAACTAAAAATACATAACAATTTGAATTTCACTTCCAATAAAATCAATGAAACCATCTACACAGGACATCTAAAGTTTGGGTACAATGTCAGTATCTCAGCAAAGTTAATTGAAAGGAAAGCAAAGTTGATTACTTGCACTGAGAGAAAATAAATAAACAACGAAAGGGCCCCTCAACTGATGAGTGGATAATAAAATGAAGTATATTTACACAATGGAGTTCTACTCAGCAGTAAGGAATGATGAAACAATAAAATCTGCAGGTAAATGGATGGATCTAGAAACTGTGATACTAAGTGAAGTAACATATACTCAGAAAAACAAACAATGTATGTTCTCCCTCATATGTGGGTCCTAGCACCAAATCCTTTTGAATTCCATGTCCTTTTAATAAGATGATGCTATACAGCAGTCTCTTCTGCATGAAGTAACTACCATCATCATGACTTCAGCTGAGCCTAATAAATATTGTCACAATTGGCCTTGTTGACAGATGTGACCATTCATTAAAGGAGGGCCAAGCAGGGTCGTTGGACCTTCACTGGAGTATCCAGCCACTCTTCCCAGCCAACTGAATGTAATTTGGCTCTAATCACACACAGTCTCCTGGATTTGGGGAGGGCTAAAGTCTATAATCTGGGGAAAGCCAGGAAAAGAAGCCTTGAGCCACGCTGGGTAAACGCTTTCCAGTGTGAATACCCTCAGGTCACTCATATATCTCAACAACCCCTTAGTCATCTCTGTAAGTAAGCTCAGTAAATCATTGGTTCCCCAGGAAAACTTTAATCAAACATTGGTTTGACACTAGAACCCTAGAAGGGGATAAACATTGCTTAGTATCCCCAGGAAAAGAATTCTCTCTCACAACAGATGGAAAATTTGTTTATGTTATCATGTCTCCTAATTATTAAAAAAGAAAATGAGAATGTAAAAGATGTTAAAAAGGATATGGGACTGGAGATATTTTCCAAAATAGAAAAAAATGAAAAAGTCAAAGCAAGAAATGAAGGTCTGCGTAGGTTTGTTATGATATATAAAGGATGAGACAAAAATAATATACACATATTCTTTTCTATAAATAAATAATTTATTGAGAATTTCATACATGAATATAAGGTGTTTTGATCAAATCCATGCCCACTCTCTCCCCTCCAACTCCTCCCATAACTCCTCATAAATTTTTTCTGATAACTTCATTCACTCATTCTTCTTCTTTAATTTTTTATGGGGCTTTTGGCTACTCTAACATTTCTGCTTCTGAAGCAGTAACCCTAAAAATTTTTAAGGATTAGATAAAAACTCCCAAATAGTTTAGACATTTTTGGCCTTTGGAATGGAGTATGTTGCTAAGAGGCCCAAGGACATTGTGAGTTTTAGTCAATAACCTGGCTACTTTTCTTTGGGGTCTTTTTACCCGAACTGCCTAACCAATTCCTACCTCCTACTCATATCACACAATCCTCTGAAGAGGTTACCCAACTTGCAGATAGGGAATCGGGACACAGACCACTCTGGCTTCCTCCATGCTGAACAGGGACACAGGGTGAAAGAATTGGAGTACCCCTTCAGTGGGTCTATTGAAAGACCAAATTGTATAACTCTTATCTCAAGGAGAAAAAGGAATTCTCTGAATTGTGAATAGGAGATGTGAAGAAGTAAAGGCAAGAGTAAATGGCATCACAAGTTCTAGACAGGGAACTAGAAAAAGTCAGAACAGGGCAATTTCCAAATGTTCATATGAAAGTCCATTGGAGTTTCTTGACAAGGGCTTCCAAATAACCCCTCTATTAGGTTCTTCCTCATTTTTCTTTTGTCTACCAAGGCTAGACTGGAGAGTGATGGATTCAGGATTTGCTTTCAGGTATTTTGATAGCTGTTGGAGTGGTTAGAATCAGTGTCAGTTCCCTCACAAAGGCTTCTAGATAAGGGGAGAAAAAAATTTATCCATCATTGTAGAACACTAGCTGGTTGTCTCCCTTAGCTACAGGTGGGCACTACAGTATTGGAGATCAAGATTTGTGG
>NW_008340646.1:1907215-1908639 GCF_000622305.1 Nannospalax galili
TGAGTTGACCCTCTTCTTTGTAGACTGGACACTGGTTCAAGTCCATCTTGTGGGGTCTCCATGGCCTCCCTGAAGAAGAGGACAAGTTACAGGACACCACAGTTACAGGACATTTTGAGAGATGCTTCATAGTCCCCTGGAATTTAGTTGACCTTGGAAGGCAAGAAGCAAAAACTGTCCTTTAAATCCCTCTTGACCAGATTAGTATAGGCCTCAAAATATGGCTGTTAAACATCCAAGAAAGTTAGTCCAACCAGTCTGGTACTTTTAATGACCATGTGCTATGTAGATAAAGCTTGGGCAAAACCCAAATCTTCTCAGGTAAGCCTTGACTGCACATACATTTTGTTCCTTGAACTAGTTGACTAAACTATGACCTTATAAAATTTAAGATTATGTGTATATTATCTGGGGGAGGCTAGGAAGAGAAGGCATGACCCATGTTAGGTAAAAGCTTTCCAATGTGCATACCCTCATGTCATACATGCACCTCAGCAACCCCTCAGTTACCTCGGTAAGTAAGCTCAATAAATTCATTGATTCCCCAGCAAAATTTAATCAAACATTGGCTCTACACTAGAACCTTGAAAGGGAATAAGCATTGCTTAGCATCCCAGGAAAAGAAGTGTCACAACAGATGGAAAATTTATTTGTTAATGCAATTATGTCTCATAATTATTAAAAAAAGAAAACAAGAATGTAAATGATGTTAAAAGAATATGGGAATGGAGATATTTTCTAAAATAGAAAAAAAATGAAAAAGCCTAAGCCTGTAATGAAGGTCTGTTTATATTTCTTATGATATATAAAGGACGAGACAAAAATAATATAAACATAATCTTAAAATGTCTTTGGTCATAGCTTAGTCAACTATTTTAAGGGACAAAATATAGATCTAGTCAAAGTTTATCTGAGAATATTTGTTCTTTTTCACCCAAGCCTTATCTACATAGCACATGATAATTAAAAGTACCAGACTGGTGGAACTAACCTTATTGGATGTTTAACAGCCATAGTTTAGGGCCTTTTTAGGGACTTAAAGGACAGTTTTTGCCCCTTGCCCTCCAAGGTCCCCCTCCAGGGTACTATTAAACATCTCTAAAAATGTCCTGTAACTGTGGTGAGTCACCTGTCCTCTTCTTCAGGGAGGCCATGGAGACCCCAAAAATGGACTTGAACCAGTGTCCAGTCTACAAAGAGGAGGGTCAACTCAGAGGAAACATCTCATTCATGCTTACAAGTGAAGCCAGACATGGTTGAGCAGGACTTTTGGCTTATCTTCACATATCTGGAACTGGTAAAAGAAAGGAGCCAGGAGTTCCTCCCAAGCCCATATGACCCCTGAGGAATGGATCCTCAAATGACCTTAAGTGTAAAAATAAATTGATTTATTTGGGCCCACTTTATGGTCTTAAACACCCAAA
>NW_008340646.1:1908911-1911062 GCF_000622305.1 Nannospalax galili
GCTATCAAAATACCTGAAAGCAAATCCTGAATCCATCCCTCTCCAGTCTAGCCTTGGCAGACAAAAAAAAAAATGAGGAGGAACCCAATAGAGGGATTCTTTTGGAAGCTCTTGTCAAGAAATTCTAGTGGACTATGATATGAACACTTAAAGGTTGCCCTGTTCTGACCTTTTTCTGGTGCTCTGTCTAGAACTTGTAATGCTAACTACTCTGGGCTTTACTTCTTCTTCACATTTCCCAGGCACCAGTCAAGGACTTCCTTTTCCCCCTACAGATAAGAGTAATGCAATTTGGGAGTCTTTTAGATAAACCCACTGAAGGGGTACCCCAATTGCCTCACCCTGCATCCCTATTCAGCATGGAAGAAGCCAAGTGGTCTGCATCCTAATTCCCTATCCACAAGTTGGGTAACCTCTTCAGAGGATGGTGTGATAAGAATAGGAGGTAGGAATTGGCTAGGCAGTTAGGGTAAAAAGGCCCTAAAGAAAAGTATCCCATTTCTTGGCTAAAAGTCAAAATGTTCTTGGGCCTTTTAGTAGCATACCCTGTTCCAAAGGCCAAAAATGTCAAAAGTATTTGAGAGCTTTTATCTAATCCTTAAAAGGTTTTAGGGTTACCTCTAAAACCCAGAGGGGGGAATTTTAGAGCAGCAAAAAGCCCCCCCCAAAAAAAGAAAGAATACACAAACTTGTCAGGAAACAGTGATGGGGAGATATGGGAGGAGTTGGAGGGGAGGGAGTGGGCATGGATTTGATTAAAACACCTTATATGCATGAATGAAATTCTCGATAAAATTTTTTTTTAAGTTAAAAAAAAGATAAACCCACTTATTTGTTAAATGTGATATGTGTTTAATGTACTAAATGTATATTTTCTTCAATCAATTCTATCTATATTTGAGTGTATGTGTATGTGTACGTTCATGTGTTTGTGTACACGTGCATGTGGAAACTAGAGGACAACCTCTGCTGTCACTCTTCAGATAAACTTGTCTTCTACAATTTCTGTTTTTGAGTCAGAGTGGCTCAAGTAGGCTAAGCTGGCTGGTCAGTAAGCCCCAGGAACCTACTGTCTCTGCCTCTTCACTATTGGAATGACAGGCATGTGCTCCCACACCCAGCTTTTTGCTTTTACATGGATTCTGGGGACTGAACTCTGGTACTAATGCTTGCAAGGCAAACATATTACCAACTGAACCATCTTACCAGCTCAGGCACTTGTGTTACAGAGATGGTGTATTAGAATGTGATTTCACTTCTTTGGCTCTTCTTCGAAAGCAGTTATATAAGATCATCAGGAGCCCAAGGGGAGCTACTTCCCTACTTTCTCTCTCAATCTTTCTCTCTCTCTCTCTCTCTCTCTCTCTCTCTCTCTCCTTGTTTTATATTTAGTGTCATTCTAGTTTTTTATTATGTTTTATTTTATTTTTAGAAAAACTTTATTAAGAATTTCATACATGCATATAAGGTGTTTTGATCATGCCCACTCCCTCCCTGCCAACATTCCCCTCTCTGAAGAGGTAACCTTAAAATCTTTTAAGGATTAAATACAAGCTCCCAAATACTTTTGACATTTTTGGCCTTGGAACAGAGTATGTTGCTAACAGGCCCAAGGACATTTTGACTTTTACCCAAGAAACTGGCTACTTTTCTTTGGGGTCTTTTTACCCTAACTGCCTAGCCAATTCTTACCTCCTATACTTATCACACCATCCTCTGAAGGGGTTAGCCAAATTGCCAATAGGGAATAGGGATGCCAGCTTCTTCCATGCTGAACAGGGATGCTGGGTGAGGCAAATATTAGCGGGAGGGAGTGGGCATGGATTTGACCCCTCTTCAGTAGGTCTACCCAAATGACTCCTAAATTGCATAACTCTTGTCTCTAAGGGGAGAAGAAAGTCCTTGAATCATGAATCAAATTGCCAATAGGGAATAGGGATGCCAGCTTCTTCCATGCTGAACAGGGATGCTGGGTGAGGCAAATATTAGTGGGAGGGAGTGGGCATGGATTTGACCCCTCTTCAGTAGGTCTACCCAAAAGACTCCTAAACTGCATAACTCTTGTCTCTGAGGGGAGAAGAAAGTCCTTGAATCATGAATAGGAGATGTGAAGGAGAAGTAAAGGTAAGAGTAATTAGCATTACAAGTTCT
>NW_008340646.1:1911294-1932305 GCF_000622305.1 Nannospalax galili
CAGGCTCAGCCGAAGTAGTGATGATGGCAGTTATTTCATGCAGAAGGGACTGCTGTACAGCATTATCTTATTAAAAGGACCTGGAATTTAAAAGGATTTGGTGCTAGGACCCACATAGGAGAGAACATATGTCATTTGTTTTTCTGAGTCTGTGTTACTTCACTTAGTATAACAATTTCTAGATCCATCCATTCACCTGCAAATTTCGTTATTTTAACTTTCTTTACTGCTAAATAGATTTTAGTTTCAATAATTAAAGTGTTCCTGCTAGTAGAAGCATCACTAACCCCGACTGCTTCAATTGAGAGAGAAGCTCAGAGCCTTTAACAGCTTCTGTCTCCCTTTAACCTTTACCTCTGATCTCACTGTTGATATTTTCAAGTCGTTCTAACCTCCATTTGATGTCTCTTTTTTCAGTTACATATCTCCCACCTCTTATGGAATGGCTCCTTCTAAGTGTCAGAAAGAAGTCAGCTTGTAAGCTGGACTGAGCCTCCCTTCCTCCTATATGGTCAGGTGTTGCTATTCTAGTAACTCTCCAAACCTAGACACTGAACATCACCTGTTTGGAAAGGATCACTGTGACTTAACTTAGAGCTGAAGATCGCAAGGAAGTATTATCAAGGAGATAACAAGTGGGCTGGGGAGATAACTCAGTCAGTAAAGTAGTTGACTTGCAAACACAAGGACTTGAGCTCAATCCCCAAAACCCATGTAAAAAACCAGACATTGTGGCACATGCTTGTCATTTCACTGTGGGGAAGTGGACATAGGGGGAACCTTGGGACTTGCTGGCCAATCGGCCTAGCCAAGTGCTTGAGTTCCAGGCTAGTGAGGGACACTGTTTCAGAAACAAGGTGAACAGCATACTGAAACCACACATACATGCACACACATACACACACCCACATACGCCTGCACACACGTATGTATACACGCACAAATACACAAAAACAGAAGGGGGAAGAGAAGAGGAGACACGTGTCCTTCCTGGGGCCAAAGCTAGCTACGCCGAGGTACGGTAGCTAAGGTGGAACACAGCACAGTTTTCCTCTAACCTCTGGACTTGACCTTCCTATTTGTTCACCTTCCTCTCTCTCCTTGTGTACACCCTCGAGTCTTTCTTCTACCTCAAACTGTTAAGGTGGGTCTTTACAGGGTTGAGCAATGTCGATTCTAAGGTGCCATCTTACAGTCTTTGATAAACTCCCAGAATACCCACTGTGACTGACACCTGACAGACATTCAGAGAAACGTTCAGGTAACCGAATGAATGAACCACAATTAATTAGCTGAATTCCTGGATGCTGCTTTTGCAGAAGTTTGTTGCTTCATGATTAGTGTTGCTCCTTATCATTTGCATTTTGTTTGATGTCCCGTCGTTAATGAAAGACTGATTGAATGAACAGTAATGTGATTGAATTCTGAATTAATGGATTTGAATAATTTATTGTTTCCATAATTCCAAGACAAGAGAATCAGTGGGGTGGACTTCATGTCTTACACCAGTGAAATTCAAAATGGTAAACCCATTTCACCTTCATAGACACTTAAATCTCTCCATGAGAATTTGCTTCTCTTGCTACAATAATTTTCCTTGGTGGTGACAGGTAGGTAAATTTTCTGACTCCATCCTGGAAAGTCCTGTTTTTTCTAAGTCTGCATATCTACCCTTCCGCGTTGTGAATGACAGTGCATACAATTCAATGAGCTGGCGAAGCTGTAATTCAGTGTTGCGTTCTAGCCAAGGTGTGAGCTCACCTAAGTTTCACAACAACCCAAAGTCCTCAAGTGAATTATGTTTTCAATCTGACCACCCCAGCTGCCCTATATATTTCTCCTATGTAAACAGCATTGAGGGTAAAATGTATGAATTTCCTCCTGTTTCCAGCAGTTGTTCAAACATCTGTTCTGGTTTTCATTGTAAACAGATGGAAGCCACACAATATGGAATCAGAATGATAATGCTAGGTGAATTGACTTCAATTATCATTTCCATAACATTCTGAGCATTGAGAAATCCACATAAATACATTGAGTTCCGCAGACTAATGTTTGAACATGGCCATTTTTGTTTACTCTGTCAAATGTGCTTCAAGTTTTAAATGATATGGTTTGGGCATTTTTGCTTGACAAATCGTCCATTTAATTCAGCAGAAAAATACATTACATCTTTGTAATGTCCTATGTGAGGTGTGAGAGCTAATTTTGCTGTCAGCTTGATTGGATCTGGAATCACTTGGTAAACACACCTCTACACAAGTTGGTGAGGGTGATTCCAGAGAGGGTTATCTGAGCACAGAACCATGCTGAAGGTGAAGAGCACTGTGGCAGGGTCTGGGACTGAACAGAAAGAAGGTAAGTAGGAACCCAGCATCCCTCACTCTGCTTCCTGACTGTTGACACAAAGTGACCAACAGCCTCAGGCTTCATTGAGCCCCACTGTGGCCACCGTACCTCTCCACCACGGTGGACTGACTGTCAAACTCTCAGCCTAAATAAACTCTCTCCTTCTTAGGAAGTTCTCAGAAATAACTAACACAGAGACACTGTCCTTTTCACAGTGAAAAACAAAATTTTAGGCACGTACTTTCATAACCAGAAGGCAGATGTAGTTTCTCAAACTAAATATTTGAGGTCTTGACCATGAACTATATACTAAAATATCTACAGCAACTGCTCGGAAACTGAAGCACCATCTAATCCCTAGGCATAAGAGTTTGGTGATACGATGCCAAACCAAAGATAAAGTGGTTAATACCTTTCATTGAACAATGTGGATACATTGCCAACAGCTCCACCTTTCCCTTTTATCTCAATGAGCAAAACATTTCAGTTATGCAGTATGAATCAGTTAAGAGACACAATGCACAGCAAGTGAATGAAGCTGTTATAACGTGTGGCATAGTAGGAATTTGGTAAAAGAGTATGTACATCTTACACTTTCTCAGCACACAAAGTTAACTATGCAAGTGATGAATACATTAAATAGCTTGTCATGACTAATCTTGCTGGTCAACTTGACAGATACAGACCCTTCGCTGAGAAATTTCCTCCATCAGATTAACCTTTGGTCTTGTCTGTGGGGCATTTTCTTGATAACTACTTGGTGCAGGAGGGCCCAGTCCACTGTGGGCAGTGCCATGCCTAGGCAGGAGGGCCAGGGCTGTACAAGAAAGAGAGCTGAGCTAGCACCTGGAAGCAAGCCAGTGATCTGCATTGTTCTGCAACTTCTACCTCAAGCATTGGCTTTAAGTTCCTGTCATTGCTTCCCTTGATGATGAACTGTGACCTGTAAATGAAGTAAACCCTTTCCTCCTCAGATTGTTTCTGGTCATGATGTCAATTATAGGAACAGAAAAGCAAACTGGAACACAGCTTCACTGTGCTAATTATTTCACAATGCCTATGTAAATCCAAACATCACCCGGTATACCTATAATTTTTTGTCAAGGGTACCTCAATAAAGCTGCAAAAGTTAAATATCTAGAAGAAAGATAGGTCATGATTGATAGAGAGATATATAAGTCGATGATAGATGTTTCATAAATAGATAACTAGTTAGATCACAGATAATAGAGTATGACCACTCCACACTGAACTAATCTGATCTTATTAGATAGATAGACATGATAGACTATAGGTAATAGATAATAAATAGGTAGATTATAGGTAGATGGCAGGTAGAGAGATGATCAATTTGTCTTTGATACAGGGCTGTCTCAGATTAATACCCACAGGATATTCAGAGTCACAGAAATCTGCACTGAAAACCTTGGAGCTAAACAAAGGAAACTCAAACCACAAGAAATGGCATTTGAAATAAGATCACAGAGGTCATGGCTTTATTCCCAGGACTTTGGTGGGAGAGGCACGTGGATCTCTCTGAGATTGAGGTCAGCCCATTCTGCACAGTGTGTTCTGTGCCAGCTGGGGCTACAGGGAGAGCCTGTCTTGAAACAAAAAAAAAATCAAGCAAATATACAAAGAATTCTTGGTAAATTTTCAGGTGTCTTTTTTTTATTTTATTTATTATTTTTATTTTATGTGTATGTGTATATTGCCTGCACATAAGTGTACCCGTGTCATGCAATGCCTGAGGAAGTCAGAAGCGGCTGTCGGGTCCCCTGGAACTGGAGTTATGGACAGTTGTTAGCTGCCATGTGGGTGCTGGAATTCAAACCCAGGTCTTCTACAAGAACAGTTAGTGTTCTTAACTGCTGAGCCATCTCTCCAGCCCCTCAGGTGTCTGTTTTTATTAATTATATGAACAAGAGGAAATGTTAAGACTCTTGCAGTTTGCAAGTACTTTTACCAACTCTCTGTAACAGTAATCAGAATCTACCTTCCAACATAATGTTGTTTTTGTCAAGAGTTCCTGCTTCCTCTGGTTCTTGTAACCCTCACTGGCCCCTTCTGCCTTTTCAGTCAGAGGTCCCTTCACCCTGTACCTGTGGATAGATGCTCAGAAGCAGCTTTTCTGTGACAATGAAGGCTCTGACTGCTTGGTCAGCCATTAAATTCTATTATCCTGCTGTCCCATGGGAAGCAAGAGCCTTGTCCTTTAATCATGTCATTTTGCATTGTTTTTATAAAAAAAAAACATTTTATAAAAATGTTATTTTTGATTCTGTTGATGATTAAGATGGGTAGAGAGGCATCTACTCGATGTTTAATAAAAACTAATTAATTCTTCAGCTCCTGCTAATTATGTGAGGGTTGTGCTTTCATAGTTGTTTGCTGTTTGCTTTTAAATGCACTTGAGTACTTTTGAATGCATGCATAGAATACTATTTGAATATATTATTGGATATATCTCCTCATTCATGTGACAAGTTTCTGGTATATCTTTCTTGATGGCCCAGCTTATCTGTAGTTAGGAATTCTTACTATTTTACTCTGGGGTGTTAAACTGTTCTGCATCTTATATTGTGATTTCTAGGTCAAGGTTATCAATTTAAATTTAATTGTGATTTTAAAAGCTAATATAAAATGTATCATCTTATCCATTTTTACACGTACAGATCAGTGGCATTACATGTGCTCATACCACAGTTCAGGGAGGGGCTGTAGCTCAGTTGGTGCAATGCCTTCCTAGCATGGATAAGGTCCTGGGCTCAATCCTCAGTGCTGTATAAAGATGGACTTGGTAGTTCACTCCTGTAATTCAAGCACTTGAGAGGTAAAATCAGGAAGATGACAAGTTCAAGGCCACCCTTCTCTATATAATAAGTTAGAAGCCAATCTGGAATACATAAGACCGTCTCTCAAAAATTAATACATGTTTTATACCTCAAATGTGTCACTGTGTAGTTGTCTCTAGGTGGGTTTTTTTCACATATGCTTTTGTGTACATTTTTATGCTAATTTGAAATTTTATATCTTATTTAATTCTTTTATGAGATGTTTAAAAATAACTTTATGTGGTACACTCAATCCTTTCTTTAGTGCGTGCTCTTGGCTTCCTGCCATGAGTCAATATAAAATTTGTACCATCCTAACTTCTCCCTTCCCTTACTCTCAAAAATTGTAATTTCTGATTTTATTATCCTTAGTTCTCCCAGAGCATTATGTTTTCAAGTGTGCATCATTTGTCAGTTTGATGCATTATTTTTATTTATTTAAAGATTTATGGTGGCTGGAGTTACATCTCAGTGGTTAGGAGCACTGGCTCAGTTCCCAGCACCCACAAGGCAGTTAACAGCTGTTTGAAACTCCAGGTCCAGGGGAATCCAGTGCCATCTTCTGACCTCTGTGGGCATTGCACGACATGGGTGCACTCACACACATGCAGGCGATATACTCACACACATAGAATAAAAGTATTAAATAAAATATTTCAAAGATTTAAAGGTCTATTTGTGTGCGCGTGAGTGTGCACGTATGTGTGTGCACGAGTGCCTGTGCCTATATGTTCACGCAGAGGCCGGAAGAGGTCACCAGCTGTGCTCTACCATGCCTCACCTCTTTCTTTGGGGTTTCTGAACCTACGGCTCAAATTTTCTCAGTTGCATGCCAGAAGCTTCCGTGGTCCTGGATCTTCCCTCTTCGGAGATAGGGCTACAAGCAGACACAGGATGCCTGGCCTGTGACATGAGTGCTGGAATCTGAGCTCTGCGCCTCATGATTGCCCAACAAACACTTTTAACCCCTGAGCTGTCTCTCCAGCCTCCTTAACACATTATTTTTAAACTCTGGCGTAGACAGGAAGAGGGATTCTACATGTTCATGCCATGTCCCACCGTGCCTGTCCCGGCCCCTCCCTCTTCGATTACTGTTATTTCTGTAACACATTGCTTATGACATTCAGCTCTCTCAATTTTATCAGGATTCTCGTGGTTGCTTTAGTCTAATTCCTATGCTCCAATGGCTTTTGTGCCCAGCATCCATATTTCATCTCACTGTTATCATCTTCTAGAAATTTCTTCAAGAACTAACTACATCACCTGGGCCTTACACGCTCTAAGTGACTATTAACAAGTTTGTTGTGCTCCCTTCTACAATCAAATACCACGGAGGAGCAGATTCTTGCTGTTTCCTTCTGTGAACTCAAGTCTCTGCTCTGTGGCTCTGCTCTTTGTGTCCGTCTGTATCACTGACACTGCTCGTGGCTCCTGGGTCTCATCATCATGTTCTGATGATTTTTCCCTAACGCTGGCTCTGACACAGCCTTCATTTCTGAAATGACGTTTTGTTTCTGAGACAGTCTCATGTCGCTCAAGCTAGACTGAAGCTCCCTGTGTAACTGTGGAAGACCCGTGAACTCATAGTGATACTGCTTCCTCCCAAGTCCTGGGGGCACAGGTGTGCGCCACCACGCCTGGCCTCTTCCACATTTTTACTGAGGACTTCCAGCCTAGTTTTGATTTCTCTCAGATGTAAACCTCTCTTACTTGAGATCTTATGACTCCTCTTTGCCATTTAAGACAGATTGAATGAATGGCAATACATTGTGTCCCCTTTTTATTTTGGGGTGTCTCTGTCACCACCCATTTCTGCTTTCTCTTCCTTTCCTTCTTTATTTTTACATCCCCTATAAACTCCATACTTCGTATTAACTAAATTCTTTTAATAAATTGAATTCTTTCTGTATCAATTAATTACTCATGTCCAAGTAGATGAGAAACCAGGGTATAGTTTTTCCCAGCTGAAGATGCAGTGGGGTTCAGTCCAAGGCTGTGTGTGTGTGTGTGTGTGTGTGCATGTGTGTGCATATGCATGTGTGTAATGTATGTGCATGTACGTGTATGTGGGCATGGATGTGTGAATGTGAATGTCACTTTTTATTATGCCTCACCAGCTAGCAGAAACTAAGGCTGTGAGCTGCTTGCAGTCCAAGTTTCGCTCTGATTTTTCTTCCCTGATGCTTGGTGCTTGGTGAAGGAGCCTCTTCTTTAATTATCATGTGCCATGCTTAGTGTAACATGTGACATGGCAGATGTTCAAAAAGTGCAGTGCTCTTTATTCTTTGTGCTATGCCTTCTGCCCTTTAGTGGAACCTGGGAAATTTTCTGCAGCTCCCTTGTGTCAGAACCTATTACTCCAAACAAGAACTATCATACCTTCCCTGAGATTGCAACATTGCTTTCAAAAATGTGGTGACTCTCAGATAAGCAAGGGGAGCACCCCTCTCTCCAGAATTTTCCTAGGCCCAGTTTGATCTTCCCATCCTTTGATGCCCTGCCATGGGCAGGATATGGTTTATGATTTATGATTTGCTGTAAGCCCCACTGAAGATAAGGTATGCTTTGTGAACTATTTCTTATTCTCTGAGGATAACTTTGAAAAGGAGGAGGAAAATATGCCTTTACCTGCTACCTTTTAAAATAGTTTATTTATTCTTTTTATTATTTTATGTGTATGAGTGTTATGCCTGCATG
This sequence comes from Nannospalax galili, assembly GCF_000622305.1. Taxonomy (NCBI): domain Eukaryota; kingdom Metazoa; phylum Chordata; class Mammalia; order Rodentia; family Spalacidae; genus Nannospalax; species Nannospalax galili. Next base: position 1,919,175 of record NW_008340646.1, read on the forward strand.
TAAGTAAGTGCACCCATGTCGTGCAATGCCTGTGGAGGACAGAGAGGCTGTCAGATCCTCTGGAACTGGAGTTACAGACAGTTGTTAGCTGCCATGTGGGTGCTGGGATTTGAACCCAGGTCTTCTGCAAGAACAGTCAGTGTTCTTAACTGCTGAGCCATCTCTCCAGCCTCTACCTGCTACCTTTTAAAGAAGAGAAAGTTGAACAGTGATCACCAGGGGCCATAGGGAGGGACATGGTGAAGTTGTTTAATGGGTCCATGGTTCCAGTCTGAGAGGATGAATGATGGTGATGGCTGCACACCCGAATTCACAAAATCAATGCCTTTGAGTTATGCTATTTAGAAATGGCACATTTATGTTATGAGAATATTGCAAAAGAAATAAAATTAGATGGGTAGATGTCTCATAGATACACTGAGAACCTCCACAGTTATCAAGGATGACGTCCTTGGGGAGTGCTGCTGTTGTGCTGTGTGGTTCTGAGATGACACTGCCCTGGAAACTTCAACCTCTCCATCACTGAGAGGCCGAGACTGACAGTTGCTGGTGTATCCCATAGCCAAGGGCTTTACAACCTTGTGCCCTATAACCATAATATAATAAAGTTGTCATCACAAAGAGCTTCTTACTCCCCTCTCGTCCCTCTTTTTTTACTTTCATGACCCACATATACATATATGAGTGTGTCTCTGTGTGTATATATACTTAAATCTTTATTACTCATATGAAACAGAACATGCTATTTGTCTTTCTGAGTCTGGCTTATTTAACTTAACATGATGATCTCCAGTCCCATCCATTTTCCTGCAAAAGTCAGGATCTTAAGAATCTTTATTCATTCATCTGTTTATGAACATCTAGGTTGATTTAATATCTTACTTATTGCAAATAGTGCAGCAGTAGGGTGGGGCTGGAGAGCTGTCTCAATGGTTAAGAGCATTGGCTGTTCTCACAGAAGTGTTGGGTTTGAAACCCAGCACCCACATGGCTGCTAACAACCATCTGTAACTCCAGTTCCAGAGGATCTAATGCCCTTTTCTGTCCTCTGCAGGCACTTATATACATGCAGTCATAACACTCATACACATAAAATAAGTGTAGTAATGAATGTGGATATACATGTATCTCTGTGATGTGCTGCCTTAGGGCCTTTCAGATACATAGTGTGCCATAGCTGAGTCATAATGTATAAAGTGGGGGAGGAAGGCAGAAACAAGAGGGATGGAATAGATGGGGTCTGAAGGCAGAGGGGAGACTATTAGAGGAAAGGAAGGTGCTCTAGTTTGATTTCTATTGCTGTGATAAAACACTGATCAAAAGCAACTTGGGGAGGAAACAGTTTCAGGTCACAGTCTGTCACTGAGGGAAATCAGGGTAGGAACTCAAGGCAGTCCTGCTTGTTATTTCATTCAGCATTACCTCCAACCAGGAAACTCACTCATTGCCAAGGAAGCACAGCAAAAACCATGTAGGACTGCTTCTTGCTGGCTTACTTGCAGGCTCATACTTAGCTAGCTGTCTACTAATGAAGTCCGGGACCACTTGCACAGTAGATGGTGCCACCCACAGTGGGCTGGGCCCTCCTACATCAATAAATAATCCAGGTCATCCCAGACAGACATGCCCACAGGCAACCCCTCCGTTGAGATGCCCTGACTCTAGGCTAGGTCAAGTTGACATTTAAAGCTAACTAGGTCAGAAGTGGACTAGAAAGAGAAGCATAGGGTAGATGATGGAGGCAAACTAAAGCAATGTATGATGATACCTATGTGTGGTACTGTCACATAACAAGGAAACCTGTTTCTTATGCTATACAAAAGAAAATCAGTTCTTTAGTCAAGGATGTTTCAATGCTCCTACAAGTGTAGGAAGCTTGGCTTGTAGCACACAACCCAGAAGAGAGATCAGTGGAGTCTTGGAAATACAGGGAGGCGAGTGCTAATGCTGATGATTGTCTGCCACAGCCAAGGTTGTACAGGGTTCCAAATAGAGCAGCCATTTTCTATAAGCCTTAACCTCAAGTGTCTGACATATCCCAGGAGAAGTTGGAGTAGCTTAATTTTCAAAAGAATGCTGCCCTTGGCTCTGCTCTAAAGACATTCAGCCCAGGACTTTGAAATACAGACAATGACAATGTACCAGGAGCCCATAAACATGTCAGCGAGAGGCAGCTTAAGTCCTTGCTTTATTATGCTGGCTCTCACTGTGTGGAGCTGGGATGAAGGATGAGTCTGGGAGCTGGTTTTAAAATGACCAAACTCACGCTAATTTACATCACTTTTTGGCCTTAGCACTTGGCTCTGACATTAGGTTTTATTTCTGTTCCACTAACCCCTCCCCAAGAGCCTTTTCTCTCAGAACACAAGTAGATTTTTATGAGCTTTTGGGAAAGGAAAAGGGAAGGAAGGAGAGAGGTTAGGTGCTCCACTTCAGTTTGGCTCCGCTTTAGAAGGTCATTACTCACTGGAATTTAAAGGAAATGGTTAATCATCTAGAAAGTGAAGAAAATAAGAAAAACAGCACTGACTCCCTGGCTCTGAGATGCTGACTTTGGCCCCCGAATACTCAGTGCAGCCTCTGCACATGAATTTGGAAGGTTCTCCATAGAGAACTCTCCTTCCCTTCCAGCTGCTTCCCCCACCTTCCAGATGTGAGACTCACCTCCCTCATCCAGTTTCTCCTTCTTACAAGGGTTCATTGAATGAATGTGAAGCATTTCAAGATCACTCGGGATCAGTTGCCTTGGTATCCAATGGGAATCATTCATAGCTACTCTGTGTAATATGTTGATATGTAGGGGAATAAATGCAATTGTACATGAAATGACCTAGATACATCATTTGCCATCCTCTGCAAGTGGCACGATGAGTTACTAGGCACTTCTAACTAGCTATTGGAATTCCTGTGTCAAATCTTCACATGCTTTCAAAACTAGACACAGTCCCAACTCTCCCTTCCAGATTTTTCTTCCATAACCAACCCGGCCCTGGCAGGAGGGAAGATATGAGAGAGAGAGAGAGAGAGAGAGAGAGAGAGAGAGAGAGATCACATGGCTGCATAGCTTGTGGCTATGAGACTACTAAAATATGGTCTCCAGAGAACTGGACTCTCACCACGAGTCTCATGCTGGAAGAAGGGAAATGCTGGTCTGGGCTTGTCCTCCAAGAATAGATTTTATACAACTAGTTGGAAACCTCTCAGGAGAAGCTGGAGCTGGGAGAGTGATGGGTCAGTGATGGGCAGGACCACACCTTGAGGACCACTTTTTATGCTGCCTATTGCCCTCTAGTTAAACCTATACCTCATGTCAGGATCCCAAACTAGACTTATTGGTCACTTGATTCTGTTCTTTCCAATGTAGCCACATTGAATAAATCTCCTTTTTCTACTGGTCACTCCTCTTGTCTGTTTAATTGGTCTATTGAAGACAGGTAGGCAAGACTGCTTGTTAGAACCACCACAGCCCAGGCTGTGACCCTATCCCTTCTAGTAGTACTCCCACTGTCCGAGTCTCATGCTGGAAGAAGGGAAATGCTGGTCTGGGCTTGTCCTCCAAGAATAGATTTTATACAACTAGTTGGAAACCTCTCAGGAGAAGCTGGAGCTGGGAGAGTGATGGGTCAGTGATGGGCAGGACCACACCTTGAGGACCACTTTTTATGCTGCCTATTGCCCTCTAGTTAAACCTCAGGATCCCAAACTAGACTTATTGGTCACTCGATTCTGTTCTTTCCAATGTAGCCACATTGAATAAATCTCCTTTCTCTACTGGTCACTCCTCTTGTCTGTTTAATTGGTCTATTGAAGACAGGTAGCCAAGACTGCTTGTTAGAGCCACCACAGCCCAGGCTGTGACCCTATCCCTTCTAGTAGTACTCCCACTGTCCTGCTGTTCCAGAATATTCTGCACAGCCTTGGAGATATGCTCTTCTCTGGAAAGCCTCCTTCCTCTGACTTGACAGAATTTGTTTTATACTGCAACACATTGTGTTGGTTTTCTGCTGCTGCAAAGGTCACTGCAAAGCTGATGGCCTAGCACAATGCAAGCTAATCAGCTCACCACTCTCTAAGGAAGAACTGTGGGGGTTTGCACAGGTTCTCTTCTCAGGGAGCCACAAGGCCAAATCCAACTGCCAACCACCTTGAGCTTTGGAAAAAGTCAACCTCCAAACCTAATGAGGAAGTGGCTGGGGTAGTGAATCTCATCGGTTCAGTTTCCTGGGTTATCAAGTGCCCAAATACTTGGTCTAAATTGTTCTGAATATTTATTCCTGTGACAAAATTGTGTCTGAAATTTATTTTTCTGAGTGGGTGAATGTTTTTATTTAATTTTACTTTATTTTTTTACATTTTTTAAAATTTTATGTGTATGCGTATATTGCCTGCATGTAGGTAAGTGCACCCGTACCATGCAATGCCCGTGGAGAACAGAAGAAAGAGGCTGTTGGATCCCCTAGAACTGGAGTTACAGACAGTTGTTAACTTCCATGTGGGTGTTGGGATATGAACCCAAGTCTTCTGCAAGAACAGGCAGTGTTCTTAACTTCTGAGCCATCTCTCCAGCCCCCTATTTTTTATTTTTTAACAGAGCATAGGGTGGGGTGTTATTTACAGAAGAGTGGATGCCCCACATTTATGTCTGTGCCATAAAGTTCACACTCAAATACAGATCCTGTGACCTCCAGATTGACCCACAAAATGGTGAGAGACGTACCTCTTGGTGTTCTCAGCTTCTATATCCTTAGCCCCTCCTCCCACATGCAGCTAAGGTCAACTGATTGGGTGGGAGGGGTAACTGACTCCCCCCTTGACTCCTTGATGAGTGTGGGAAGGAGGTGTGACTATAGCTTGCAGGCATAGTGGTCGGAGGACACTTCCAGTTAACACTCCACCCCTTCCTCTGGCTCTTACAGTCTTTCTACCAACCTCTTCCACAAAAGTCCCTGAGGCTTGGAGGGGGTGGTATGTGTGGGATGACCTTCTTCCCATTGTGGCAACCCACAGAACTTTTGGGTCTCTGCATCATCTGTTTTCCATGGGCTGTTGGCCAGTTTGAATGAGAGTCCATCTACTATACAAAGTCACACAGCAAGAAGCAAGAACATCTAAAAAGTGGCTGCTATAATAACTTAACCTATGGTGTAAACACAAACCCTTGGTCAGTACTTTAGCAGGTGCATCATGTCCATCTAACAAAGCAATTACAGTGATTTCCCTAAGTGGATAAATTTTGAAAAAAACTGTCTGTCCTCTCTGATATAGATGAGCCTCAGCCAAGCAGATGAAGATTTAAAGAGAACAAGAACTACCATTATTTAACACGAAAGAATTCTCTGCCCAATGGTCTTTTAATTGCTCCTGAAATATTGGCTCTTTGTGGTTCTAGAGAAGATATTGTTTTGAATAGCATGCGTGATTAGCTCTCCTAGGCCTCTGGTCTGCCTTCCTTTCTCTTACAAAGATAGGTATGAATGTATGTATAGAGATAGGTAGGTAGGTAGATGATAGATGATGACAGATAGATAGATAGATAGATAGATAGATAGATAGATAGATAGATAGATGATAGATAGATAGATGATAGATGATGATAGATGATAGATAGATAGATAGATAGATAGATAGGTAGATAGATGATAGACAGATAGATAGATAGATGATATATAGAAAGAAAGAAAGAAAGAAAGAAAGAAAGAAAGAAAGAAAGAAAGAAAGAAAGATGAATAAATGGATAGATAGGTAGATAGATAAATAGATGCATGGATGGATGGATGGTTGAATGGACAAGTGACAGACACAGTAGATGGATAAATTTACTATTGGTTTTATTTCTCTGGAAAACTCTCATCAATATATGGGCAGAACCTAGGTTTTATATTGTGGATCTGAGGTCTTCATTTTCTCGATGACCCATGTCCATGAAGCTCCTCTTTCTTCCAGAGGTGATGTCCCTTGCAGTGTGGTCCCCTGCATCTTTAAAGCCAACAGTGAGTCCTTGTCCCACTTCAACCTGTTCTAATTTCTTTTCATGTCCCAATAAGAGAAAACACTATCATATGAATGGATAAGATTCATAACACAAACTCTTCATCCTACAATATGACAGTCACAGGTGTGATATCCCACTACTTTCAGTCCCAGAAACCAGTACAGAAAGTATGGGGATCACTTTACAATGCTGTGTGTGCCCCCCTCAGTCTTCACCCTTAGAAAGGCTTCTCCAGCACCTCCCTGCTCCCTGCTGTGTCATCAGCTTGGTGAGGCATTCTCATGCCACTGCCCCTGTGGATTCTGATTTCCTCCCTCCACAGGAGAGTTCCCAGAGGGTCCACAGGCCTGACGCACAAGTGAACATCCTCTGTTTCCAGCTGGCCCTTCCCTACATTGTGTCCTCTCCTCCTGTGCTCTCTGGCTCTTGGGTACCTTAGAAGATGCTGTCCTTACGCATCATGCCACATCCCTCTTCTACAGCATAGGATGAGGAGTCTGCTGTGGCCTGTAATGTGAGACAAGAGGTGGATAGCAATAAAAACGAAAACTGTTGCTTCCCCTCACTTCATATGCACTCACTGTGTGTAGTCTTGTACATGCTGTCACAAGTGCTGAGGTCTATATGTGCAACTGGCCTGCTGTGTCAGGCAACATGGTTTCCTTGTGGTCATCCACCACCTCTGGCTCTTACAACCTTCCCAAGCCCTCCTCCACAATGATCTCTGAGCTTTGGAAAGACACAGTGTCATATAGGTGTCCCACCTAAGACTGAGCTGTCTACAGTCTATAAGAGAGATGTTAAAACTTCTCTGTGGGGAACAGTGAGCTTTACCCTGCAACATGGGAGAACTCATTTACAGTATCATCATGTTCCAGTTGCATCTGGATCCATGGACTAAATTAATGTCTACCAGTTTTTAATACTTGATTTGTCGATAGATCGGAACAAGACCCAGGTCCGCACAAGAAAAACCCCTTTGATGTTTTGGATCTTAAATATCCAAACAAGGAGGGCTTGGAGATGACTCAGTAAAGTATTTGCTGTGTAAGCATTAGGACGGGAAGAGTTTGAGCCCCCAGAATCCATGTCAAAAAGCTGGGCGTGGTACTGTGTTTGCAATCTCAAGGTTGGAGCAGAGGAGACAGGCAGACTCTCTGGGGCTTGCTGGTCAGCCAGTCTAGCCAGTTAGTGATCACAGGTTCAGTGAGACCCTGTCTCAAAGAATGAGATGGAGAACAACTGAGGAACATACTCGTCATAGCCTCCAAAGGCACAAGCACACACACATGAACACATACCTACACAATAAATTAATAAATTAACAATTAATTAATTACACCCCAAAGACCCCTGTGTTAAAAGCTTCGTACCTACCTCATGATGCTAAATGGAGATGGTGGAACCTTTAGGAAGTGGGGACTTTGGGGGAGATGTTAAGTCACTGAGGGTGTTCCCTTGAAGGTCACATTGGGATTTCGTCCTTCTCTGTCTCACCAGCTTCCTCCACCTCATGCTTCTCCTGTGATGCTCCACCTCACCACAGAGCCAAAGGCTCTAGAAACAATAGACCATGGGCTGAAACTCCAAAACTCTGAAGCCAGATGAACATTTTACCATTTAAGCTAATTTTTCTCTTATTTGTCAGTGCAATGCTGGTGAGCTCCTCTGCAACGTTATGGAATAAGAAAATTCATAACAGTAACCAGAGTAACACGCAGTGGCCTCGAGAAGCATGTGACCAGCTCCTACCCCTCAAGGTCAGCCTTATCCGAAAACACACAAAGGCTTGCTGTGCTCTGGACCACTGTTGGATGAGGTTTGTGTAGGGACCCTGCTCTTGGATCCCATAATGGAGGCCTCGGCTCCTTCTAAATGAAAAGGGAAGGGTGTGGACAGCCATCCAGTGCTGAGATGCACAGAGACTATGATGAGAGAGGGAAAAATGATCTGTTTGGAGTTGAACTCCAGTGCTCTATGTGAAGGCTCATACGTGCTACTGTCTGAGTAGAAACAGAGTCTCACACAGACATTCCAGGGCTTGGGATTATTCCTGAAAGCATCCTCTGGATGGGTAAGCCAGGAAAGGGGAGAGGGGGCAGGAATGTCTCCTTAGTATAATTCTTCACTTGAACTGCTGTAAAGTTCACTAGAAGCTGAAAGAAAAGTCGTGGTTGTCAGCAGATACCACACAGGGTAAACAACACAATGTTATGGGAGAAAACCAAAGGGATCTAGACATTTAGGTTCTTATATCACCTCAGAGAGCTTCTGAGCAAACCATCTCCCTTCCATGCATAACCCATACTAGGCACTAGCCACTAGTGGGTGCAGGAGTACCACAGGGTTGCTATACTAGACAAGAGCTACAGGGAACGGCCCACCAGAAGAGACTCAGATAAGGCTCAGGAGGGTCTGGGATGTTACTGTCCTGAAGGCTAACTCGGGAGCCTGCCACAGTTTCACAAAAACTTTTGTCAGACATTGACTTTCTTACAGAAAGCAATGTCTGGAGTGTGAGTATTTGGGAGACAATTTACCAGGTTTCACAAGGTATTGCGAAGGCAATCAGGGGGCACATTACTACAAGTTGTTAACAGAATAGAAACAGCTTAAAGAGACGGGTGGGTCTTTTACAGTTGGTGGGAGGTATACCTGACTTCTGGACTTAGGTCTGTGGTGTCAAACTACTATACTTTGAAATTTTGGAGTTCAAGGGACGAATTGCCTTTTTAGGTAAGAGATTTATTCAAAGAGGTATTAATGTCATAGATGGACAGATAACAGCAGCATGTTGGAGGCTCTGAGGAGAGTTTAGGCCCTTGTGGTGAATGAAGCCAGAGTTCCTTCTTAGACATTTGAGAGGAAGTGGGAGGGAAGGAGATTGAAAAGATTCTTTTTGGGCTCACAGTTGGCTGTTGCTGGGGGTAACTGGTGAATGGTCAAGGTTAAAGAACATTAGGTGTTGAATAAACATCTTTTCTGTCAGCCATTACAACAGTGCAATGGGACAGGAAAGGCAAGAATCTAGAGAAATTAATTGCTTTAATTCTAGAATCCAAATTACTATAGTTATGAGCATCATCACAGTTCAACCAAAATGGAGAAGCTTTACGAAGTGACTTGGTCCTAGCTCACACATTGGAGGTTGACCAAAGGCTGAGAAGTGACTCCAGAGCAAACATCCTAGAAGCAGCAGTACAGAGCAAAGGAGGAGCAAAGTGTGTTCTCCACCTTCTACAGCTCTTGGCTGAGCAAACATCCTAGAAGCAGCAGTACAGAGCAAAGGAGGAGCAAAGTGTGTGAGGCACAGGGAGCACTGGCTTCAGACTGCAATTCTGTTTGCAAGCCAAGACAGTGACTAGAGTTTCACACAGGAGAAGAAAGAGGCTTAGGCATTGGCAGCCAAAGGGGCCCAAACCAGCACTGGTGCATTCGCTCATCACTCAGCAATACCGACACCGGCTGAGAGCTGACCATGTACTGGACACAGAGCCTTGCTGTATTCAGATGGGAGTTTTCATCTCCAGCTTTATGACAGCCTTGGGGTCATCTTTTATGTCTCCTCTAACACTCTAAAGATGTTCTTCATCCTCTGATCTCCAAGGTCTTTCTGATAGTCTGGTAAAGCCTAAAGACACTTCTAACAAAAAAAGAAGGGGAAAAAATGTTGTGTCAGGTCTTGAGTTATCAGTTGAGTATGGTGGTGCAGACTTGACATCCTGGCTACATAGGAGGCTGGAGCAAAAGGGTTACAAGTTCAAGGCCAGCCGGGACACAGAGAATCCAAGGCCAGCCTCGAGTGTGTACCGCACCAATAGCACCTTGGATCTTCACATCCGCATATCCGTGATGCAGACAGTCCAAAGCATGCTGTAGAAAAACCACAAATATAGAGCGTATTTGGAGGATTTGGCTGTATCCCCTTTGCATAAGAAAAATTCTTTAGTGCTTGAAGCAACTTTGAAATACAAATTAATTGGACCCTGAAGTAGCTCTATTTTATGTTATTAAAGGTAATTTTCTTTAATTAACTTAATCAGAGAAAAATAATATACTTTAGAGGCTCCCAAAAGGGCATACCTTAGATCAAAGATGTTTTTTCCTAATGATTGTGTTTGATTATCTTTTAAAAACACACATCATGAGAATTTCTAGAATGCAATCATTTGACTTTTTTACTCTATTTATATAGTACTAGTTTGACTTTTAAAGATAAGGCAACCAGTGTATCTTTAAATGATGCATATAGTGTTATGTTAACATAGAGGATTGATACAATACTGTCTTAAAACTTTTATTAAAAAATTATTGCTTTGATTCTGTTTTCAAGTGGGTTCACTGAGAACATAGCATGTCATGCTTGTAGTTGGCCTCCTGTGTCTCTGGAACCTTCCTAACCTTATCCATGGGAGGATAATTCTAGGTGCCCAAGCATATGATGTTTGTTTGCACATGTATAAAAGCCTGATGTGGGTTTGACTTTGCATTCAACATGTGGAAGGTCTGTATATTGAGACCTTACTACAGGAGGTGCACATGGGACTCTTGTGATGCAAGAGTACCAGGGTGTCTTTGAGAGTGGCTGTATCTTTCTCAGCTCTGTTGTGCTTAGCTTAAGAGGCTAAGGGTCCGGAAACTCACTGGTCACCAAAGCCACCTCAAGTCAGAAGTTTTTAGGATTCTTATCATGAAAAACCAAAGAATGAAATTCACGAACCATAGAGGGTGAATTTTAGAAAGGCATGTTTTCTTATAGGGAGCTTAGGAGAAAGCAGAGCTCCTGGATGGCAGGAGGGGTCCCCAAAATGGGGTCTCATTCCCTGGGAGTTAATAAGGGTTTAGTGGAGGGAGGAAAGGAGGGGGAGATGAGCTGGTCAGTCCAGTTCTCATTCCAGGTGTCCAGGTCCCTCCAGGTTCTAGTCACATCTCAACATGTCTTCCAGGAACAGGGTATTACTTCAGGAAAAAGAGATAAGGGAAAAAAAACAGACCCCTTACTAGCATCCCAGCCTCATGATATGGTGGAACAAGAGACATCCTTGGATTTGTTCTAGCATCTCTAGCCTCAGTTAGGGGCAAATTTACTGGCAGATCCAAGGAATATCCAGCTCTTAGTCAGGAAACTGACCATTGTTTTGGGGGGGGGGCAGTCTTTACTCTAAACTGCTTAGGCATTTTGTACCTCCTGCTCTGGTAATGTGGTAAAATAATATAATAAACACCAAGTGCTTGTTGTAGGGCCAGCCTCTGATTCAACATATAGTTAAAAATATGATTGCTAATGTTATGCCTGAACTAAGTTGCACATGTACACCACTACTAAAGGCATCTAGAACATCTACAGGAGAGTATGGCAGGTATCAAAATATGAGACGGGGGCTGGAGAGGTGGCTCAGCAGTTAAGAGCACTGACTGTTCTTGCAGAGGGCCCAGGTTCGATTCCCAGCACCTACATGGAGGCTAAGAACCATCCTTAACTCCAGTTCCAGGGGAATCCACCCCCCTCTTCTGACCTCTGTGGCATTGCACGACATAGATGCAGTCACATACATGAGGCAATACACTTGTATACATAAAATAAAAATAACAAATATTAAAAAATAAAAATAAAATAAAATAGAGAGGAACCAAGAAGTATTTGTGGTCATGATCCAGGAAGACAAGACTCTGTCTGAAGGAGGATCATGAGAATGGTATAGAGCATATATGGGGGTAGGGGAGTTGACCCACACCACACAAATATTAATTTGATTTTGATCTGAGGAAATAGGAAGCCATCATGACAAAATACCACAAATCAGGTTGTTTACAGAACAGACATCTATCCTCCCATGGTTAGAAGAGGTTAGAAGTCCAAGGTCAAGGTGTCATGAGTTTGGTTTCTGGGGAGTACTGTCTTCCTGGCTTGTAAGTGGCTATGTCCTCACTGTGTGCTCATGTGGCAAAGAAAGACAGAGATAGAGATCTTTTCCTTCCTTTCACAGGACATTAATCCTATGAAAATTAGAACCCCACTTTCCTGATTTCATGCAGCCTTAATTGCCTGTTTAATGATTCCATCCCTCAAATGCAGTCACATTGGAATTGGGGCTTCAACATGTGAATTTGGAAAAACACAGTTCATTCTAAAGCATGGAGTATGGTGACATGGCCATCCTCTTACTAAATTGATGATTCTTTAGCCCCTTCTCTCTTCTGAAGCTTCTGATAAATGTATCACCATCACCTTGTACTTCGTGGGAAAACTCTCCACACAGTATTATTTATACTAGCTCTCTGTGTGGGGAATACCCTAAACGCATGGGGATCAGAGAATAGACTCACAGTCTCAGCATCTTGTATGTTTGCTGTGACTGTCAAGAAAGATCCAACCATGTCCTTAGAGCTGGGGAAATATCTTCAGACAGATGATATATAATCTACCCATTTCTGTGGCTTTCCTCTAAATTTTAGAGGTCCAGTGCAGCTTTACTTTGGGAGAATCAAGTCGGAGAGATTGCCTAATAATACATATACAGACACAGAGAACATGTACGTACATACATAAAATAAAATAAAAGACACGTAGATCAATGGAACATCATTGAAGATCCAAACCCGAGTACACGCAATTTCAGCCACCTGTTATTTGACAAAGGTGCCAAGAACACACAATGGAGGAAAGACAGCATCTTCAACAAATGGTGCTGGTAAAATTGGATCTCCACCTGTAGAAGAATGAAACTTGATCCTTATCTTTCACCTTGCACAAAAGTCAATGCCAAATGGATCAAAGACCTCAATGTGAAATTGGAATCCCTGAACTATTAGAAGAAAATATTGGCAGTAACTAACAGGATACAGGTGTAGGAAAGGATTTTCTAAATCAGACAGAAGTTGCTCAAGAATTAAAGTCGGCAATCAATAAGTGGGACCTCATTAAACTAAAAAGCTTCTGTACAGCAAAACAAACAATCAAAAAAGTGAAGAGAAAACCCACAGAATGAGAAAAAATCTTCACCACTGACACATCTGACAGAGGCGTTTAACATCTAGAATATATAAAGAACTCAAGAAACAAAGAATTGAGAAACCAAATGACCCGATGAAAAGATGGACTAAAGATCTAAACAGAGAATTCTCAAAGGAAGAAATTA
>NW_008340646.1:1932893-1948700 GCF_000622305.1 Nannospalax galili
AGATGATGCTATACAGCAGTCCCTTCTGCATGAAATAGCTACCATCATCACAATTTCAGCTGAGCCTGATCGCTAAACATCATCACAATTGAACTTGTTGACAGTTGTGCTCATTCATTAAAGGAGTGCCAAGCAGGGTCACTGCACCCTCACCTGAGTATCCAGCCACTCTTTCCAGCCGAATAGTCCAGCCTTGAAGACAAAAGAAAAATGAGGATGAACCCAACAGAGGGATGCTTTTGGAAGACCTTGTCAAGAAACTCCAATGGACTCTCATATGAACATTTGAAAATTGCCCTGTTTTGACTTTTTTCTAGTTCCCTGACTAGAACTTGTAATGCTAATTACTCTTGCCTTTACTTCTCCTTCACATCCCCTGTTCATGATCCAAGGACTTTCTTTTCCCCTTAGCATGCCACTCATTCCAGCCCAAGCTTAGGAAGGAGACTAAGGAGGTTGTAGAGTTTTACCTGCTGGACTCTGGAGAACAAGAAAGCATCAAAGGTGTTTTTCAAAGCATTTTTCTGACCTGGGAACCTTGTTACTTTATTGAACAGAGAAGTTGGAAACTGTTTAACCCAAGGACATAGGGCATTTTAACAGAACTGCCAACAAACATTTTCCAAGTGGACTTCTGCCTGGGAAATCCCAGTACAGGGAAATCATTCCTTCTTAGCACAGATGTTACTTATCTCTTACCATTGTCAAATCTGGGCTCATGATCTATTAAAAACATTATGAACATGGAAAAGGAATACTAGACCTCCTTTGAAAGAAAAGAGGGATGTACATGCCAAGAAACAGGGGGATATTGAGACAGGCTTACCAGTGAAGGAAAATATTACAGAAATAGTATTTGATAAATTCCAGCTCAATCCTAAATCCACATCTGTGACTGCCACAGGCATCAGATGGGATTTAGAAGCTGGCTCTTCACATGCTTTTCTGAGCATGTGATGTGCATTTTGGGGGCATCTGTGCTCTGGTTATAACTCTTTGGCTACATCGCGTGGTCTTAGATACAATGCATTGTGTGACTTTTTCTTCCGGAGATACAATCAACCATCTATTCACAGGAGATATGACACTGATGACAGACCAATGAGGCTATTTTTCCCAAGTCTAGCTTTGTAAGCCAGTGAGTTTGTTGGGGTTAGTTACAAGCATATGGATTAGGGGTTTCCTTCAGGAGCATGAGTGAAAGGCAGCTGTATCACTGGGAATTCTACCCGGTATGGGTGATACTGTGAAGACTTTGTCCCTGGAGCTCCCTGAAAGACTGCAGGCTGCCTAGCTCATGGGAGAGTTTTCTCTTGTTACTGTTTGTCTAACTTTGGGGAGGGCCCTTCTGAGTCTCTTAAGTTATATATACTTCCCATGTTTTATGAGCCCACCCGGGGTTTCCTTCAGGAGCATGAGTGACTGAAAGGCAGCTGTATCACTGGGAATTCTACCCGGTATGGGTGATACTGTGAAGACTTTGTCCCTGGAGCTCCCTGAAAGACTGCAGGCTGCCTAGCTCATGGGAGAGTTTTCTCTTGTTACTGTTTGTCTAACTTTGGGGAGGGCCCTTCTGAGTCTCTTAAGTTATATATACTTCCCATGTTTTATGAGCCCACCCCCCCCTTTCAGAGGTGCCTACACAACAGATGTGCCCTTAAACGCTGTGCTGTGATTCTAACTCTATAGTCACATTTTCTTGTGGTATTAGACATAGTACCTCAGTTAAAGTGGCCCATGTTGGCTGTGAACCTAAAGGGCTATGTGATGTCATGACAGCAAATCAACCAATAGCGTGCTATGTATGGCATTCATGATAATCCTTTCTGCTCCCTTTTCCAAATCTTAAAAACCAACGTCATGATCCTCCATGGGGTAATCTTTCATTATTTCCCTATTATTTAAGTTCTTGCAGAGAATATACGTAAAACTATTTGAATCTCTTTTCAGAAAAAAAAGTAAAAACTCATCCAATTTTATGTCCTACAGGGCTTTTCCTGAGTTCATTATTGTATGACTGTATTAATTCAACTGTGTACATGAACACTTCCTGAAATTTCCATACTTAAACAATTTGAGTAAATAAAGTTCAACTCTCTAGACAAACATTATGAAAACTTTTTCTGTGAGTTTTGTGGGCTAGCAGTAAATTACAATAAACTGCCTTGTAATTCCCCCTCACTCCTAACATTGTCTGGGATATGGTAGAGTGGACTTTCTGTTAAGAATGACATCTGTGAGTAATGAACAATTATTAAAATATTGACTGCAGGCAGATCTCTGTGAATTCAAGACCAGCCTGGTCTGCATAGTGAGTTCCAGGACAGCTGGGGCTACAGGGAGACCCTGTCACAAAAAGAAAAAAGAAAAAAAATTGACCATTGTGATGGTTTGAATGAAAATGTCTCCCATAGGCTCCAAATGTTTGGACATTTTGTCCCCACATGGTGGTGTGGTTTGGGGAGGTTTTAGAAAGTATGGCTATCCAGGACAAAGCATGTCACTGGGGGTGGGCTTAGAGAGTTCTTAAGCCTTTCCAGATCTCCAGTTGCTCTCTTGCTTCCTGTGCCTACATGATGATGTGAGAGCTTAGCTTCTGCTGCTCCTGCTCCAGCTACCTCCAGCCACCATGCCCCCCTGCTATGACAGATTCAAATAAACTCTTCCTTCTATAAACTGCTTTGGTCAGTGTTTCCATCACAGCAACAGAAAAATGACTAATACAACCATGCTTGCTAGGGTATATTATGTAGTACTCATATCATTTTTTGTTTCTGAGTGGTTTTTATTGGAAAAGTGTTATTTGATTTTGGGGGAAAGGGGGTAATGGGCAAGGTCTCTCCTATTTTTGAAACAGGAACTTTCTATGTAGCCCAGGCAGACCTGTAACTTACAATCCTTCTCCTGCTTCAGTCTCTTGTGATCATGCTGTTAATTGTGTATTGGAACAGGTTGCTGCCTCAGGGAAAGGGGTGTTCTGTTTCCTGTTGCTGAATTTTCATGGCCATGGCACTTAAGGTCTTCTCTTCATATCCTTAAGATATGCTTAAGTTGGGAAAGAAAAAGATTTGGGTGACAGATGTGGTATTTGAGTCATTAGCTGAAGCTGAAGTTTCAAATACTTCATCTGACCCAACAAAGAATGAACTAAAAATGTACTAGTGTAACTTACTTGTCTGGATCCTAGTGGAGTTTAGAAGTTGGTTTGTTTTTAAAGACTATAGCTTCTATTAATAATATATTTGTTTTTAATAAAACCCAATAAAATATGCCTACCACAAAGTATCCCTGGAATATTATTTTATAATTTTCCACATTTAGTTTCTTAATGTTCTTCTTATGGGGTTATAGTAATGGAGAAAAGACATTCACCAGCAGAAATAAAATTGGAGAGATAATCAGCTGCCTTCCTGAAGGTTTGGTCTGTCTGACCATCTGCCCCATAAGAGGTATTTCTGATGGTTTGAATGTGAAATGTTCCCCACAGATTCATGTGTTGGAATATTCCATCCACAGCTGGTGCCATTTGGGGAGGTCACGGAGCCTTGAGGAGGTGGAGCTTCACCGTAGTTGCAGGTCACAGAGACAGGACTTCAAAGGTGTCACCCAGTGTTGTTCTGGCCCTGCTTCCCATCTGTCTCTGTGATCACTATGATGTGAAAAGCTCGAACACATACTGCCACTGCCAAGGATGGACCACTGCTGCCACCATTCTGTGTCATCCCCCATGACTCACCAAAATCCTTGAAATCATCAACCATGATCAGCCCTTCCTCCCTTAAATTATTTCTGTTGGGAATTTTGTCACAGTGATGTGAAAAGTTCCTGACCTCGTTTGCTTCTCTATTGCTGCCATGAAACACTGACCAAAACCAACTTAGACAGGAAAGGGTTTATTTCATCTCACAACTTCCAGATCACAATCTATACTGAGGGAAATCAGGGCAGGAACCCAGGGCTAGAATCTGGAGGCAGGAACCGAAGCAGAGGCCATGAAGGAGCACAGACTGCCTTTCTTATACAGCCCAGGCCCACCTGCCTAGGGATGGCACCTCCCACAGTGGACAGGCCTCATGTATCAACTAGCAATCATGAAATGCCCCACAAACATGGCCACAGGTCAAACTGATGAAGGAAATTCCTCAGTTGAGGGCTCCTCTTCCCAGGTGTGTCAAGGTCATGTCAAGTAGACAAAATTTAACAAGCACAGCTCCTAAGTCAGCGTTCCTCAGGCTGTAACTGTCTCGCTCATTCACTGCATGGTGATGATCATGCCTGACTTTGGCTGTTTCATCATCTCAGAGTCAAAGGTCTCCTGACACTCTATTGTTACCCCAAAGAAACATTCTCATTATTGTCCCAAATTGGGATGAAGAACAATGATTTCTCCGAAAGGAACAAACCTAGGAGTTGGGAAGTTCTTTTATCTTTTTGTTCTGCTAAATGTTTACTGGCTATTCTGGGAAATGGAGTCTATTCATATGATGAGAATTCAAAAAAATGCTTAACACGAGCAGGAAAAGTGACTGGGGAAAAAGGATTTGGCTGGCGTTTGGATTCACTGAAACTCTGAGGTGCGCTTCATTAGGAGGTGGAGGTGCTTACATCCTTCTGTCTCTGCCTGGAAGTCATGTCATTATCTCTGGTGTGGAGGGAATCACGGATCTTCCAAAGAGCAAAACATTATTCCAGATCTAGCAAATATTTTCAAAGCCAGTTGGGTAATCTCCCCTGTGCTTGCACATCACATCTTCCATGCATACATGGGATTCAAAGCACATCATGTCATAGCCGAATAAGAACTGTACATGGGGAGTTTTCAGCAGAGGAATAAAGTGAATGGTCATGTTGGTCAGACATTATCTAAACAGAAAATCATTTCTAATTCTTTACATGGGACAGCACAGTTGTGGCTTTCAGTCAAGGCATTGTCAACACTGTTTCAATTACAGTCATCAGGCCAGACAGAAAGCTCATCCTCATCCGTGCTTTCTGTAGCAATTTCAGCTTTGAGTTCTGTGTGTATTCATCATCATCTCTCTGGGCTCCCATAGCGCTTTCCACATTCCACAGCACAGTGGCGAAGTTCCCAATTATTGCCGTTTTACAAAGTGCCTCTTACTCTGTCAGCAGGCAAGCTCTTCCTCAGCATGCCTCTCTGAGCTGCTACCTGCTACCTCGTTTACCTCCCTGTTTCTTCTCCTTTCACTCTGGTCTTCACACTCATCCCTCCAGACTACCCTTCTCCTCTGCCTGCCTACCAGGACCTTAATCTCCACTACCGGGGTCCTGCCCCGTGCTCAGCTGTGCCCAGAACTCCAGCAGTATCCTGGGAAGGATTTGACCATCTCTGCGATAATAAATATATTCTAGAGAGACATTTTATGATCCTCTTTTGGTTATCAGATGATTTAAATAATGAATCCTAAGAAACAAATTTCCCTGGGAATCTCATGCTTTGAGAAGGAAAAGGCTGAAGCCTGATGTTAACCTGAAGGGAAACTTGTGTGAACTGATACATGCCCAGAAAGAGATTTCACACAGTTCTGACAACTTGTCAAATCACCCTGTAGGAGAAACTGAAGCCCAGAAAATGATGGGTCAGTGATAGGCAGACCACTTCTTGGCCAGTACTGCTCCATTATGCATACCTCTTACCCTCTACTCAAACCTAAACCTCATGTCAGGACCCAAAAGATAGACTGGAGCTGGAGGATGGTCACCGGGTCTCTTTATTCCTCTCGCCAATGTGACCACATTGAATAAGTCTTTTTCTCTGTTTTCACTATTTCTTGTCTGTTTAACTGGCCTATTTGAGGACAGGTGGCTAAGCCCAGCTTGCTGGGGCTGTCAGAGCCCAGGCTCTGATCTAACATCTCCAGTAACAATGATACATATATTTGTGTGTGTGCCCCAACTTGTGGCACAACATTCATGTAGATGATCTATGTGTTACCCTCATGCCTCTGAGAAAATGGCCCTGGTTTCTATTAAAATTCATACAGCCACTTTCTATCAGGTTGGGTGCAGAGATGCATGGTGTTAAGAAGCTTCTGTTCCACTCCTCCTCCATATACATCTTCACCTGCACCTCTCCACTGCTTCTTCATGGTCAGAGAACTCTACTTCTACCTAATGTATCCATCCAGGCAAGCTGCCCTACACAAGGGCCAGTAACCCAGACCAAGTGTCTTCAATAACAGAAAATGGTTATCTCACAGTTCGGAAAACTGAAGCCACAGATGAAGGTCTCCCTAAGATCAGTTTGTCCTGAGACTTGCCCTCCGCCCGGCTTATCAGCTGTGAACTTGCTCTGTCCTCACATGGTCTTTTCTGTGCGTAGCCCTGTCCTACTCTCCTCTGTTAAGGAAGGAATGAGGAGATCACTCAGATTGGATTAGGTAGGGCCCACACTAATGACTCTACTCTATCTTAATTGATTCTTTTTGATGTGTGACAGGGTTTCTGTATGTAATCCAGGCTAACCTCAAACATCTTCCTCCTACCTCCATCACCCAAGTAATGTAATTATGGACTTCAACTGCTGTTTTAAAGAGCCTATCTTCTACTTCAATCACATCTTTAGGTCCTATAAAATGATATTTCAACAAATAAGCTGTGGAGAGTCATAACTTGGGTCATAATATAATCTTTGATGTTTCCTTTTGTTATGGACTGACAGTGTATGTCACCCCTGTCCAAGCTCATATGTTGAAGCCCTAATGTGCTGATATTTGGAGGTGAAGCCTTTGGAAGGTAATTAGATGTGTTCATGAGCTAAGAGAGTGTTCTAATAATGATATTCTATCTATCATCTATCTAATAGTGATAGTCTTTCTGTTATCTATCTTGTAGTAATGCTATTCCCCCCCACCCCACCCCCATCACTCTGGGCAGCAGTGAGCTAGACCTCTGCTGCCACCCAGTGTCCCACTGCAGCCAGGTCTAGGAGGCAACACTATCGAGCATTGCTAGACCTCTGGCTGCCAGCGCAGACCCTTGGGATCTGGAGAAGGGACATAAACCACAGTGCTCATGACCTGTGATTCCTCTCTCAGCATCTGATCTCCTTGTTAAAAGCCCAGTCAAAGTGATCAAGAAGCATAAGCATTGTCCCCTTATTCTCAACTTTGTGACTCATTCATTCATTCCCATGGGTACCCCTGCATGAACTTCCAATAAGATCACACATCAAAGAGGTCACTCACCTGGGAGTCTGTGATTAGGATCCTCTTCTGCACCCAGCTCTCCAGGGAGAACACAAACAGGCCTCAGAGGGCACCAGTATCCGCAGAGTTCTCTGTAGGCATAAGCCAGACAAAAACATCCTGACGTTTGCCAGAAAGGTTCTGAAGGACCACTTGAAAGGAAAGACTATCTCAGAAACCATTCTGATTCGGGAGTCACTTGTTCCTAGTCTACAGAACTAAGAGAGCAGAAGAGGAAATGGAAGTAGAAACAAAAGGAGGTGACCTCACTTTGTAGATGATAAACCAATGGGAGATTGGTTCTCAATCTGACCTGATGGGAATACAACCTTTGAAGATTTCAAGATGCTTCTCTGAGGAGAGAGGGGGCTAGTGGCAGAGAAGCCAGGCATCAAACTCTCCCCTGCCTTTCCCCCCAAGACCAAGCAGCGGCAGCTACTCCAGTAGGCTTTGTGGGTGAGGAAGGACGCCTCCTTCTGGTGCCAACCATAGCAGCAGTCTCAGTTCTTGGTTCTTGTTCTCCCAAAGACAAATTCATAACAGGGCACAGAGTGAGTGAGCAGTCGAGTTTTATTTCAGCAGATGAGAAAGCAACCTGGAAAGTAAGTACACTCTCCTGCATGGAGGGTAGACCAAGCCCAGTCTTGTTCTACCACTGTCCCTCCCTTTGCCTACCCCTGAGGTATCTAGGGTGGTCTCTGTCCTGAAATAGATGGAGGATTTCTTAGACGTCATCCTTACCACATTCCAGTCTGATATAATTAGATGCATTAGATGAAGGAATATTTATAGATATGTAACCACCCACGAACTTGAGACATTTACTAGGGAAAAGGACAATGCCATGTGAACATGCCTCATGGGTAGGGGTTTGGATGCCTTCGTGGGAGTCCCTGGAGCCTACAGAGATGTGTTCATTGTTTTTCCCGCAGCCTTGCCCATCTCATATGCTGCTGTGATCCTATTTACCTTCCGTGGTATTTCCAACCTCACTGTTCTAACTTTGTCTTCAACCATTGCATCAATACAGTCTCCTTCCTAAAGTATGATGACATCAGGGTGCTGGGTTGAGGATGAGAATCATCAACAAGTCAGTTGGAAGAACACAGAGTGGCCTTAAACTGGGCGTGGTGGTACTTGCCTTTAACCTTAGCATGCAGGAGGCAACTCAAGTGGATCTCTATGAGATCGAGACCAGCCTGGTCTACACAGTGAGTTCCAAGCCAGCTGGGACTACAGGGAAACCCTGTGTCAAAACAAAATAAATTAAATAATAAATAGATAAATAAATAAATAATAAATACTTTTAAGAATTTAAGAGCCAGTGAGGACTCAGTAAAAGTACTTGCTACAGAAACCTGATGACCTAAGTTCAATTTCTGGATCTCACATAAAAAGCCAACTGCAGTTGCGGTCGTGTGCATCTATAATCCTCACACCTATGCTAAGATGGGAAGCAGAGACAGGAGAAGCTCCCAGGCCAACTGGCCTGAGAGTGCAGCACAGTGGGAAGGTTAGAGGCCCTGCCTCAATGAGGTAGAGGGAGAGAACCCATTTGGTGTAATCTAGTTTCAAAGAAACAATGAATGTGCAAATTTAACAAATAGATTCTTGGCAGACTGGACATGCTAAGAGTGGGGTCGTCCAGTGAATTGATTTTGAGGGGTTGGTTTCTGGATTGGCAGCTGATGTGGTGAGCAGGTGAGTAGTAGCCATTTCTTAGTGCCAACTAAAATGATTAGTCCAACTTGACCACTGCCAGGAGCGATGAGGTGGGCATTGCCGATGCAGTGCAATCAAGCAGAGATTATACAAGAACTCATAATGAGGAGAGAGCTAGCAGGAAGAGAGAGCGATCCTGCCCTGAGGAGCCAAAGCAATCCCAACCAGGTGTGGGTGACTTTACTCAGGAGAGAGGGGAGGAGAAAACCCTCTGGCAACCGCTAGGAAATAGGGCAATGTTCATAGCAACCAGGGTTTATTAATATATCATAAACATGCTAAGTATTTTACAGAGGTTTAGTCACTTATATTCAGAATAACATTTTTATTAGTCATTCTTATCACCATCCTGGTTTGGTAGAAAGGAAACTAAGTCACAAGGGGAAAAAGGATTTCCTAAGGTCTTACAGGTCAAGTGATGGAACTGGGTTCAAGCTGTGACTGAACTTCCTTTGCAAAGAAGCTGCACTACCTGTTCTGTATTATGTAATTCTTACTAAGAGTGGGGTGACTTTGATCAGAGATGAGGTGTCATAAGCCCAAGTTGTATTGGAATGTTCGGACTCCTTTGGCAGCCAGTTGTCATAGGCCTCTCTGCCTTAATTAGCATTTCTGTGGTTGTAAAATGGTGTCTTGTAAATGTAGGTCAGCCTCTATTTAAATCTGCAGCTGGCACTGGTGCGATACTGGCATGAAGGTTACAGGAGTTCAACATACTTTTCGCGGACTGGATTGTGAAACAACATGTTGTCAAACTGCCTTCTAGATATTTATGCTTAGACCTGTCGACTAGTGCTGCTCTCAGCCTTGGCCGGCAAAGCTTCTTTCTGCAGTGGTCAACAGTTAATGCAGAGACTCATGACTGGTCAAAGCGCAGAGAATAAGTGTCTCTTGAGTGTTCACTCATAAATGGGCTATCTATACCAATCCTCCCACTATGACCTAAACACCAGGGAACAGCTCAGGAGAGGGGCAGAAAGAATGCAGGAGCCAGAGGATCAGGAGGAGTGGTGTGAAATGCTGTCTTTAGGATGTAACATGGCCATCGTATCTATGAACACACTGCAGCCCTAACTACCTGCACAAGATCAAGTCAGCAAGATGGGCAGCATTCCAACAGGCAGCACTAATTGAACCCAGTGGATTATAACAAAAAAGGACAGAACACAAAGGCATGGTGGGATTCCTGGAGGGGGCAGTGAAAGGAAGGCGTTAGTGGAGGAAATGAGAGGGGGATTTTGGAGTGCATGTGATCAAGATGCATTTTTATATGTATGAAGTTGTCCAAGAATAAATAAAAGTCTAGTAAAAATGAATAAAGGGCTGGAGAGATGGCTCAATGGCTAGGAGCATGTGCTACTCTTGCAGAGGACCTGAGTTAAGTTCCCAGCACCCACAACAGATTGCTCACAACCACCTGTAACTCTAGTTCTAGAGGGCCTAACGCCCTCTTCTGGCCTCTGCAGGCACCTGCACTCATGATGCACATAAGCTTATGTGGGCACACACACATAAGTAAAAATAAAATAAAATGTAAATAAATCTTGAGGCTAGGAAGAAGACACTTGAGTCTTCTGAAGAAGTTCCCCACTTTTTGAGGTTCTCTTGGGACAATGAAAAGCTTGTGCAATCCCTTTATGGAGCAGCCATGTCCTTTGGGAACTCATGTTACTGAATTTGTTTCCTAGGGGTATCTTTTGTGTTGGCTCAGAATAAACCACTTTCTTGTTTGAGAATTATTTATAGTACCTGTTTTGTCGCTCTGATAAAATACCAAATAAAAGTAACTTAGAGAAAGGATGGTCTGTCTTGGCTCACAGTTTGCGAGTACAATCCGTCATGGGGAACACATGGTGGCAGGGACATGAGGCAGCCAGTCACACTGTGTCCGCAGCCAGGAAGCAAAGAGAGATGAGTGCTGGTGCTCAGTTTACCTTCTCCTCTTCACGCAGTTGGAAACCTCAGGCCACCTCAGGCCAGGGAATTCTAGAAACTCCCTCACAGATATGGTCAGGGGTTTGTGTCCTAGGTGATTCATCATCTTGCCAAGTTAACACTCAATATTAGCTATCATATCGCTCTTTTCTCTTTTTTTCTTTTCCCATCAACAAAGCTTGGGCATTTTGCTCCAGCACCCCCACTGGTCATCTATGACAAATCATTGCTATTTAGCAGCATAATGAGAGGCTAGCCTGTTCCTTCGGGTACAGGCCTGCACAGGAATTACAGGACGATAGTAAGATCAAGTGAATTTCTTCTTAACTGCTATAAATGAGCTCCCACGGCTCTTAGAAGCTGAGTCTCCTCTCTTTGAACACTATGCTACTCTCTTAGCGTTTTTCAGTAGATTTTGTCTAATTCGTACCTTTGATAAATACTGTTTTTTCAGCATGTATTTTAGCACTGGCCTTTGCTATCCTGTTTCACATGGCACTTCTTTCCAGATGGGTACTTAGATATATGGCAGAAATTCTAGACAAATGAAGTGGAAAGAGACATAAGAAAAAACACGGTTCAAGGACCAGCAAGATGGCTCAGAGGGTAAAGGCACTGTCTGGCAAGCCTGGAGACCTGAGTTTGATATCCAAGATCCACACGGTAGGAGAGAACTAACTCTCACAGGCTGTTCTCTGGCCTCCACATACCTGCCACAGCATGTGCACTTCCACACGTATTCACATATATGCACAAGTAAAGATATACAAATTAATACCGTTTTAAAAACAAAATTCAAGGGCTGGAGAGATGGCTCAGCAGTTAAGAGCACTGACTGCTCTTGCAGAGGACCCAGGTTCGATTCCCAGCATCCACATGGAGGCTGCGAACTGTCCTTAACTCCAGTTCCAGGGGACTCTGAAGCCTTCTTCTGACCTCTGCGGCATTGCATGACATGGGCGCACTCACATACATACAGGCAATACACTCATACACATAAAATAAAAATAATTTTTAAAAAAGTTCAAGTAGAGACCTATTAATGTTGTATTTATTTTTTATTTTTCTTTAAGAAAATAGTTCCACAGTTAACTTATGGATAGACGTTGGATGGCAGTGCTCTGGAGAGTGAGGTGGGTGCTACAGAAATGTTTCTGGAAAACGTTAGTATTTTTTCATAGAGCTTTAGAAATTAACATTGAGTTTGGATTATTTCCAGTTATTTTGGATGGGTAAAATCTATTCTGTTGAACATTCAATACCACTGTAGGACTCAGCAGAGGGATTGTGCCTTCATACATATAATTCTATTGTGCTTTTTAAAAGAAACAGAAAGATATAGGAACTCAGTAATTGCTTGGTATCCACAAAAGTACCAGGATCCCAAAGGCATTCAAATCCTTGAATGCTGAAGTCCCCTCATAGAGTGACGTGGTGTTTGCAGATAGCATACACATCCTCCTGTGTGCTTTAAATCATGTCTAGATTACTTGTCCTACCTAACCTGATGTAAAGCAAATGTAAATAGCTGTTATACCATATTGTCTAGTGACTAACAACAAGGAGGAAAGTCTACAATTTTCACTAGCGATGCAGTATCTTTCAAACATATTTTGATCCAATGTTGGTTCAGTATGTGGACAAAGGACCCACTGATAACAGGCTGCCCATGCTCCAGTGATTGGCCTGTACTTAGTGACTTATCTAATAATAAATAAAAAGAGGACATGGATTGGAAGGTATATGTGTATGGGGAGGTCCAGGAGGGAGTTGGAGAGAGGAATTGGGGAGTAAATGTGACCATATTTCATAATGTACATGTACAAAATTCTTAAAGAATAAAAATCAATAAAAAATTTGAAAAACAGTTGATTTCTACTTTGAAAAAGCAAAATATGTGAATTTTTTATTCTGTGACTGTTCTGAGTTCTACCTGCACGTGGAATAAAACAGTTTAAAAATGAGAAGAATGCGTATAGTAATGGGGTACCTATGTGGATTTCAGTAGACTGGGTTGTCTTGTACTAAGAGAATTGATTTTTACATTTAAAATAAATAAAGGTAGGTAGGTGAAAATGAGATAGTAATAATGGGCTCATAAAAATTGAAAACTATTGTTAGAGATTCCAGTTTCCATTGTAACAACAATGAAAACCTGGAAATGAAAATTGCCAAATGATTTTCATTAATAGAGAAACTGTAAGTACCAAAATGTTAACCCCAATCAAAGTTTAATTATGTAATATCCAATTTTGTCTTAATCTTAATTGAAGCAAATCATTATAAACTTCCTCATTTTTATTTTGTACAAGAGTTCACAATTCACCAAAACATCCAAAAAATGTTCCAACTCACATTCCTTTGTGTTTGAGTTGGTTTACTTAGGACAAATGGAGCAGTATCATGACTGGAATGGCTTTCTCCCACCCACAGCTTGTCGGCCTCCTGCAGGGATAGAAGGAACCTGGCCAGGAGGTGGGCCTACAGCTGCCTGGAGTTGATCCAAGAAGCTCAGACTCTGTATGACGTTGCTAGAATATCTTCTCCCAAAATGGACTACAATTTAAGGGTGGTTTTTTTCCCCTAAAAGACAATGATTAGAAAGGACAGAGAAATGAGTAAATTTCAAGTTTAAATTTAAATTTGTGGATTTATTAGAATAAATTAGAGCAATTTTGAATATTCAACTTTCAGTGGGATTTCTGGATGAAGATGTTCTAAGCCATCAGATGGTAAAAAGGGAATCCTGATCCAGTCATGACAGAAGCAACTGCAGGCTAAGGAGGGAACTACAAGCTGGGTTGACTGCTCAGCCCTAAACAAAACATGTTTGCTGGCCCGGCCAAGGCTCAGGGGACATGGGAGAAGAGGGGAGGAAAGGACGTAAGAGCCTGAAGACAGGGAGAAGGGCTTCAAAACACCATCCTCCCAGCATGACACTTCCGTTGCAATCAGGAACTCACAGCCCCTATGGGTGCCTGCACCAGGTCTGCTCAAGAACCTGCCCACAACAGGCATGGTCGGAGAAGGGGCACAGGAGGACCCACTCCACACTGCTGAGGCATTGGCGTGCTTCCAATGGATTCTAGGAGAGGAATTATGGCCTTAGCTATGCCCCACTCGAGTCCATTGTGCTCCATCGGACATGTAGTGCCACACCCACGGTCACACAGCCTGCCCTGGGTCACAAAATGAAAGGAGATGAAACAAAACAACCAGGGGAATCTGGGAAAGGAGCTTGTAGGGAGGAAGGATTTCATAGGGATGGAAGGGATAAGAGACGGTGTGGGGGGTTGACAGTAATCAGGATGCATTATATATGAAATTGTCCAAGAACAAAGTTAATAAAAGTAAAGTACACACACACACACACACACACACACACACACACACACACACGATAATGATGTGAGGACTAGGAATGTAGCTCCGTTGGTAGAATATCTGCCTAGCATGCAAGAGAGCCATGTTTCCATCCCCAGCACCCCCATAAATCAGGTGTGGTAGTGCTGGATTGTAACCCCAGCACTTTAGAGGTGGTGGCTGGAGGATCAGATGTTCAAAGTTATCCTTGGTTACATAGTGAGTTCAAGGCCAGACAAGGCTACATGAGACCCTGTCTCAAAATGAAACAAAAGTGGAGTAATGTATGAAAGAGAAATACTTGCAGAAACGTGAAAAATGTTTGTTCAAAACATTAGGTTAGGTTTCACCATATCTTTATACAAATTCACATAGAAAAATATGGAAAGGGGCCAGCCAGGTAGCTTAGTGGATTAAGGTGCTTGCCTTCAAGTCTGACCACCTGAGTTCACTCCCCAGAATCCACATGGTGGAAGAAGAAAATCGTCTTATGCAGGCTGTCCTGTGACCTCCACACATGCACACTGGCAAGCATATCCCCCACACACGTATAAATAAACATAATATTGAAAAACATGTGGAATGCAGCCGCTGCCAGCTGCAGCCACCCCTCCACTCTTCCCGTGCTGGGTGCTGTCTCCAGGAGCTGCTCCTCCACTCGCAGGGGCGCTGCCTGCGGCCGGCCGCTCTCCATTCACACGGTGCACTCGGGCACTGCACCGCCCCTGATCACATGGGCACTGCCCTTCACTCCTTGCTGCAGCAGCAAGCTGTGGTCACTCTTCTGCTTGCCCAGTACTGGGGCTGCTCTTCTGCACCCCTGGTGTTGCCTCCAATCATGGCTACTTCTGCCCAGTCTGAGACCCCAGGGCTGGTCAGCAGACTGTGTCAGCAGAGCCACATTCAGACACAGGAGATCAGGTTCATTGACACAGATCTGGTTTATTGTAGAAGGGCACAAGCTTATACAGGGGTAGGGGTCCAATCAAGAAGTTACAACTCAGATCTTTGGCAGAGCTATGTCCTATCATGACATCACGAGCCAGACACCTTATTAGCATAATGGGTTTCAGGTTACTTAGGTTCTAGTTTCCTTATGGGGCCTGGTTTCCTGGGAACCACGTGACCCAGGCTGTCTAAGTGTTGCAATTTGGGATCTCAAGGGTGGTGATTAGGAAGTGGTGAGCTCTAGGCATCAGTCTCATGATCTGACAATGAGAGCAAATGTCACAAGGGTTTCTTGTGGCTGCGGCCATCGGGCAGTTGCCTCGGGCCTGCTGTATGGCTGTCAATAAGACTTTCACTCTAGGCTCAAGCCTGTCTCCCACAGTGGAACAGTAAATATCTAGGATTGTATTAGCCAGGACTTTTCAGTGAGGGCAGGGTTGTGGAGGAAATAATTGAGGAATTGCATTATTGAAGGTTCTACAGCAAACACTGTTCTAGAAATGAGTTTCTGTTGGCCTGGCTTGAACTTTTCAGTGAGGGCAGGGTGGTGGAGGAAATAATTGAGGAATTGCATTATTGTAGGTTCTACAGCAAACACTGTTCTAGAAATGAGTTTCTGTTGGCCTGGCTT
>NW_008340646.1:1948777-1974851 GCF_000622305.1 Nannospalax galili
CACAGAGCATAGTGAGGGGAGCTAATGAGTGTCAACAGGCAAAACTGCCCATGTCCACTCCAGACACCACAGCCAGGACTTTTCTGCCAGAAACATGGGCACTTGCATCTATTTACATAATGTAGAGAATTCAAAAACAGCACAGCCAAAACACCCCATCATTTTAAACCTCCCCTGTACTTTCCATTTATTTACAGTGACATTTGCTTAGCTTAGCTTATCCCTCTTAAAATGCCAACCTAGCTGTATGAAGTGGTTGTAAGTTTGAATCCCTGTCATGAAAGCAATTTTAGTAAAAATAAATAAACCGTGCAAAGGATGTATTTACTCAAAAGCAGACTCCTTGCCAAGGATATGTTAAAAAGGAAAAGATGGCCATCTAGTGGCTGTGTCCCTTCATATCTTTCCTACAACATAAAGAATTTGGAAATGCAAATTGATTTAAGGGAAATTTAAACAGTGAGAGGAACATCCTTAACTGCTTAATAAGTCTGGGGCTAGCTTGGACAACATACAACCCTTTCCCTTACCTGCTGTCCTAGTTTGTTTCTCCGTTGCTGTGACAAAACACGCTGACCACTATCAACTTGTGGGGGAAAGGGTTTATTCAGCTTACATCTCCTGAGTCACAATTCATCAGGGAGCCCAAGGTAGGAACTCAGGGCAGGAACCTGGAGGCAGGAGCTGGAGCACAGGCCATGGAGGAACACTGCTTACTGACTTGCTCCCCTGGCCTCTGCTCAGTCTGCTTTCTTATCCAACACAGGCCCATCTGATCCAGGGGTGGCACCACCCACAGTGGGCTGGGCCCTCCTACATCGCTCAATCAAGAAGATGCCCCTCAGACATGGCCACAGGCCAGTCCTATGGAGACAATTCCCCAATCGAGGCTCCTTCAACCCAGGTGTGTCAAGTTGACACTAAAGCTATCCAGCACACCTGCTTTCAGCTCAAAAATATACATGGTTTCCTTTTTAATAAAAGCCAAGGTCTGTCTGGAAATTGATCAAGGAGATAACTTCACAAAAACTGCTTTCACTTCCTGGTGTTGTGCCTCAGTTACACCAAACCCTGCCTCTGGCTTATCAAGGCTGATATTTTTGGTATGGTGGGTCACCATTTTCTAGTGCTGTATTTCATGAATCACAGGGTATGAGTGCTTAATTCACATTGGTATAATCCACTGATGGAACTAGGAGTTTGACATCCAGCCATGTGATTACATCTCAGCTATGTGATATCAACTGGAAAAGCAGGTTTCCAAATTTATTTCACATATGTCATTTTAAAGGGTTAAATCCAATAAAACAAAAAATATGTATGTTTGACCTGCTATGCACATGTAAAACATATATGAAATGGTAAGCAAGAGGATGATTATGAGTGAGCCTAGGGCCACAGGCCTATAATCCCAGCTATTTGGGAGCCTGAGGCAGGAGAATCACAAGTTCAAGGACAGCCTGGGCTTACAGAATGGGTTCAAGGCCAGTCTGAACAACTCACTGAGACTATTTCTCAATTTTTTCTAATTTTTAAATTTTTTTGGGAGAAGCATTTCATTACAGCTTTAACATACTCAATAACAATTTCCAGAGCAAAGATACATCTCTTTCAAAAGTGGCTGTAAATTTTTAGGTTCATAATTGAATTAATACAGTTATACAATATCGAACTCAGTTTATAAACCCTGTAAGACATAAAATTGAATGAGTTTTTCACCTTTAAAAAAGATCTCCATTTCAGTTTAAAATATGCTGTTTACTACATTTTTAGTGCTACTAATGCTTAGATGTTTGCACGTGTCTTTAATCTCTATGTATCTAATTATTACCAGTCACAGTTGGTTACACTCAAATCCTTGGCACCTGAGTATAGCTATAAAGTCATCAGGTAGATTTCAATGGTAATGTGTTTCACCTCTACTAATTAACCTGAAGCAAATTAATTAACATGACATAAATTTTTATGCTTCCTCCTCAAATATAATTCATTTTTTAATTTGTTGATTTTTTTCTGTGTGTATATCACTCAGAACATCCCAAAAAATCTTTAATTTTTCAAATTTAAAAGGGGGACCAGGAATAAAGCTTAGTAGTAGAATTCTTGTTAAGCTTATATAAAGTGATAGGTTCAATCTCTGGGTGGGTGGGGGGAGAGAGAGGGGAGAGAGAGAAATTATCTTAGATCAGAGAGGGGAAAATAATTATCTATGTTAACTGGATTTACAGCATAGTAGGGGAGACTGTGGCAGACCGAGGCAAGGTGCTGACACTTCAGGATGTACACAAGGTTTATTCTAATGGCCACAGGTTTCAAAGAAGAGATGCTTGTTGATAAGTTGGTGCTCGCATTAGTTCTCATTGCCATGACCCCACAAAAGCAGT
This sequence comes from Nannospalax galili, assembly GCF_000622305.1. NCBI lineage: Eukaryota > Metazoa > Chordata > Mammalia > Rodentia > Spalacidae > Nannospalax > Nannospalax galili. Next base: position 1,951,162 of record NW_008340646.1, read on the forward strand.
GTGAGGAAGGAGGAGTTCATTCTGCTTCACAGTTCAAGGGCACAATGCATCATGATGGGAGTAGCATGGTGCCAGGCGTGTGCAGCAGCTGGTGACTCTACATCTGAATTTAGAAGCAGTGGGAGATACATGCTGGTATTAAGCTCACTTTCTCCTTTTTATTTTGCCCAGGCCCTCAGTCCATGGGATGATGCCTTCCATGATTAGAGTAGATCCTCTCAACTAGTCCTCTGTAGAAATGCCCTCATAAATGTGCCTAGAGATTTGTCACCAGGTGATTCTAGATCCTACCACAGCAACAGTATTAACCATGCATTCATTGCTTTGGAATTAAATCATGGCATAATAATTTTAAGAAAAGATTTTAGAAGGCTCATTGGGTGTCCTAATTTGCTTTTCTATTGCTGTGGCAAAACACTCTGACCCAAACCAGTTTGCAGAGGAAAGGGTTTATTTGGCTTACAAGCACAGTTCATCATCAAGGGAAGCCAGGGCAGGAACCTGGAGCACAGACCATGGAGGAATGCTGCTTGCTGGCTTGCTCCTCTGGCCTGTGCTCAGCCTGCTTTCTTATACAATACAGGACTGCCTGCCCAGGAGTGGCACCACCCACAGTGGGCTGGGCCCTCCCATATCACTTAACAATCAAGAAAATGCCTCACGGACATGGCCACAGTCCAATCCAATGGAGGCAAATCCCCAAATGAGGCTCCCTCAACCTAGGTGTGTCAAGCTAACACTAAAGCTACCCAGCACAGTTGATCCCTTGTCAACTTCACACATTAACACACTGCTATTAAACCACAACCTTTCCATTTCTTGTCCCCATATATGATGTTAACAGTAATACCACAACATAAGACAGTACAACCTTAAAAGTCCCACAGTCCTTAAAAAATCCAAATACCTTAAAAGTCCAAGGTCTCTTTAAAAATCCTTTATCTGTGGGCTCCTGTAAAATCCAAAATAAGTTAATACTGTCTTATTTCAAAAGGGAAGAATCCATCACACCTAAGCAAAACCTAAGCCCAACAAAGTAGTTCAAGGCTGGACATCTGGTATTCACTCACCGTCTTCTGGGCTCCAAGAGTATTCAGCAGCTCCAGTTCTCTGACTCTGCCATCCACAGCACACACAGCTCATCTTGCAGGCCCAGGCTGGCTCCATTCCACACCTGCTGCTGCCCATGGTGATCATCCCATGGTCTTGGCATCTCCAAAAAGCTGGGGTCTCCATTGAAACTGAGGCTACACCTTCACCAATGGGCTCTTCTGACCCCTCAGGGTACAGAGCCTGATTTTCTCCATGACCCCTTCAATACTGGGGGTCTTCACTCAACTGAGGCTGTACTTTCACCAATGGCTTTTCCTGGGTTCTCAGGATGCCAAGCCTCAGCTTCTCTCTGTGACCCCTTCATGCTTTCAACACAAGGACCATACAGGACACTCTTACACATTACCAAGTCTTGCTTCCAGTTTGAGGTGGAGGCTCTCAGGACCCGTCTGGACCACAGCTTCTGTGTGCTGACCCTGCGGAAATACTTCCCAGAAGACTTTGCCACAGTGATTCTGGTCATTTGTTACTTCAGCTGAATTTTCAGTCCCAGCCAACCAGCATCAATTGTCCCAGTAAAACAATGGTTTCACTTCAGTGGTTCTGGTCTCTTCTGACCAGCTGATTCTTCAGTCCCAGAAACCACAGAACCATAGATTCTCAATTCAAAATAATCACACAAACAGCCCTGATAATCTTTACTTCCCTTTGAAGCTTCATGAGCCTGGCCTCCACGGTCTGCACCTCTTTCAGTAGAACTGAAAGCTCCACAGCAACAGCTCTAAGCACTCAATCGCTTTTCCAGGCCCAAGTTCCAAATACTTCCACAATCCTCCCGTTGGGAAACCCTGCTGTTAGGGTTGTAGTCCTCCATGTCCGGATAGCTCTAAGGGGCTCAATGCCATATGGAAGGACTCCCCTTTTCAGCAGGGGGCCTCCTGCTCTCTTCCTGACTTACCTGGAAAGTGCCACCAAGCACGGATGCCTGACCTTATTTGGAACATGACCTTTGGCATAGTTACCTGGAGTAAAAACTACCCCCAGGCATTGCCTGGTAGTCGGACGATAGGAGCGCACTGCCACATGTAAATAAAGCACACTATGAGCACCTATCAGCTGAGGCTTTGGCTACTGCCTCCACACTATATTTTCCCTAGTTCTCCCACTGAACAAACGGGGCTGTTTCACTGAATCTAGAGCTGTTTCACTGAGTCTGGAGCTGTTTGCGTCATTGAACCTGCCTCTCCGGAAGGGCTTTCTTCCGTCAGTGCTCACTGGCCGTCCTGACCCCACTTGTCGCTTCTGCTCCCTTTTCCTCATGGACTGGTGGCCAATGACCCACGAGGAGAGGGAGAGACCCCACACTCCCCGAAACAACGGGGTCAGCTCTGTCATAGCAATAGCCCACTCTCTGGTATCAATTTCTATTCTAGTTTGCTTTCAAATGCTGCGACGAAACACTGACCAAAACCAACTTGGGGGAGAAAATGGTTTATTTGGCTTACAGCACAGTCCATCATCAGGGGAAGCCAAGGCAGGAACTCGCTGCAGGAACCTGGAACACAGACCATGGAGGAACGCTGCTCGCTGGCTTGCTCCTCTGGCCTGTGCTCAGCCTGCTTTCTTATATAATACAGGGCTGTTTGCCCAGGGCTGGCACTGCCCAAGGTGGCCTGGGCCCTCTCATATCACTCAACAATTAAGAAAATGCCTCATAGACATGGCCACAGGCCAGTCCAATGAAGGCAAATCCCCAGTTGAGGCTCCCTCAGCCCAGGTATGTCAGGCTGACAACAAAGCTATCCAGCACATTGCGCCTCTTTATTTTGAAAAGGAAATTGAGGCTCAAAGAAGCCGTGTACCTTGCAAACCACATAGCTCATCAGTAGCAGGTCAAGGAGCTGACCTCCTAGCCAGATGTTTACTGGAGTACATTCTGATGCTCCCTTCCAACTATAATTCAGAACTGGAGTCATGTTCACGGCCTTGTGAAGCAATACTTCATTGACGTTCAAGTGACACAAGCAGAAATACCTGCCAGAAATCTGAGGAAGAACAGTTTGTCTGTGAAATGACAAAGGCAACTGATGCCTTTTTTTGGAAAAGTCTTTTTTTTTTTACTTTTAGGAAGCTAAATAAATAAATGATGCAAGAAAAAATCCTTTCCTTTATTAAAGGTCCGCATGCAGCTCCATCAGCTCTAGCTTGTCTGTATCTGGCTTTTATATAAACTGCTATTTACTTTATTTTATTATTTTATTTTATTTTAAACAGAGCATAGGGTAGTGGTTTCTTTACAGAAGAGTGGGCGCCCCACATTTACGGATGTGCAGTCAAGTCGACATTCAAATAAAGACCCTGTGATGTCCCAACAGCCCCACAAAATGGTGAGAGAGGTGTCTCTTGGTGTTCTCAGCCTATATATCTTTTGCCTCGGCTCCCACACATAGCTAAGGTCAACTGATTGGGTGGAAGGGGTAACTGACTCCCCCCTTGACTCCTTGATGAGCCTGGGAAGGAGGTATGATGATTAAACTGCTATTTATCAACAATAACTTAATATGGACAAATATTCACTGATGGACTATAGAAAAAAATATCTCCTCAGAAAGGCAAAACGCCTTATCATATTTGGTGTTCATGGAAAATAAAACAATATCACCGATAACATGAGGAACCTTGTACCACGTGGTCAATATCTAGGAAAACCTACCATTTACATTTTTTAAAGGCATTAGTTATAAAGCTATATCGAGATTTCAGAGGGGAAGTGATAAGTTTTATTACACGTGGTTTGAAAATCTTTCCACACTCTTCATTCTAAGCCCCATGTGCCAGCCATGGCTCAGCTCTGACCTTGAGGGCTGGTTCAGCCTGCCAGAGTAAACTGTAGCCAGTGGAGAGTCATTCGACAAGGTCAAGTTGTGGGGGGAGGGTCATCATGAGCATCTGTGTGAGACAGGGAGTCTCAAGAACAATGGCAAAACATCATAGTGGGGTAAGCTTTCATGAAAGTCAGATTGTTAAATATTCAAGACAGCTGCGAGGAGCCATAACGAAAGACCCTGTGGCTTCACTGATAGAAGTCAGAGTCCTGACACACACTTGCTCATTTTCTATGCTTATTTGATTTGCAGTGTAAATGACTAGACTGAGCTTGTGATCTACTCAGCTAATAAACATTGATTATATATAGCAGAGTCTATGGCATCAGGTCTGATCATAGAACTCAGGTGAGCCTGGGAACAGATTGTGAGTGGCCCAGGGATTCACATATTATTGTTGACCAAGCCTGGTCTCAGAGACTAAGTGAAATGAACCAGAGACCAACAGAGACTATATGAATGATGCCTATATTCTGGGAGGGACTGCAGATAGAGCAGCCTCAGTGATCAGTTTGACTGATGTAGGTAATAATTTAAGGAAATATATTTTTTAATATAATATTATTTTTATTTTATGTCTGTGAGTGTGTTATGTGTATTGCCTGCACACGTGATGCCCAAATAGGTCAGAAGAGAGCATTGGATCCCCTGGAACTGGAGTTATAGATGGTTGGATGGTTGTTAGCTGCCATGTGGGTGCTGGGAACTAAACATGGGTCCTCTGCAAGAGCAGCCCATGCCACTTAGCTATCCCTCCAGCCACAGAATTACATTTTTAAACTTTTATAGAAATGCAAAAATGAGCTCTGCAAGCTTTTCTAATGATCAGCTTGTTCAGTCCATGAGTCTTGTAAGGGAATGCTGGCACACAGTGGGTGGGTCTTTCACCTCAGTTAACATAATCAACATAATCTCCCAGAGGCATGACTAGAGGACCATCTCCTAAGTGATTCTAGATTCATTCAAGGTGACACTAACGAATCACCAGAGTGTTGCTTATCTGATCTTTTACTCTGAGCAGTAGGGTAGTTGTATTAGTCAATTAATATCTTTGTAGTTCAAAAATATGTCTTTACTAAAACTTTAAAGTATGTGAGGTGAGTAACTCATTTTCCCAAAGAGAAATCTTGTTTTGGCTCTTGGATCCTGGAAGGTCCCCTTTAAGATCTTCAAAGGGCCTATGTGGCATGAGAATCTTGAGTAACATAGTCTATCGCTCTAATATGTTTTGGGGCTTTGTGTCATGTAATATAGGCCTGAATACGGGAAGACCTGGTACCACTTTTGAATGACAGTTTTCCACCAGATTTGTGTTGAATGACAGTACAGAATGCAATAGGATGAAGACTTGGCCTTGGAGAGGACATTGTCACCCTTACAAATGGATTTGGAGTTGAAAGGAGCTGGCTCTCCCCTTCCTAACCCTTCTGTCAAATGAGGGAACATTTCCTCCTCCAGAGGAGGCAGCAAGAAGCTGCCATCTTGGAAGCAAAGACCAGCCCTCACCAGACACTCAACCTGCTGCTGCTTAATCATGAGCTTTACAGTCTCAAAGGATGAAAAACTTAAAGCCTTTGTAGAACACAAACAGACTTGGATAAACATAGGGACTGCATGTCATCCAAGAAACCAGTCAACCATAAATTTATGTGACCAGATTGCAATAAACTATCTGGACACAAATATCTGGAAGCTTCTGTGGTTGGTGAGATTTCTTGCATATTGTCACACATCGTTTCTGTGAACAATCAGGTGCCATCCTTTCACTCGAGGCCAACCGGAAGCTCTTACCACGGGAGTCTCAGCCTGTTCTCTCCCCTTTTCTTCTCTTGACTGATTAATTTCCACCCTTCCACTGCAATAATCTGTGACAATCATTTTTCAGAGACTTGTGCTAAGCCATCCAGTGAATTATGAAAGGTGAGGGTGGCCCTTGGGACTTACAAACTCAACAAAGAATTATTATCCATCATTGAAATTTTATCCTTTGAAAAGTTAACTGGAAACAATTTTTTAAAAAGAGCATGGCCAGGGTAGCAAAATGACTTGGTTTCATAGGTACAAATGGCCATCAAGGGCTGGAGAGATGGCTCAGTGGTTAAGAGCACTGACTGCTCTTGCATAGGACCCAGGTTCAATTCCCAGTACCTCCTGGCAGCTAACAACTGTCCCAACTTTAGTTCCAGGGAATCCGACACCCTCTTCTGACTTTGGTGGGAAATGCACAACACAGAAGCACTTACACACAAGCAGGCAATACATTCATACATATACAATAAAATGATAGTAATAATAAACTAAAAAAGGCTATCAAAGAACATTTCTGTCCTTGAAGAACTGCTGAATATTTCTGCAGCAGACTTCAGTGAAAGGCTGAGAGAGATCCTTGTGCTGACTCCCATAAACTCTTATAAGTCTTGTGCTCTGTGCCACCTTATTCTGCATGGAAACTATTACTTTGTATTGGTTTCTTCATATGCTGCTGCTCCAAGTGTTTAGTATGACTCAGGGTAGCGTTGATACTGGCTTATGCTAGGTCTCAACAGCGACTTGTTGGTATCTTCCATCCGTTTCACCTTGGTCACAGAAGTCATCTATAGTGGGACCTCTTAAATCAAAGCACAAATGTTGCATTTCAGGGCTTCCCGTTCCTCATGCCCCATAAGCAACTATCAGATGTTTAGCCACTCTATACACATACTTAACAACTTTATTTTCATATCTGTTTGCTGAGTTTTGGCACAAACTACAGGTTTTTAGCTGAAATTGCCTCCTAGACTAGGATCCATGATTTGCTCAAGTGTCCCTCATCAGATCTCTTTATTTTTATGATCTGAGTTGCACCTCTCAGACCACGTGTGGAAGAGATGTGTATTCCTTGCCTTTTAGTGGAACAAAGAGAACTTCCTGGATGAGAGTCATTTCCCGATGGCTGAGACCCTTGGAAAAAATGTCTCTCATTGCATAGAAAGCTTGATTCTAAATATATACTTCCAATACATCTATGATAGTTTTCTTAGAACTCAAAGATTCAAAATACCTCCTTAAAACCAGAAAAAAACATTTAATTTCTTTAGAAATGTGTATGAAGAGACACAAATTTAGAGGTTGGTCATTAATTAAAATGTCCTGAACTCCAGGCATTGGTTTCAAACTTGGAAATGAAACCCAGTTCACTCCAGTATCCCACACTAGCTTTGGGGGATGGATGGAGAGTTGATGAACGTGAACACAAAAGTGGTTTGGATTTCTGCTTGTTTTAATTTCCAACCCTGATGTAGCAAGTCTTTTCCAAAAGGTAAAATAAAAGTAATACAAAATCAGAGACCTACATTGTTTATCTTAGATTTAAATAAAATGATGGGGGCTGGAGAAATGGCTCACAAGTTAAGAACACTTGCTCTTGCAGACGACTGGGGTTCAGTTCCCAGCACCCACATGGCAGTTCACGACTGTCTGTAACTCCAGTTCTAGGGGATCCAGTGCCCTCTTCTAGCCTGTGTAAACACCAGGTATACATGTAGTATGTAGACATGCTTGCAGGCAAACACACATAAAATTAAATCTTTTTTAAAATAAATAATGTTTTTGTTAAAATTTAATGAAAGTTACTAAATTATGAAAATTCAGTTTTTGAACCCAATATACCCATTTTTTTTTCAATTTCTTACTGTGAGTGTGGGGCAACACAGATCTGGCATGCCTCTGCACAGTGACAAAGCCCAGCCTCATAGCATGACACTTACTGTGCAGCTCTGGTGGATTCTTTTCATGAAGTTTGCATATTTATATTTCATATCATTAGAGACCAGGTCTGTTGGATGAAAATAAATTTTAAAAGCCCAGTTTCAACTCTCATAATGATGGATCATGAATAGGCAACTGAATCTAAATGTGGTTTTTCCAATTAAGCAAATTTATCTCTAAATCCGGTGCATACTGATTGAGAATCTCAGTCTCTGTCATGCAATGAATGAACTCTGTTGGAATTAATTTAGAAGAACATTGCCCTTATGAAGCAATTAATCAGATCACCAATTAGTTGATCCAAATCAACACAATGACAACCAAGACATCAATGAACCAGGTTCATTGATGACATATATTTCCTCTTTATATTAGGTCCTCATAATTTTCTAAAAACTCAGGTATTCAAAATACCTCCCTTAAAACCAGGATAAACATTTCATTTCACCAGAAATATATTTGAAAATATACAAATTTAGATACGTTATTATAAGTAGAACCTCCCTGAACTCTAAGCATCTGTTTGAAAAAATGCAGGAAAGCCTGTCCTCTTTCTGGGCACGACCCTTGCTTTGAGGGGAGGGAAGAGTTAATAAATGAATATGCAAAAGTGGCTCCTGGAAGTCACCCCAGAGCCACTGGAGTTTCCATTTGCTTTGCTTCCTCTCTCCACTGTGGGCTTGGAGTTGATATTTGAATTTAAGCCTCCTTTCTTTCATGTCACCGGGCTCACGTCCCCCAGAAGACTGGCACTAGAATAGGATCACTTTTCCTCTTGCACCTTCAGATTGATTGTACGGGAAAAAGAAGGCCATGTCCATGACCCCCTGGGACATTCTCTGGCTGTGCTGGATAGCTTTAGTGTCAACTTGACACACCTGGGTTGAGGGAACCTCAGTTGGACTGACCTGTGGCCATGTCTGAGAGGCATCTTCTTGATGAGTGATGTGGGAGGGCCCAGCCCACTGTGGGTGGTGCCACCCCTGGGCAGGTGGGCCTGTGTTGTATAAGAAAGCAGGCTGAGCAGGGGCCAGGGAAACAAGCCAGTAAGCAGTGTTCCTCCATGGCCTGTGCCCCAGCTCCTGCCTCCAGGTTCCTGCCCTGAGTTCCTACCTTGGGCTCCCTGATGAATTGTGACCCAGGAGATGTAAGCTAAATAAACCTGTTTCTTCCCAAGTTGGTATTGGTCGGAGTTTTTTGTCACAGCAATGAAGAAACAAACCAGGACACTGGTAAAAATATTATTGGGCTCATAAACCAAAATATCAATACTGTTTCCCACAAAGGTCATTTCAGTATTATCAATAAAGAAGTCGTTTTTAATAACAATGTTGGAAGGTGTGTTGAAATGAATCTATTTCAACGATGTGTTGTCTGAGTCAAAAAAGAATCATCTGAGAAATAACAAAAATCATTTTTCTCTGATGGAGCTTTATGTTCTGTAAATATGTTATTGTCTGTGGCCTGTTTCCACTAAAAATTCTTTTCCCTAATGAATATCTATTTCACAGACAAAAGCAATACTACATAAAATGGTACCCAAATGCTCGCAAGAATATTGTTTTTCTTCCTTTCTTCAGCCATCCTTTACACATACCCATTTATTCTTTCTATAACAGAGAAGTTTGGGCATGAATGCTCCAAAAAGTAGCTTCTAAAAATTAAATTATAATATCCCTTTTCCCTTTCTTTTCTGACATATCTATCAAAATTCCTCCTTCATAAACATAAGAATGAGTACTACAGGATGTTTTGCTGAAAACACCAACAGCTTTCCATAAACTTTCACGTTTGGTCTGTGCGATAATGATTTTGAACACTAACTAAAACTGAAGAATGAAGTTTGGGGGAAAAACCTGGGGAAAACAGTGATATTACAAAATCAAAGAAAATAAAAAGGCATCAGTAAGCAAGGGGGAAAGAAAAATATAAGCAAATATGTAAGCGTGGGAGCAAATGCTCAACGAATAAGAGCACCGACTACTCTTGTAGAACACCCAGGTTTGAGTCCCAGTACCCACATGGCGGCTAACAGCCATCCCTAGCTCCAGTTCCAGGGGATCTGATGCCTTCATCCAACCTCCATGGGCATTGCATGACATGGGTGCACTCATACATGTAGGCAATACATGCGTACACATAAAATAAAAATAATAAAATATTTTTTAAAATATGTAAGTGTGAAGACACATTTTTGGTAAGGCAGAGTAAAAAGAAAGTCCTGCATATTCCTTTTAAGTTGTTTTTAATTATTTTTTCATATTCTTTGAGTGGTCCAATTCCCCTACTCTATATTCAGGTCCTGATACTCTGTCTTCACCTTGAACCATTAGCAAGGCCTTCTCTTAAGTGTTTCTAATTGGGCTTGTCAATTCTTTAGTATTTCGCCTTGAGCTCTCTTCAGTATTTCTCTCTCTTTACTCAATTCGGTTCTCAAGTGCTGAGCTGTCTTCACGCTTTCCTCTGTATATTTGTTTTCCTGGACTTGACTCAGGAGTTTACTTTTACCCTGTTTAAGTTTGTTGAGGTGTTGGTTCACGTCGTCTTTAAATTCCTTGAATTCTTTGATCATGTTTATGATTACTCTTTTAAATTCTGTGTCCTGGGTTCTCTTGGTCATTCTCATTTTTGAGTATTACTGTAGACCTAGTAAATTTGGGGGGACATATTGCCTTGGCCCTTCATATTATTTTGTTTTTGCAATATGGGCTTGTTTTGTGGGTTGTGTGTCTGATATGAAATTCTAGCCTATCTTCGATGACTGGAAGTATGGTTCTATTTTTGTTGTTGCTCAGACGTGGATGGTTTCAGATCAGCTACGAAGAGTTATTACATCAGTCCTTCAGATTTTTGTTTGGAGAGATGGGTGATTCCAATTCCGTAGAAATAAACAGAGTACAAATGGAACTGCAGGTTGGATCTGCCTGGGCTGGTGCACAGGCCACACTGTTCCAGCCCTGCTTGGGAGTGAGAGGATGATGGGACAGGTGGGTCTGCTCTGAGATTTATTAAGCCAAGTCGAAATCTGCTTTTGAAAATAAAATTATAATATGTAGAAGTTCTAAAGAAAAGCCTAAGACCTGAAGATATTGTATCTTTTAATATATTTTGCTTCTTATTACCTTGTGATAAGAAAACTTTATACTATTCCTAGGCAGCTTTTCCTGGATTGGCAAGTGAAAACCAGTAGGAGGGATACTGCATAAGCTGCCTGGGTACCAAACAGCCAAGCTGCCATAACTGCATGGTAGAGCTCAGGGTTGCCCTAATGATGTTTTATTCAAACTTTTCAAATTTGATCACTGTATACGGACCCAAAATATATTTATTCATTTTGAGACGATTTGCCCAGGGTGGATACAGACTCCAGATTCCTCTGCCTCCTGAGTTGCTAGGATCTCAGGCATGTGCTAAAATGGAACTCTCCATGTAGACAGACATCATTTTGGGATCCTTTCTGGAGCCACTGTCAACGTTTTAACATATTTCAGTCATTACAGCACTACCAAGCATATCATTTAGATTTTTCAGAATTATAATTTAAATAGTAATTTATAATTGTTTACTCATAGAGAAACATTTTTCCCAGGATTTTGACCTCTTCTGTTGTTTATTCATCGTTAATCAACTCTTCAAAGATAGAGAAAGCTCTCATTTCTAGCACAAGGAACTTTTTGTCCTCCAATCTATTTGAAATTTAACCTGCTGACAATCTGTCATCATCTCTTATTATTTTAGCCTGCATTTCCCACAGGTCAGAACTTTCAATGTAATCATAACACAGCTGTCTAATACATCCTATTGTTTAATCCTCAGATTCTTTTCAAGTTGTGCTATTTGTCTATGGCGCACTTGATAGCAAAAAGTTTCTGTCTATGTGCCTGGATTGCAAGGTTTGTATTCCCTGGTCTTTTTCTGTATTAGTTACTTTTCTCTTGCTGTGATAAAATACTATGACCAAGGTGACTTTAAAAAGAAGAAGAAGAAGAAGAGGAAGATGAAGAGGAAGAGGAAGAGGAGGAGGAGGAGGAGGAGGAGGAGGAAGCGTTTTCAGGGCTGGAGAGTTGAATCAGTAGTCAAGAGCACTGGTTCTTCTTACAGAGGACCTGGGTTCAGTTCCCAGCACCCACATAGTGGTTAACAACAGTCCATAACTCCAGTTCCAGGGCATCGGATGCCCTCTTCTGACCTCTGCGGCCATTGCATGATACAGGTACACTTATATACATGCAGGCAATACACTCATACATATGAAATAAAAATAATTAATAAGAAGTTTTTAGAAGAGTTTACTTGGGCTTATGGTTCCGGAAAGGGAGTCCATAGTAGTGAAGGAGGCATGACAGCAGGCAACCAGAGCAGGGAGCGGAGAGATGACATCTTCAACTGCAAATACAAAGCAGAGATGGGAAACTGGAAGAAGGCCAAGGCTATGAACTCTCAAAGTCCCAACCAGTGATGTGTTTCTCCAGCAAAGCCACACCTCCCAAAGATTCCGTGACCTCCCCAAACAGTGACACCCCCCGGGGACCAAGTGTTCAAGTACTCAAGACTATAGGGGACATTTCTCATTCCAACTGCACATCCTTAGTCTACATTTCTTGGCCTTTCTTTGATGTCATGAAATTTTGGAGGCAGAATGTCTCTGAGTTGGAATTTTTGAACGCATCATTATTAAATCTAAACATTTGCTTTTGGCAAGTGTATGAAAACACGATTCTATGATTTTTCTCATTGTTTCTTATAACGTGAATATAATTTAAGTGGCATCTCCCAGGGTTCTCCCATGTAGTGCTGTTTGGTCATTGTGTAATTTAGTGCTGGGTAGAGTGCTTGAGATTATATTGCTATCTGTTCTTCAACATAATTTCAATTTGTCATTTACTTGTGTGTAAATGGATTATTTTATTCACTGGATTAAAATTTCAAATGCTATTTTTGTTTCACAGATAATGCATTTTGACAATTTGAAGTTTATAAGGGTTTGGGGGGAAATGTGTTTGGAGGACTGGGGGATTTCCAGGAGAGACTGAGGGTGAATATGATCAAGATGCACTGTACATGTATATGAAATTGTCAAAGAATAAACTTTAAAAATAAATGGTATAAAAAATGGGCTGTTGAAATGGCTCAGGGTAAAAGCACTTACTGAACAAGCCTGATGACCTGAGTGTGAGCCCCAGAAAGAGAGAACCAAAACGTTGTCCTCTGACCTCCACACATGTGTCATGGCACGCAGCTGTGTATGCACACATGTGCATACACAGTAATAATTTTTTTAAGTTTTAAAAGAATGATCCAAAACGTTGCATTCCAGTGCCCCATTTGCTATGTTCTCTTCCTCATCCTTCTAGATAAATGCAAACATAGGTATCCAGCAAAAATTCCCTAAGAATTGAAGAATATAATGGCATTTTATTATTTTATTTTCATTCCTTGACAGCTGAAATAAACACTATTTGTGAAAAATGACAACATGAAAGTACTTGAAGGAGTTTCTAAAGTGTAATAGCCCAGGAAGCCTGGCAAGGAAGTGCAGGAATCTTACTAAGGGCTTAATGGTGTTGAGGGCATGAACATTTCCTTTAGTACAAAAATAGATTTATGACAAGTCTCCAGTCTGCTCTGACCCCTTACCTCATACTTAACAAGCAAAGCCCATTAGTAAAGATTTCCAAACTGTCCAGAGATTTAGGGCGGATCCCGTGTTCCCAAATAACACACTATTTCTTACAATTTTGTGTAAAATGCTAAAACGTTTTCATTATATTTTTCTTGGAGAAAAATAGTATGTAATAGAGACAGTGGCAAAGCCTTTAAGAGATCAAAATAGGCAACTTTTTTTTTAACCAATTCAGTTTTGCAGAACCGGTGAATAGTCCACAGTGAAGCTCCTGCCGATACCCACAAGACACTGCGTACAAGCTCTCACACGCACTGCTGTCTACAGCATAGAGAACACTTTCAATCAGCAGAAGTAGCCTTGGAGGGAGGGTTTCAACGCACTGAGTTGAAAGCAGATGGCAGAGCAGGTGTTCACCGGGTACAGAGGGCACAGAACCACAGTCCAGGGAGTGAAATACAGGAGCTGTGAGCTCCTTCGACTCTCCAGCAAAGAACTGAGCTGGGCAGAGGAACCCTGGGCTTCCAAGACTCTACAAATTCTTGGACTTCCGTGTTTGTCTTAGTGTACTGTAGAGTCAGTGTTGCTGAATTTTAACATGGAAGAAGAGGGCACTGAAGCATTCTTCCAATTTCTGCTTCTAAACTACTGTCAAAACTGAAATCCTGTAAACCTTTTAGCTTTATAAGAGGACTCTCATCGAGTTCATTGATCTGAAAAGTTGATAGAGCTTCTGGAGTTTGATATCGAGGGCGACCCCTGACTGTCCAGGCCTCTTCTGTGCGAAGGTTGGCTTCTTGCAGCCATTCTCAGCTTGGTCGGCATTGTACTCAGTCTGTTGTCACTCCAGGGCTGAGCAAGGACTCAATGAAAGAGCAGGATGCGACTAGGTGGAGACAGTTTGCCCCAGGAGGGAGAGCTGAGAGGGTGGGGCTGGCTCAAAGAAGCGAGAAGGGATAGCATGAAGATTCAGATCCCAGGAGGTATGAGGAGAGCCCTCGATGTGGCAGAGATGGGGCTGAAGACTGCCGCTGCCAGAGTCTAGCAGAAGGGCTAGAAGGAGACAGAGTGGTCCAGGGCGGAAGACGGAGAAGGAAGGAGAGGCGAGGGCGTCCCAGGAGGAAAAGAAGGAAGAGGAGGGCAGAGCAGCAACCTCAGTAGCAGCAGCCAGAGGGCGTTGGTGTCGCTGCGAGTGTGACTAGGATGCTGAGACCCAGAAAGCGACTGAATATAGTATTCTAACCTAGTGAGAAAGTTGGGTTGTTGGGACAAGTAAATGATCAATTAAAAAGAAAAAAAACAAACGGTTCTTTTTGTTTCCAGCACAAAAGTGTGGAAATGGGCATCAGGCCCCAATCTTAGCCTAAGAATGACTGGCAGCTGACTGGGTGAGGAGGAGTTGGGGGAGGGACTCTAGATAAGCTTACTAGATCTCAGTGAGGAACTTGCTCTGAGGGATGTCTGGGCACACTAACTTTACTCAATAGGTCTCAACACACATGACAGAATGCACGAATTCTAATGTGGGGGGTATGCGGGGGACCAGTGGGGGAGGGGGTATAAAGATGATTAAGATGTTCTGCATGAAATATACAAAAATTCAATTGAAAATTTACAAAAGAGAGAGAGAGAAAGAGAGAGAGAGAGAGAGAGAGAGAGAGAGAGAAAGGAAATGGGATTCTTAGATTCTTAAATATTATTCTGTTCTCCAAAATAAACCTGGGACTATTGCGGGTTTTATAGGAGAAAACAGAATAAAAGGAAAGAAACATGAAAACGAGGCTAGGAGAAAAGGAGGGATAGGAGAGTGCATCACTGTAGAGGATGTACACTGATTTCACCTCAAACGTTTGGACTTGCTCACACATCTCTGAAATCATGAAAACTGACTACTGTGATTTCTGTGCTACATTCTCAGGCAGACTGCAGAGACCCTGCTGGAGGAGGAAGGGACATAAACAAGGTAGGGACTTAAAGGGCGTTTGTTTCAGAGGGCATTCTTGTGGAGCAGTCCTTCAGCATCCCAAATTCCCCCTCTACTCCAACAATCATATACAAGGACAGCACTCCCCTGGAGCTGGAGGTACAGACAGTTGTGAGCCAACATGGATGCTAGGAACCAAATTCGGACCTTCTGCAAGGGCAATACGTGTTGTTAACCACTGAGCCTCCTCTCCAGCCTCTACTTTAGGAACGCAGGGCTGCTCTTGTCAGGGTGAACTGTGCACGTGTGCACTGACATCGTTGGCTGCAGCCAGTCACTGAGGTAAAGCCTCACGCACGCATACTCTCCTGCACTTACGTCACCCCCAGCCCCCACATCCCGCATGCACACACTAGCGTGCTTGTGTTTGACAGCATGACTTGATAACAGCCGTTCTGCCAGCTCTATCTGTAGCTGACAGGCACTAAATCTCCTAGCTGACTTTCTGGGACGTTGGGGCTAGATTTAGCAGGCCTATTACAAACCATAATATTTGGATCAAGTCGAATGGGCTTATAAAATCGCTGATACTGAGAACAAGAGGGGTGTGCTTATAGTAACGTTGGTATTAAGGTGGCAAAGATCGGCTTGTTACAGTAACGTTGATATTGGAGTGGGGACCAGTCAGCCTAATACGGTGACGCTGAGAAGGGAGCACGGAACAGCCAAGGGGTAGAGGCGCAGCTTGTTAGGTCTCTGGGGTCACAGGTCTTATCCTTGGTCTGTTGCTGTCGGAAAATGAGGCTGGAAGGGGACACTCTTGGGCTTCTGCGATGTCAAGACAAGGAGCGGCTACCCATACTTAGGGACTCAGGATCCTCTTATTTAGACATGGCCTATTTTCCAGACCCTGATCTGCACGTGGTCTGCGCGGGGAATTTATCCCTACTGCAGCTTTACTTCACTATGGATAATTACAGTCAGTCACAGGAACAAGAAGAACAAGCAAGAGGACCTTCAGGTGGGGGTGAGGGCTGGAGAGCCAGGAGGGTGATGTGGGAGGACAGGCCTTCCCTGGCTTCCCTGAACAGATCAGGGATGGGGAGAGTCGCGTTGGGCTTCCTGCCACCCAGGATCCTCAGCACCTGGGACCTGTTCACCTGGGACCAAAATCCTAGCTGGTTTCCCTTTCCCTCATGAGCCCCCTATAGAAAATATTACTGACTATTTAAAGGTGTTAGCTAACAAAATTAAGTCAGACAGCATCTTATTTTAATGTACACGTTTTAATATTTCTTTAAAAATATTTTTATTAATTCCTTGAGAGTTTCATACAGTATGTTTGGGTCATATTCCCCCAACTCCTTCCTGATCCACCCCACGTCCCTACTCATCCAACATCATGGGTTTCTTTTTCTTATCTTGTTCTTGAGTGTGACGTGTACACATTTCAAAAGCATAAATTTCAAGACATTGATGCAAAGTGCAAAATGGAATGGATATTCCCCATAGTAAACAACTTCATACCAAATAATTCTTCAAATAAAATTCAAATAAAAATATATTCATTATATATTTCATGTTTGTATGCATGTATGTATGTATGTGTATTCATACTTTACTGGGGTATGTTGTAAGGAAATGGTGGACTTGTTCCTCCTCCCACATGTAAAAACTGTGCATGTCTCTAGGCCTGTTGGTTACACCAGGAAAAAAAAAAAAGGACACTTTTGTCAGCATGGCTTAAAATATCAAAGTATTAGAAGAATCTATAGAATGCATTTTTATTTATTTTAAATATTTTAGTTATTATTTTTATTTTATGTGTATGTGTGTATTGCCTGCATGTAGGTAAGTGCAATGTGTCATGCAATGCCAGAGGAGAACAGAAGAGGATGTCGGATCCCCTGGAACTGGAATTACAGACACTCGTTAGCTGCCATGTGGGTGCTGGGATTCGAACCCCGGTCTTCTGAAAGGACAACCGCTGAACCATCTCTCCAGCCTTTGTATAGATTGTATCACGTGGTTCTGTGAGACAAAGTTACTCCTTTTGCTCCCTGTTTTATGGATGAGGAAATGAGGCCTAGAAAGGCTAATAAATTAACTCATAGATAACAGAGTTTAGAGTAGGATTCAAACATGTTGTGGTTTAAAGGTGAAATTTCTCCTACAGGCCCATGTGCCTGGGCACCTGATCTCAGTAGATAGCTGTTTCAGAGGCTCTGGAACTCTTAGGAGATAGGGCTTTGCTGGTGAAATAAATCCCTAACAACAGACTTTAGTGGTATAACCAGTTGCTGCATCTAGTATCTTCGCTGTTTCCTGATCGCCATCATGACATGTGGGAGTAATGTGGACAAGTTTGGGGCTGAGTGTTAGAGAAGCTCTAGAATACTTGAAGCAGAGCTTATCCTGGAGGGGGTGTGGAAGACCAGCATGCCAATAGAACACACAGTAAAGATGGCACTTAGAGGAGACTCCATAGTAAATGGGGCCAGAAGCCACTTGTGCCACATTCTGGTAAAGAATTTGGCTGTGTTAGTCACATGTCCTGAAAATGTAAATGAGGCCAAAATCAAAGGAAACAGGTTAATTTGTTTAGGGGAAAGACATTTCACAAGCGAATAAATATTGTCTTTTCTTCAGAAGCAAATTACATTATTTGTTTAAAAGCCACATGAACATATGTCATTTGACAGTTCCAATTGCATGAATAATCGTGTGCATTGAGATAATGCATGATATTTTCATTTAAAAATCTACTATCATTTCTCTAGGAATGTAATACATTTTTCCTGTTTCTATGGCCACCTAGAAAGGTGACTTCTCTGTGGATACGTGGCTGTGAGGTCGACTCGTGTAGTAATCACTAGAAGACGCCTCTGATGAAGGTAGGATGTAGACATCATTTTAAGTATGAGATAGTTGATTTAACTGCTTACAATAAAAATGAACTTATCTCATATAAATATAAATAACGGGTGAAACCTGTGAATATTTTTCTTAAATTCCTTGAACTGATCACTTATTATGATGCCCACAGGCTGTCCAAAGCTGGGAAGAAGAAATTGTGTGTTTTCTGCTGGAACATCAGGCTAATCCACACAGGAGCCCAACATTGAAATACATGCGGCCTGTATGGGGCCAGTTATCCATGTTTGAAAGCTCAAGCATTCTCTGAATGAAAATGTTTTAGAATAATACATTTGGAAGGACATCATTTTAAGTACTGGTACTTTGAAAGAAGTGTTATCATAAGATGCTTTCTTCTGTATATCCAGGACAAATGTATGTGAAACACTGTATTTGTTACAGTTAAACTTGCATCTTATTCAAGAATTTTCAAAAAAAAAATTTTGAGACAGGCTGGCCTGGAACTCACTATGTAGACCAGCTGGCCTCCATCTCACAGAGATCTGCGTGCCTCTTCCTCCTAAGTGCTTGGATTAAAGGCATTTACCACCACACCTGACTTCAACAAAATTTTTTATCAAAAATAAATCGAAGCAGGAAATCAATATTAGTCTTGGAATTAAGCTTCATTTTAAAACACCAACAAAACAAAAATATTTAAGTAAATGGAAATGCTGATGTTTTTGACAAGTTATACCCAGTCATTTTCCCGGCCCTGGTAGGCTAAAGAGAGAATAATGGAAGCAAATTGGAATAGAAATATTCAAGCAAATCTGGAAATTATGTAAAAGGAAAAATACCAAGAAGAATTTTTTAATTATTTGGAATTTTTCCAGTGTATTTGTCTTGCTATTATTTTTCAATTTGGGGATAATTTTGCCTGTTTGAGAAAGGATGTTAGGAACTAAGTTAGAAACATGCTCAGGCATCAATTGTTAGATGTCCTAACTGGTGTTGCATTAACTTTTCATGAGGAGATATGGGAGGACATGAAAAGTTTCAGAACTGGGAAGTTTCAAGAGGGACACTGAGGTAGATTACTGGGGAGTTTACTATAGATCAAGAACTCACAATTAGTGACAGGTGTTTACTTAATTATCATTCTAGAGGACTGAGAGTCATGTGCACAATGAAAATTTATATAATAGGCCACATTTACATAGATTTAAGTACCTGTCCAGCAAAATAATTTTTATGATCACTATTTAATTTGATAGGAATATCTTATTTAGAAATAAATCTTTATAACAGAGTTGTTCCTATCTTTAAGACAGTATTTAGCAATTAGTGATTTACCCAATAAGAAAATATATTTAAAATTTGGATAAATGTGACTATAGATCTTAAACGTCTTATTTAAGAAGAGAATAAAACAAAATCCCTAGTTTTATAAGCCAGTTTTTGCAAACATTGCTAAGAGCAGTTCAGTGTATCCAAAAGAATTCTTATTATTGTAAACAGTTAACATCAATTTTATCTCAGTATAACAGAATTCTTTGGCCTTAGGAATTGTAATTAAATTATAACTGTATTATAACCATCTTTTATAAATTTTTTTGTAAATAAGAAATGATCATGCAGGAAGTCACACTGCATCACAAAGCTTAGTCATTATCCCAAATACTGTAAAAGTGGAGTGATATTTCAAACGCATTAGCATTGACTGTGAATTTTAAGATGTCTCTGTGTTTTTTAACAAAATTCTCTTTAAAATATTTATATGCAAAAATACCCATATGTACACATTCATACACATGAATACCACTTAAACCCATGTACATAACACTTTATAGCCTTGACAGTGGTCAGGACTTATGACACATCTTGTGATATATAATACTTATGAAATGTAGTAACATTTGTGTACTCATATATAGCTCAGAAAAATCCAAATTATTTTAAATAAATCAAAGTTTGTTTCTTAGGTAATCATATTAAACAAAATAATTTAAGTCAGTGTTTGTTATATGAGCAAATTAAAGTAACTTTTAATGATTGAACATACCTGAAATTTTTCGGTTGTTGGTGTGAGGCATTAGTGATTTTTAGCCCTTAACCTTTGTGAACTAATCTTCCTATCATGAAATGTGGTGATATTAACAAATTATTAGCCAACTAAAAGGCAGATTACCAAACTGCAATTGTGGGGGAAAAACTATATGAGAATTGTTGGAAAATTTAGGATCATGGATTATTATGTTGTTACCAAGAAAGGCAGAAAAGTTTTTGTAGGTTAACCCTGTAATTATATGTGATTTTTAGAATTTGAAATCAATTTTTGTGAATAAAACCATAACATTTAAGCAAAAACTTAGGGAATCAGTTCTGAAACACTAAATCTTAAATTGGGCAAATTAAAACTTAAGTCAAATAAAAACTTAAAAAGTTGTTTTGAATCATGGAATGTGTATATCTTAAATTAGGCATCTTTTATAAACCTAGGACTAACCATAAGTCTTATTTATATTAATCTTTTTAAACATAAGATATAAAAAGACAAGACAAATTATATACTACATGACAAGTACTGGCCAGCAGAAAGTCAGTAAAAAACAGGTTATCCTGAATGGCATATAATTGTTTTGAATCCTTAGTATGAATTTTTGTAGGACGTTGTTGAAAGCTTGCTAACAATTGGACAGTTTCATGGTGTCCCCAAAATGGTGCACAGGAGGAGGTGTCCTTGAAGAGGTTTGCTGTAGAGGGACATGGCTAGTTTTAAACCTTCCTTTTTTGAAAGCTGCTCCCATAGGTACTGACCTATGGAAATGAGAACGTGGGGTGGGTGAGCCTTGGGGCTGGGAGCTGAGCTAGGGAGGAGCAGGGGAAAGGGAAGAGGTGGGCTGCGAGCTACTGTGGATGGTACAATGGGTAGCCCTGGGGGGGGTCCAGGCGGGTGCCCTGGTAGAGAGGTAAGCAGTGAGCAGGTGTTAATGCCTACAGGCTGAGAAATAGTGGGCTGGCATTAGTACCAGAGGGCAACTGGGCATTGGTACCAGAGGACAACTGGGCCTGAAAGAGAGAGAGAGAGAGAGAGAGAGAGAGAGAGAGAGAGAGAGAGCTCCAGGTAGAGGAGGCAAAGAGAAATGGGAAAGATTTCATGGAGTAACAATTTGTAAAGCTGTTTTAAGAGTGGCAAAGGAAAGGTCGAATCAGTCTAATGTAGACAGTCTCTTGCCATTTGACACTATGTTGTGTGGAGTTCTCTATGGGTGCAAAAATTTTGATGTGAAAGGTATCCTTTTATAGTTTACAATTCTTAATTGAGTTTTTGTGATTTTCATACAATAAAATTTGATGGTGTTTAGATTCCCTCCCCTCTCTGCACCTCCCTTTACTGACCCCTGTCCAATTTAATATTCTCTATTATATAATAAGGCCTATAGAGTCTAATTTGGGTCCTTAAACATCCTTCAGTGTTCATCCATCCACTGGATCCTTATTAACCTACCAAGAGTCCCATTCTTGAAAAAATCTGCATCTCCCCTTCCCAGCAGCTATCAGTTGCCCAAATTTCCTTAGTTTGGGTTGCAGTTTATTTTATTTTTGGTGTTTTTGAGACAGGGTCTCCCTGTTGTCCCAGCTGGCCCGAACTTGGTGTGTAGCCCAGGCTGGCCTTGAACTCACAGAGATCTGCCTGCCTCTGCCTCCCAAGTGCCAGGACTAAAGGCATGCACCACCAAGCTCTGCTCAGGTTGTGGTTTCTTACCTACTACCCCCTATCTATGCAGGGATTTTGTCTGGTTTGAGCTTGCATGGGACTTGTGCATGCTGTCATTATTGCTGTGAGTTCATATGAGTAACTGACCAGCTGTCTGGAAAACTGTTTCCTTGTGGTCATTCACCTCCTCTGGTTCTTACAATCTTTCTGCCCCCTCTTCTGCAATGATCCCTGAGCCTTTGGAAGCAGAAGTTTGATATAGGTATTCTGTTGAGGGATAAGTAATTTGTCTTGGGCTTTTTGTGCAAAATTTTATTGAACTTTTGTATATTTCATGCAGAACATCTTAATCATCATTTCCCCGCTTCCCCATTGGCACCCTCCCATAGGCCCCCTGCTGGAATTTATGCATTCTGTGAGGCCTATCAAGTTAAGTTAGTGTCCCCAGATGTTCCCTTGGTGCAGGTTCATCCACTGAGGTCTGGTCAGCCTATCTAGAACCCCTCCCTTTAAGAGATCAGCTCTTCCTCACCCAGCAGTAATCAGCTTTGGCTAAGATTGGGGTCTGCTACCCATTTCCAAGCTCTATGCTGAGTTTTTGTCTGCTTGAGTTTGCATGGATCTTGTGCATGCTGACACCATTGTGTAGGTTAATATGAGGAAGGTCCCCGGAGCCTGTAGGATTCTATTTCCATATAGTCATGCAACTCCTCCCTGCCTCTTACAATCTTGCCACCCCCTCTTCTGCAATGGTACCTGAGCCCTGGATGGGTGGTGTTTAATATAGGAATCATGTCCAAGGACCCACACCCTACAGACTCTTATTCTCTGCACTTTGGCCATTTGTGTCCTTTTGTGTTCAGAGCGCTCTGTTGCATGAATGAGGAAACTTCATTGATGAGAGCTGAGAGATGCATTAGTCTTCTCTCTACCCCTTGTTCCACTATGTACTGTAAGCCTCAGGTATAGCGGTTGCATTGTAGATGTGTCACTTAGGCTTAGGAAATTCACAATCTCTGTAATAGTCTCTGTCTGTTGCAAAAATGCTTCTTTATTGAATGGTGACTGAAATACCTGTCTGTAAATATAAGAATTCATATTTCCTGGAGCCAGCAGCTTTCCTAGTCCCCAGGAGACCTCAGACCTGTATTCTCCCACCTCCCTTTATATTCCTGAGTGGCACAGCCACCAGCTTCCTGAGACCAGCATCTTTCCTGGGCCCTGCTCCCAGACCAGACCAGCCCTCAAATTCCTAAGGCCAGCATCTTTCCTGGAGGGATCCAGACCTTAGGAGAAAACCCGAGAGCATCTGATCCTCATCTGATATGGGCCTATGTAGGAACTCCTGAGCACCAAGATGAAAGCAACTTGGCCACTCCAATATGAAATCAAAAGAGAGAACCTGAAGCCTAGACCAACCAGCTTTTCATGCCCCAAAAGTAAACCACAAAGGAACATAAAGTTTACAAAAAGAAGCAAAATTAAACTCAACAAAGGAAGGCATGAGTCTCACACAAGAATCAGAAACTACAAAAGAAATCCATATATCAAAGTCACAGAGAAAAAATAATAACATAAAAAAAAAACAAAATAATATATCCCCACCAAGGACCAACACTCCTTTAGAGGAGTACAATAAGAACCCCCAGAGATAACACAGGACATGGAACTCAAAAGAACAATTATAAACATGGTAAAAGAATTCAGTGAATATAAAGAACACAAAAACAAAGAAATCAAAGAACTGAAATGAGATAGGGATCGGTTTCTAAATGAATTCAGAAAAGTGTTAGAAATATTGAAGAATACTCTGGCTGAAATGAAGAAGGAAGTGAAACACTCAGTAAGACAATTAGAAATGTCAGGAAGACTCTTTATCTT
>NW_008340646.1:1975092-1976321 GCF_000622305.1 Nannospalax galili
CTCAGACTAAGGGTATGGACAAGTTCTTCAACAAGACTGTAGAAAGGAAATTTCCCAAAATTAAAGAAAGACATGCCCATACAAATACGAGAAGCATACAGAACACCAGACAGGAACAGAAAAGAAACTCTCCACGGCACATCATAGTAAAAACACTAGACATACAGAACAAAGAGACAATACTGAAAGCTGCAAAAGAGAAACAACAAGTCACATATAAAGGAAAACCCACTAGGATTACAGCTGACTTTTCAGTGCAAACTATGAAAGCCAGAAGAGCCTGGACCAAAGTATTCCCATTAGCCCAGAATACTTTACCAAGGAAAAATGTCTATTATAGTTGAGGGGGAAAGGAAAATCTTCCATGACAGGAATATTCTGAAAGAATACATGTCCACAAAAACAAGTCCTGCAGAGAATACTTGAAGCAATAGAAAGAGATAGAGAAAAGAACTACTATACCCAAGGGGCTATGGAAAGAAACTCAATGAAGGTATAATTGTAGAAATGCACAGCTATACCAAGAAGGTAAACAGAAATAAAAATGACAGGAATTAATACACATCTTTCATTAATAACTTTAAATATCAATGGACTGAACTCACCAGTCAAAAGACACAGATTAGTTGAATGGATTAAGAAATAAAACCCATTTTTGTTGTCTGCAAGAAACTCATCTCACTTTTAAGGACAGCTACTACCTTAAGGTGAAAGGATGGAAAAAATATACCATGCGGATGGTACTAAGAAAAATGCAGGCATTGCAATTCTAATATCTGACAAAATAAACTTTAAATTAATCAGAAGGGATAAAGAAGGCCACTTCATTCTGATCTGAGGAACAATTGACCAGGAAGATATTACAATCATGAACACATATTCATCAAACTCTGGTGCACCCAACTTCATAAAAACAATACTACAAGACTTTAAGATCTGACTTTAAGATTAATCCCAATGCATTAATAGTAGGGGACTTCAGTACCCCACTGTCTCCATTAGAAAGGTCAACAGGACAGAGAATTAACAGAGAGACATCTGAATTAAACAATACCATGTATCAAATGGATCTAACAGACATCTACCGTGTATTTCACCCAAGCACCAAAGGATGTACATTCTATTCAGCACTACATGGAACCTTTTCCAAAATCAACCATATACTGGGGCACAAAACAAACCTCAACAAATACAAAAAGACTGAAATAATTCCATGCATTCTATCAAAC
>NW_008340646.1:1976896-1977617 GCF_000622305.1 Nannospalax galili
ATTTTGCAGATAATATGATAATTTACCTAAGAGATGCCAAAAATTCCACCAGAAAACTCCTATAAATTATTAACCTGTGCAGTAACGTGGCAGGTTACAAAATTAACCTACAAAAGTCTGTAGCCTTTCTATATACCAATAACAACCAATCAGAGAAAAAAGCACATGGAAACACTCTCAAATTATCTGCAAAAAAAAAAAAAAAAATCTTGGAATAAACCTGACCAAAGACATTAAAGAGCTCTACAATGAAATTTTTAAATCTTTAAAGAAAGTGAGGAATATATCACAGAAGATGGAAGGACCTCCCATACTCAAGGATTTGAAGAATTAATATTGTGAAAAGGACCATCCTACCAAAAGCCACTCATAGATTCAATGAAATACCAATCAAAATTCCCATGACACTTTTCACAGAATTGGAAGAGACCATCCTAAGATTCATATGGAAGCACGAAAGACCTCAGATAGCCAAAGCAACCCTGAACACTAAGAGCAATGCTGGGGGGATTACTATTCCAGACTTTAAACTATATTACAGAGCTATAGTCATAAAAACAACATAGTACTGGCACAAAAGTAGGCCCATAGATCAATGGAACAAAATTGAAGACCCAAATATGAGTAAATCCAATTTCACCCACCTGATATTTGACAAAGGGGGCAAAAATATTCACTGGAGGAAAGACAGCATGTTCAGCAAATGATGCTGGCAAAACTG
>NW_008340646.1:1977729-1978360 GCF_000622305.1 Nannospalax galili
ATAGAAATGGAGGGAAAGAAACAAAGAAGTGAAGAGAAAACCAACAGAGTGGGAGAAAATCTTCACCAGTGACACATCTAATGGGTTTTAACATCCAGAATATATAAACAGCTCAAAAAACAAAGAATCAAACAGCAAGAGACCCAATTAGAAGATGAGTTAATGAGCTGAACAGAAAGTTCTCAAAAGAAGATGTAAAGATGGCTAAGAAGCATCTTAAAAGATATTCAGCATCACTAATAATTAAGGAAATGCAAATTAAAACCAGTTTAAGATTTCATCTTACCCCAGGAAAACTGGCTAAGATCAAGAGAATAAATGATACCAAATGTTGGAGAGGATGTGGGGAAAGGAGAACTCTCATCCACTGCTGGTGGAGCTACAAACTTGTTCAACCCCTATGGAAAGCAGTGTGGAGAACTCTTTAAAAACTACAAATGAACCTACCATTTGACCCAGTTATACCACTCCTTGTCATATACCCAAAGAACTCATCCTATTGTAGAGACACTTGTACGTCCATGTTTGTTGCTGCTATTTTCACAATAGCTAAGAGATGGAAGCAACCTAAGTGTCCTTTAATTGACAAGTGGATAATGAAAATGTGGTTCATTTATATGATGGAGTTTTA
>NW_008340646.1:1978471-1980394 GCF_000622305.1 Nannospalax galili
ATATGTGGATCCTAGCACCAAATCCTTATAAGTGAATATGCGTCCAGACATAACTACAGGAACCAGGACAATGAAGAGCAACCAGGGAAGTAAAGGAAAAGAAAGAATCTGAACGAGAAGAACAGTAGAAAATAGGTGTTAACAAGGGATATATGGACAATAATGGGGTTATAAAAGGGGAGGGGGAGGGAAGGTTATACAAAGAATCTAGGGGATAAAGGGAAATAAGTAGCTCAAGAGAGGTGGGACCATAGGAGAAGGGTATTATTAAGGGAGAAATGGAAAAAATGGTGGCACCTTAAATGGGGAAACCATGGTGAAAGGGTTAGACAATGTGAGAGATAAACAATGCCTAGCCACTTTTAGAAAACCAGAGGGAACCATATTAGATCAACAACCTACTGACAAATTATACATACAACCAGATCAAAGAATGTAATATAAACCTAGGCAAGGTTTATCTGGGAGTGTTCAGTCTTTGCCCAAGCTGCATGGCATATGGTAATTAAAAGTACTAGACTGGTGGAATGAATCTTCTTGTATGTTTAAGAGACATACTTTGAGGCCTATAATAATTTGGTCAGAGGGACATAAAGGACAGTTTTTGCTCCTTGCCCTCCTAGGTTGACTGAGTTCCAGATGACTATGAGCATCTCTCAAAATGTCCTGTAACTGTGGGAGTCACCTGTACTCTTCAGCAAGGAGGCCATGGAGACCCCACCAGATGGACCTGAACTAGTGTCCAGTCTACAAAGAGGAGGGTCAACACAGAGGAAACATTTCCTCCATGCTTCCAAGCAAAACCAGCCATGATCGAGCAAGACCTTTGACTTATCTTTATATACATGGAACTGTTAAAAGAAAGGAGCCAGGGGCTCCTCCCAAGCCCACGTTATTCCTGATGAACAGATCCTCAAATGACCTTAACAGTAAAAATAAATTGTTTTATCTGGGCCAACTGTAGGGTCTTAAACACCCAAAAAGAAAGTATAACCAAAGATTAATGGGGTAAATATAATTTTTTTGGTCTTTTTAAGACAGGGTCTCCCTGTAGCCCCAGCTGTCCTGGAACTCACTATGTAGACCAGGCTGGCCTTGAACTCACAGAGAGTCACCTGCCTCTGCCTCCCAAGTGCTAGGATTAAAGACATGCGCCACCACACCTGGCATCAATATAATTTTTAAGAGTCCATATGTATAGTTAAAGGCTACATAACAAGAAACAATGCCAGACAGGTGATACCTTCCTTTGAGTTATTGCCCAAGGTGGCGCATGAGACTCCCAGACAGTAACCCAGAATAGAACTGGGAAAATGAACAGCAGACCCCAATTTTATCTAAAGGAATATTGACAACTGATTGCTGCTAGATGAAGAACAGCTGATCTTCCTAAAACAAGGATCTCTAGATAGGCTGACTAGATTCAGCAGATGGACAAGCACTGGAGAATGGATACAGACTTGCAATGGGGAATGGCTGGAGGCACTGACAACACAGTGGACAGTAACAGGGATGACAGAGTATTTGGGATCCTGTGGTGGGGGCAGAGGCGATGGGAAGGTACCAGTGGGGATGGAGGTATAAAGATGAATAAGATCTTTTGACATTTTCTGTATGAGATACACACAAAAAAAATCAAATTAAAATCAAAGACATATTTGAGGAGGAAGCATAAAAATATACTTCATGTTAAATAGTAGAGGGGATAAACATTACCAGTGAAATCTTCCTGATGACTTTATACCCATACTCAGGTACTAAGGATCCAAGTGTAACCAACTGTGACTAGTAATAATCAGATACATAGAGGTGAAAGACACATGTGCAAACATCTAAGTGTTAGTGGCATTAAAAATGTAGGAAACAGCATGTTTTAAAATGAAATGGAGATCTTTTTTAAAGGATAAAATCTCATTTAACTTT
>NW_008340646.1:1980503-1980708 GCF_000622305.1 Nannospalax galili
TTCCTCTGGAGTGTGTTACTGAATATATAAAAGTTGTAATGAAATGCTTCTTTTAATCATGTGGTTATTAAGTTTTTTTTTAAATTTTTTAAAAGTTCTTCAAAGCATAAAAATTTTCTCCTTAATAATTAGTAGATGTGATAAACAATACCATTGAAATCTACCTGATGACTTTATATTTTTCAAAATTTTAAAATTAATTTTT
>NW_008340646.1:1981054-2028459 GCF_000622305.1 Nannospalax galili
CATGTGGAGATCCAGTTTTGCCAGCACCATTTGTTGAAGATGCTGTCTTTCCTCCAGTGTATGTTCTTGGCACCTTTGAGAAATATCAAAAGGCTGAGATTGCATGCACTCGTTTTGGGGTCTTCTTGTTTTTTTGTTTTTTGTTTTTTTTTTTGTTTTCCATTGATTGATATAGCTCTTGTGCCAATACCATGCTGTTTTTATGTCTATAGCTCTGTAATATGGTTTAAGGTCTGGTAGGGTAATTCCCTTAGCATTGCCCTTTGTGCTCATAAATGCTTTGGCTATCTAGACTCTTTTGTGTTTCCTTATGGATTTTAAGGGTTCCCCCCCCCCCCAATTCCATGAAGAATGCCATGGGCATTTTGATCTCCATTGCACTCGATCTATAAAGTGCTTTTGGTGGGATGGTCATTTTTACAAATAAGAAAATCAAAAAAAAATAATATAAAGCCTTTCAACTGAAAAAAAGCCCAGGCCCAGATAGATTCACAGCAGAATTCTATCAGAACTTCAAAGAAGATCTCCAAGCAATACTACTTAAATTATTCAAAAAGAAACAAAGGGATAACTCCCAAACTTTTTCTATGAAGCCAGTATTCTCTAATACCAAAACCAATACACCAAATAGAAACAACAGGAGAAAGTCTCACAAGCTATGGATTATAGGCATACAGGAAGGAGAAGACTCTCAAACCAATGGCATTGAACAGATCTTCAATAGGTTTATAGAAGAAAACTCTCCTAAATAAAGGAAACATCTACCTATAGAGATTCAAGAAGTACATAGAACACCAATTAGACATGGTCAGAACAGAAAATCCCCATGGCCTATCATAGTAAAAACATTAAATGTACAGAACAAAGAGAGGGTACTGAAAGCTGCTAGAAAAACAAGTTACATATAAAGGAAAACTCATCAGAATTATAGCTGACTTTACAATGCAAACTATAAAAGCCAGAAAAGTCTGGACCAAGGCATTTCCAGTTCTAAACAACCATGGAAGCCAACCCTGAATACTTTATCCAACAAAACTATCTATCAAGGTTAAAAGGGAATGGAAATTTTTCCATGGCATGAATAGACTGAAAGAATTCATGTCATCCAAACCAACCCTACAGCGATTACTTGAAGCAATAAAAAGGATCAAAGAAAGGAATGAGTACACCTAAGAGGCTACAGAAAGAAAACAATGAAAGTTATAACAATGGAAACACAAAATAGGGCCACAAACACAAAGAAATTTAAATGACAGTATTCAATGTACACCTTTAAATAATAACACTAAATATCAATGGCCTCAACTCTCCTGTCAAAAGACATGGGTTAGTGCAATGGATCGAAAAAAAAAAAAAGACATCTTTTTTTTGTCTTCAAGAAACTCATCTCACCTTCAAGGATAGACACTATCTTAGGGTGAAAGGATGTAAAAATATATTCCAAGCAAATGGCCCTAAGAAGCAAGCAAGTGTCGCAGTTTTAATATCTGACAAAATACACTTCAAATTAAAATACATTAGAAGAGATAAAGAGGGTTACTTCATTCTAATCAAAGGAACAGTTGAACAAGGAGATATTACAACCATGAACATATATGCACCAAACTCTGGAGCACCCAATTTCATAAAATCAATACTCCAGGACTACAAAACAGTGATTAATCCCAACCCAGTAATAGTAGGTGACTTTAATACCCCACTATCTTCAGTAGAAAGGTTAATTGGACAAGGAATAAACAGAGAGACATCTGATTTAAATGGCATATTACATGAAATGGACCAAACAGACACCTATAGGATAGTCCACCAAGCGCCAAAGAATACGCTTTCTACTCAGCAGCTCATGCAAGTTATTCTAAAATTGACCACATTCTAAGGCACAAAACAAAGCTCAACAAATACAAAAAATTGAAATAATCCCATACCTTCTATCAGACCACAGTGCAATAAAGCTCTTAATCAATAGCAAAATAAGCTCTAGTAACTGCATGGACTCATGGTGATTAAATAATACACCGTGAATGATTAATGGGTCAAAGAATAAATTAAGAAATAAAAGTATTCCTGGAATAAAATGAAAATGAGACTACAATGCAACAAAACCTCTGGGACACGTTAAAAGAAGTCCTAAGAGGGAAGCTTATCACTCTTAGTGCCTACATTAAAAAATCAGTGTCCAGTCTATAAAGAGGAGGGTCAACATGGAGGAATCATTTCCTCCATGCTTCCAAGAGAAGCCAACAATGGTTGAGCAGGACCTTTGACTTATCGTCACATAGATGGAACTGGTAAAAGAAAGGAGCCAGGGACTCCTCCCAAGCCCATGGGACCCCTGAGGAACAGATCCTCAAACGACCTCAAGAGTAAAAACAAATCAGCAGCCTGACTCCCAGCATTCATATGGCCAAGAACATACCTAAACTGGTGAGCACTTGACCCTTCAGATGTCTCTTGGAACGATGTTCAAACCAGGGCTTCACTCTGTCTTTTATTGAGACAGTATCTCCCATATGAAATGGAGAAGTAGAAGGTCAGGACTCACCTTTATCTTATCAGAGGATCTTACCCTTTGAGCCCTAGGACTAGACTATCACATACACTCATTTTCTCTCATTGTTCGCAATGAGAAAAGTACCCTGTTGCCAGCCTTTTCATATATAAAGGATGCATGCATGTAAACACTATCTTAGGTGGAAGGCGAGGAGGGGTTCTGAGGGGTCATATTCCCAGGTCACAAAAAAGGCACATGGCTCAGTGAGTTTGTTTACATTAAAAACACAGCTTTTTGGTTCTGAGGCTGGTAAAAGTCATTAGTCCAGATTGCACTTATATTGTAAAGGTCATTCCTACAGTCACCAACTGGACATTAATATTATGAAATTATTGTTGAATTTCATGGGTATGTTAATGACATAATGGTTATGTTCCTTAAAAATAGTCAGTATTGTATAAGCGTAATAATTCATCTGTAAACCTAAAAATGTACAGCCAATTTTGAAAGAGATGTACCCTAGCTCAGAAAAATGTTATTGAATAGGTTAATGCTGTTGTAATGAAATGCTTCTTCTAATTAAAGAAAAATCAGAAAGAGTACATGTAAATGACATTATATCTCAAGACTCTGGAAAGGCAAGAACGAACCAATTCCAAACCTAGTAGAGGAGAAGCTATAACAAAAATCAGAGCATAGATCAATGAAATAGAAACAAAGAAAACAATACAGAAAAATCAATGAATCTAAGAGTTGGTTCTTTGAAAAGTTAAACAAGATAGACAAACCCTTAGCCCAGTTAACCAAAAGAAAGAAAGAGCAAATCCAAATCAACAAAATCAGAGATGAAAGAGGAAACATCACAACAGACACCAAAAACATCCAAAATTTTATAAGGGAATATTTCAAAAATCTATACCCAGCCGAGTGTGGTGGCATAGGCCTTTAATCCCAGCACTCCAGAGGCAGAGGCAGGTGGATCTCGGTGAGTTCCAGGCCAGCCTGGTCTACATAGTGAGTTCCAGGCCAGCTGGGGCTACAGGGAGATCCTGTCTCAAAATAAGACCAGAAGAAAAAAAACTATATGCCATTAAATTTAAAAATCTAAGAGTAATGGATGAATTTCTAAAATCATGGTCACCACCAAAGTTAAACCAAGAGGAGATCAACAGTCTAAATAGACACATAATAAATAAGGAAATTGAAACAGTAATACAAAACCTCATGACTAAGAAAAGCCCAGGCTCAGATGGAGTCACAGCAGAATTCTACCAGTCATTCAAAGAAAATCTATAACCAATACTGATTAAATTATTCAAAAAGTTAGAAACAGATGGAGAACTCCCAAACTCCTTCAATGAAGCCAGTATCACTCTGATACCAAAACCAGGTAAAGACACAACAAAAAAGAAAACTAGAGGCTCATATCCTCTATGAACATAGATGCAAAGATACTCAATAAAATACTCACAAACTGCATACAGACACACATCAAAAAGATCATCCACCATGATCAACTCTGCTTTATTCCAGAGATGTAGGAATGGTTCAACAAACGTAAGTCAATAAATGTAATAAAACATATAAATGGACTTAAAGACAAAACCACATGGTCATCTCAGTAGATGCAGAGAAGGTGTTTGACAAAATCCAACATGCATTCATGTTCACAGTCCTAGAGGGAATTGGACTGGAGGGATCAAACCTCAACATAATTAAAGCTATATATAATAAACCCACAGCCAACATAATTCTAAATGGAGAAAAACTGGAAGCATTCCCATTAAAGTCAGGAACCAGACAAGACTGTCCACTATCTCCACTCCTTTTTAATATAGTGCTTGAAGCTCTTGCTAGAGCAATAAGACAAGAGAAGGAAATTAAAGGAGTACTAATTGGAAAAGAATTGGTTAAATTATCCCTATTTGCATAGATTATATGATATTATACATAAGAGATTCCAAAAATTCCACTAGAAAACTATTAGAAATGATTAATCGTTCCAGTAAAATGGCAGTTACAAAGTCAACTTACAAAAATCAGTAGCCTTTCTATATACCAATAACAAGCAATCAGAAAAAGCACTCAAGAAACTTTTCCATTTTCAATAGCTTCAAAAACTAAAGATCTCTGCAATGAAAAATTCAAAAGTCTAAAGAAAGAGATAGAGGAAGACACTAGGAGATGGAAAGACCTACCATGCTCATGGATTGATAGAATCAATATTGTGAAAATGACCAGCTTACCAAAAGCAATTTATAGATTCAATACAATCCCAATCAAAATACGCATAACATTATTCACAGAGTTTGAAAAGAATCATCCTAAAATTCATATGGTATAAAAAAAGACTCCAGATAGCCAAAGATATCTTGGGCAAAAAGAAAAATGCTGGGGGAATCACCATACCAGATCTCAGGCTATAATACAGAGCTATAGTCATAAAAACAGCATGGTACTGGCACAGCAACAAACATGCAGATCAATGGAAAACAAAAGAAGACCCAACATGAATACATGCAATTTCAGCAGCTGATATTCAACAAAAGTGCTAAGAACACGCAGTGGAGGAAAGACAGCATCTTCAACAAATGGTGCTGGCAAAACTGGATCTCCACTTGCAGAAGAATGAAACTTGACCCTTATATTTCACCCTGCACAAAAGTCAACTCCAAGACAGAGGCGTAGGAAAAGACTTTCTAAAACAGATACCAGCTACTTAGGCACGAAGGTCAACAATAAGTCAGTGGGACCTCATTAAATTACAAAGCTTCTGTACAGCAAAGAAACAACTAAGGAAGGGAAGAGGAAGCCCAATAAATGGGAGAAATGTTTCACCAGCTACACATCTGACAGAAGATTAATATCCAGAATATATAAAGAACTTAGAAAACAAAGAAATAAGAGAATAAACGACCCAATAAAAAATGGGCATTAGACCTAAACAAAGAGTTCTCAATCAAAGAAATAAAAATGGCTCAGAAGCACCTTAAAAAGTGCTCAACATCCTTAGCAATTAGAGAAACGCAGATCAAACCACTTTAAGAGTCCATCTTAACCCAGTCAGATTGACTAAGATCAAAAGAACGGAAGACTCCAAACACTGGCAAGAAGAAGAACACTCATTCTCTGCTGGTGGGAATGCAAACTCGTGCAACCACTATGGAAGCAGTGTGGAGACCCCTCAAAAATCTAAAAATGAACCTACCATGTGATCCAGTGATACCACTCCTTGGGATATACCCAAAGGACTCATCGTGCTGTAGAGATACCTGTGCATCCATGTTTGTTGGTACTGTCTTCACAGTAGCTAAGAACTGGAAATAACCTAAATGTCCCTCAACTGACGAATGGTTAATGAAAATGAAGTACATTTACACAGTGGAGTACTGCTCAGCAATAAGAAAAAATGAAATTATGAAATCTGCAGGTAAATGATGGAACTATAGTGTTATAATAAGTGAAGTAACACAAGCACAGAAAAGAAAGTGATGTGTGTTCTCCCTCATTTGCAGATTTTAGCACCAATCCCTTATATGTGAGTATATAATTCTGATGTAACACCATGTGCTGGATAGCTTTAGTGTCAACTTGACACACCCGGGTTGAGGGAGCCTCAGTCGGGAAATTGCCTCTATTGGACTGGCCTGTGGCCATGTCCAAGGGGCATCTTCTTGATGAGTGATGTGGGAGGGCCCAGCCCACTGTGGGTGGTGCCACCCCTGGGCAGGTGAGCCTGTGTTGCATAAGAAAGCAGGCAAGCAGGGGCCAGGGGAGCAAGCAAGTAAGCAGCATTCCTCCATGGCCTGTGCTCCAGCTCCTGCCTCCAGGTTCCTGCCCCCAGGTTCCTGCCCTGATTTCCTATCTTGGGATGCCTGATGAACTGTGACCTTGGAGATGTAAGACAAATAAACCCTTTCCTCCCCAAGTTGGTATTGATCAGAATATTTTGTCACAGCAATGTAGAAACAAACTAGGACATGGGGACATAAACAAGAAGCCCAAATCCTATCCAAAGAACTATTGGCAGGTGATCATTGCTGGGTGAGGGAGAATTGGTCCTCTTTAAGTAGTGACACTAAATAGACTGAACAGGCTCCAGTGGATGAACTCACACCGTGGAACATCTGGGTACATAAACTTGACTAATAGACTTTAACATACATGACAGAATTTATGAAATCCAATGAGGAACTATGGAGGGGTACAGATGGGAGGGTGTAAAAATGATTAAGATGTATTGTATGAATGCGCAATAGTTCAATGAAAATATATGTTGAAAACTGCGTACATTGTAGTTCTTTGTATAAAGTATGTTATAACTAGTTGTCTGAATACAGAAACCTATTTTTCCACGAACACTTGAACTATGGGTATTAAATCCCCAAATATAGGTATCAGCACATATGATAATACCTCGCTGTTGAGGATAGGATATACTTGGTATAGAACTTGAAACAATAGAGCAGGAACTGACCTTGAAGCCTTCTAGCTGAAGTTTGGCTATCATAATGCTAGATGATGACATGCAAACCGCCAAGGAAGAAAAACAACGGTTCAACCCAGCCCTAAAGCCCAATAACCACAATAACCACCATGACCAGCTACCTCTATTGGTGCAGTAGTGGTGCTGTTATCCAGGGGACAATCAACAATTATCTAATTGGACTTAAAGCCGCCTCAATGGAAGGGAACTCATGGGTGGCACTGTAAACTCAGCCAAATACACAGGGCAGGAGAGAACATAGATCCTAGAGAAACCCTATCTCATATCTCAAGACAAATGAAACTTCTAACTATATGCTAAATATCAATCCTTATGTTTACAGGTAAGCATACCATGCAGCATTCATCAAATAAGCTTCACTTTGCAACAGATGGAGGCTACTGAAGAATTGCACATCTGGTCAGACACAGAGAACATACATCTAAGAGATGCCCAGTACTAGGTGACGCATCTGCAGTTGAACTTCTACAACTAAGGCTCATGGAACATAGCAGAATAAGGGGTAGAGAGAAAACTAGTGCATCCCTCAACTCTCACCAGGAAAGCTTCCTTATATAACAGAGTGAAATGCACGCAGAAGGCCACAACTGGCCAAGTTTTAAAGAATAAGAGACTCCAGAGAGTGTGTCCCTGGATAGGACTACTGTATTAAACACACACCCATGGCTCAGCGACCATTGTGGAAGAGGGGGTGGAAAGATTGGAAGCCAGGGCTGGTTCATGAACACAGGGAGGCAGAGGCTTCCAGGCCACTGGAAGCTTGCACATGTGAACTTGTGGCAATGGTGGCACTGAGCACAGGACCCATGTCAACTCTGTTAAACAAGGGCCCAAAGGGGAGGAGAGAAATAGGAGATGGACTGGAACTAGACTGAGAACTATTCGAGACTGAATGCTGCTGGGCAGGGGAGAACATGACTTACATACAATCATTAGATGGGCTGACTAGACTCCAGTGGATGCATTTATGCTGAAGGACATTTGGGTACCAATGCCTGAATGAATAGGACTTACCGCGTATGGCAGAATACATGAGGTTTGGTGGGGGATGTGAGAGGCATGGATTGGGGAGTGGATCTAAAATTGATTAAGAACTGTTTTATGAAATTACAAAAGCTCAATTAAAAAATATAAAAATTAACATAGGAGATTTTACCAGTTGACACCATATTTACATTCCAGTTTAATATTTGTTAACTTACACAGAAATAATAAAAATTTTGTAAGTACAGTCAAATCTAGTAAATAGCCATTCCTTCTCTTTACATACATAGTTTATAGAATATAAAATTTTGGACTCTATTTACATCTATAGTAAGAATGGGCATCATTAATTTATAAATAAATCCTTTCAATAATAGTTCTATGTATTTGATAATATTGCCATGGCTTACATTATTCTCCTGTTATTTTTATTACCAAAAATTGAAACCATGTTATAATAAAAGATTGGTGCCATGTAATCATACTACTTTTCTGTTTCCTATAAATTCTGTTAGGTTATTTGCATAAATAGTGCTTAGCTTCCTATTATGGTGAAAGCAAATTTACTGTTAAAATGGTGAGGTTGGGAACACTGAGGAAGGTAAATAAAAAGGTATGCAGCTGGTTGACATAGCCACACCAGCCAGATATGAGTAAAGACAGGACTCTGGGAAAGCTGGTCTCTGCAGTCTCCGGATGGCTCCCATCAAGCCCCCCTGTGAAGTAAGTATTATCACACCCCCACCCTGCTGCCCTTTCCCCAAGTAAACTTAACTTTATGGCTAAGTACACCTCTATATGCGTTTTTATTACATGAAATAAAATTGAGTTGTTTTACTGTGTTCACATAACTTGCACCAGCTGTGTTATATATGTGTTCAGAAAGTCCCTGTAGCTTCACTTTTTATTCCTTCAACAGCCTGAGCACCGATCCATGCCAGACACTGTGCTAAGTGCCATGGATACAACTATGAATACAGCATGGCCTTTGTATCCAGAGTTTACACTGTCATGAAAGATAGGCAATTTTAAAAAGAAAAGACACAGAATTTTAAGGTTTAAAATGTTGGTATGGTGCTGGGGATATAGCTCAGTAAAGTGCTTGCATAGCATGCATGAAGCTTTGGGTTCAATCTATCCTCTACAAAGTATAAACTGAAATGGTGACTCACGCCTTTATTCTTAGCATTCAGGAGGTAGAGGCAGGAGGACCAGAAGTTCAGTGTCATCTTTGGTTATATGGACAACACACTAGACCTGTCTCAAAGGAAATGGTAGCTGTGTTCTACGAACATGTCTCCAAGGATGGAACACCTGATTGATACCAAGGTGTGTTTCGAGTTCTAGGCCAGCATAACCTCCACAATGAATTTGGCCAGTCTGGGCTCAAACAATCAGACAAGCAAATCAAAACCCAATCACTAACTTCCCAATTTAACTTGGATTCCGTGTTATCAAAATAGACACAATCAGAGCCTTAAATTCAATCTTACATTCTTCCTTATGTTTCTATTTTTCCACTTAGCCTTCTAATCCTAATTATTCTTTGATGATAGTCTTTGTGTACCGACAGCTGATTCCTTCTTCTGAGCCTTGGGCCTAATGAGATAATGGACTTCTACATTCCCTACATTTTCTGTTTTCATCTGACTTCCACAATCAACACCAAGGTAGTTTTCTTAAAACACGAGTATTAATTATTTCTCAAAAAGTTACACCTGCCTCTCTTTACCTATTGAACAATAAGAATAGCTAATAAGTATTGAAGCTTAATTTGTTAAACTCTATAAGAAATGTCCAACCACTTTCTATCATTATTTTTGTATGGATTAAAAAGGTCTCATGTTATGTTACTTGCTTATGTTCATGCATTTAGTGAGTTACGGCTGAGGATTTGTCTCTATTCCATTGACTCTAAAATATGTGGGCCTCACAAATGTGCTACTCTTTAAATTTAAGCTCTGTAATTACTAAGACCCTGTAAGCCTTACCATGTTCTGTCTCTAGCTTTTCTCCCACTACTTTGTACTGCAATCTTGATTTCAGCCAATCTCATTCATCTCCAAGTCATCTCTGCTTCCCTCCACTGAACTCTTTCTTGTTCAAATGAATCATTCTGCCTCGGATATTCTTTTGCCTTGATTGTCCAATTTTAAACATATATATATATATATATATGGTCTTTTTGAGACAGGGGCTCCCTATATCTCCAGCTGGCCTGGAACTGGCTATGTAGGCCAGGCTGTCCTCCATCTCACAGAGATCCCTCTACATCTGCCTCATGAGTGCTGGAATTAAAGTCATGCACCACCATGCCTGGTTGGTGTCTATGTATTATAGAAGCCAATCCTTAAACTTATTTTACTTTCTTACTGCTGAGATTTAAACCAAAGTGTTTGTATGAGGAACCAAACAGTATCACGGAGATATACACCAGCCTTTTAGAAAATATAATTTGGGGGCTGGAGATTTGACTCAGCAGTTACAAGCGCTGGTTGCTCTTGAAGAGGATCTGGGTTTGATTCCCAACATCCACCTGGTAGCTAACAACCATTGGTAACTCCATCTCCAGGAGACTGCTACACCCTTTTCTGAACTCTGTAGGCATTGCACAATACAGGTTCACTTACACACATTCAGGCAATATATTCATACACATAAAATAAAAATAAATTATTTTAACAATAAAAATGAATACATATGTGTATTTTGTGTGTATGACTGCTTTGCCTGCATATATGCAAGTGCATCACATATATGCAATGCCTGTGGAGGCCAGAAGGGGGTGTCAGATCTCCTGGAACTGGAGTTGCAGATCGTTGTTAGCCACCATTTGTGTGCTGAAAATTGAACCTGGGTCGTCTGAAGAATATGAAGTGTTCTTAACCACTGAGACATCTATCCAACCACCACCAGGCATTTTAACTCTCTAATTACACAGCATCATCAGTAAACACTGCAATTAAGCACACACTACACCTATAACCATTTATTGATAGATTTTGTATATCTACTCTGTAAGTTCACTTTATGAACCATACCATACAGTCTAAATAGAAATACAAAGAGGCAGACAGACATAGTGGTGATTGCTAGTGATGCCATCACTCAAGTGGTAGAAGCAGGAGAATCAGGAGTTCAAGGCCATTTGGGGCAATATAGTGAGTTTGAGACCAGTGTGGCCTATATGAGACTGTCCTCAGTCCTCTCCTCACAGCACTAAACGTACAAAGAGGATGAAGTAGAGAGGAGACAATTTTTTTAGAAAATTTAATGTTTTATTAATAACATAATGAATATGAATTTATATGACCAATATTATTGATGATTTGACATTATTTTCTAGTTCTTTGACAGAGCAGTTTAGATTTGTGTTCTTATAACAATGTGGCTAGGATGAGATCTACTAGGACTAGCACACGTTCTGCTTGGTCATTTTCCTCACATTTGCTTCAAATTGCATTGGTCTCATTATCTTCTGTCCAATCCTACAATCTCTGTAGGGTCTTCTAGGTGGGTTCTCTTTGCTGCCTACAGTGATTTTCAACTCCTGGGCTCGAGTAAGACTACAGGCATACATCACTGTACCTAGTCTATAGGAATCACATTATGGTACTTGTCCATTTGGTTTAATTAAAACTGGACAATACAGCCACATATTTACCTAATTTATCACAGGCAAACTGTAGCTGTTGTAAACAGATTGTCTAATACTCCCAAGTTTTCTTTCCTCACAAGATATTTTGTACCCACAGAATAAATGAAGGCACCTCTGTCCACATGTATATGTAAAACAGCAAGCCCTCATTTCCTAATCATCTCTCTGCATATATGTATATATATACATATATACTCATTTATATATGTGCACATGAATATAACATGGTTTTACTCTCTCTTTTATATTGGATTATCTTGTATACTCTTGTTTTTACAATTATTTTATTGAATATTTACAAATTTCTTCTATAAGTGGAGATCCAGTTTTGCCAGCACCATTTGTTGAAGCTGCTGCCTTTCCTCCATTGTGTTCTCAGCACTTCTGTCAAATATGAGGTGGCTGAAATTGTGGGTACTGATGTTTGGGTCTTCTGTTTTGTTCCATTGATCTACATTTCTGTTTTTGTGCCTATTCTATACACAACATATGTTCTTATGACTATAGCTCTGTAATATAGTTTGAAATCTGGTATGGCAATCACTTTGGTATTGTTCTTTGTTCTCAGGATTGCTTTGGCTATCCAGGGTCTTTGGCGATGCCATGTGAGTTTTAGGATGTTGTTTCTATTTCTGTGAAGAAAGCCATGGGGGTTTTGAATGGAACTGCACTGAATCTGTACATTGCTTTTGGTAGGATGGTCATTTTCACAATATAAGTTCTACCAATCCTTGAGCAAGGAAGGGCTTTCCATTTTCCTTATGTCCTCCTCAATCTCTTTCA
Source organism: Nannospalax galili (assembly GCF_000622305.1). Lineage (NCBI taxonomy): Eukaryota > Metazoa > Chordata > Mammalia > Rodentia > Spalacidae > Nannospalax > Nannospalax galili. The sequence continues at coordinate 1,993,478 of NW_008340646.1, forward strand.
TCAAAGATTTTAAAATTTCATTGAATAAGTCTTTAATGTCTTTGGTTAGGCTTATTCCTAAACATTTAATTTTTTTTTGACTGTTGGGAATAGGAGTGTTTCCATGATCTCTTTCTCAGGCTGCTTGTTATCAGCGTATAGAAAAGGTAGTAGCTTTTGTTTTGTATCTTGCCACTTTGCTGACATTTTCTAGTGGAATTTTTGGGATCTCTTATGTATAATATCATATTGTCTTCAAATAGGGATAGTTTGGACTACTTCTTTTCCAATTAGTGCTCCTTGAATTTCCATCTCTTGTCTTAAGCACTGTATTAAAAAGGAATGGAGATAGCAGACTGCCTTGCCTGCTTCCTAATTTTAAGGGAAATTGTGCTGGGTAGATTTAATGTCAACTTGACACACCTGGGTTGAGGGAGCCTCAGTTGAGGAATTTCCTCCATAGGACTGGCCTGTGGCCATGTCAGTGGGGCATCTTCTTGATTGTTGAGTGATGTGGGAGGGCCCAGCCCACTGTGGGTGGTGCCACCCCTGGGCAGGTGGGCCTGTGTTGCATAAGAAAGCAGGCTGAGCAGGGGCCAGGGAAGCAAGCCAGTAAGCAGCCTTCCTCCATGGCCTGTGCTCCAGTTCTGCCTCCAGGTTTCTTCCCTGAGTTCCTACCTTGGGCTCCATGATGAACTGTGACCTAGGACATTTAAGACAAATAAACCCTTTCCTCCCCAAGTTAGTAGTGGTCAGAGTGTTTTGTCACAGCAATGGAGAAACAAGCTAGAACAGAAATTCTTCCAGTTTTTCTCCATTTAAAATGATGTTGGCTGTGAGTTTGTCGTATGTATCATTAATTATTGAGGTATGTTCCCTCCAGTCCAATTCCCTCTAGGACTTTTATAAATGCATGTCGGATTTTCTCAGACTTTTTCTGCTTCTACTGAGATGATTGTGTGATTTTGTCTTTGAATCCATTTATATGATTTATTACATTTAATGATTTATGTATATTGAAATGTCCCCACATCTCTGGAATAAAGTCAATTTGATAATGGTGGATGATCTATATGCAAGAATTTTGTTGAGAATTTTTGCATACATGTTCTTTAAGGATATGGGCCTATAGTTTTCTTTTTGTTGTGTCTTTGCCTGGTTTGGATTTTAGAGTAAAATTGACTTCATAGAAGCAGATTAGGAGTTCTGCCTCTGTTTCTTTTTAAGAAATTTAAGTGGTGTTGGTTGTAGATTTCTAAAGGTAAAATTCTGCTGTAAATCCATTTGGGTGTAGACGTTTTCTCAGTTGGGAGGCTTTGTATTACTGTTTATATTTCCTTATTTCTTATGGATCTGTTTAAGTTATTGATGGATCCCTTCTTGGTTTACTTTGGTGTTTCCATTGAATTTAGTAATTCATCCATTTCTTTTAGATTTTCACATTTAATAGAGCATACATTTTTCAAAATATTCCATTATAATATTCTGGATTACTTTGGTGTCTGTTATATTTTTTCCTCTTTCATCTCTGGTTTTGTTGATTTTCCTCTTGTTATTAAATATTAGATATCTCTTTTGTTAGATATTAGTGTTAGATATTAGAATAGCAACACCTGCTTGTTTGTTAGTACCATTTGCTTGGATTTTTTTGCCATCCTTTCACCCTAAGGTGGTGCCAGTCCTTGAAGTTAGGGTAAGCTTCTTGTAGACAACAAAAGTCTCCATCCTACCAAAAGCAATTTATAGATTAGGTGCAATCCCAATCAAAACTCACCATGATATTCATTTAGTAGATTTGCATTCTTTCTTTTGGTTAGCTGAGCTAAGTGTCTATCTTGTTTATCTTTACAAAGAACCAGCTCTTATATTCATTGATTCTTTGTATTGTTTCCTTTGCTTCTATTTAACTGATTTCTGTTCTAATTTTTATTATTCCATCTCGTCTCCTGGGTTTGGTTTGTTCTTGTTTTTGCAGATTCTTAAGTTGTACCATTAAGTCATTTATTTTTGCTCTTTCTGGTTTGTTAGAGTGTTGGGACATGCTGTCCTGGCCTCCATCTGCACCTCCCCAGCAGTGACCTTTTGGGCCTCGTCTCAGAATTGTTTACCAGCTCATTTTCCAGTATCAGGTCCTGAGAACACCATGACCTGGCACTGACCCTGCGGTCATCTTTAGCCAGATGACCTGTCTATTGGAGAACATGGGAAACTGAAGTCACCTACTATTACTGAGTTGGGGTTAATCTGTGTCTTGAAGTCCAGCAGCGCTATTTTTATGAAATTAGGTGCACCAGAGTTTGGAGCATATATGTTCATGATTGGAATGTCTTCTTCATTGATTGCTCCTCAGATCAGAATGAACTGACCTTCATATTGCTTCTGATTAATTTTAGTTTGAAATCTCTTTTGTTAGATATTAGACTAGCAACACCTGCATGTTTCTTAGTACCACTTGCATGGAATATTTTTGTCCATCCTTTCACCCTAGGGTGGTGCCTATCCTTAAAGTTAAGATGAATTTCTCTCTTCTTTTTTTTTTTTTTTTGAGACAGGGTCTTCTTGTAGCCCCAGCTGGCCTGGTATTCATTATGTAGACCAGGCTGGCCTTAAAGGTACAGAGGTCCGCCTACCTCTGCCTCTTGAGTGCTAGGATTAAAGGCATGAGCCACCATGCCCAGCAAAGATGAATTTCTCCTAAACAAGAAAAAGGTTGAATTTGTTTCTTAATAAGTTTAAATAGCCCGTGTCTTTTGACTGGGGAGTTGAGGCTATTGATATTTAAAGTTACTATTGTAAGATGTATATTGGCTGTCATTACATTTTCTTCTTTCCTTAGTCTGAGTTTCTGTAAGTATACCTTCATTATTTTTCTTTCTGTAGCCTCTTGGATATGGTCATGCTTTTCTTCAGTCCTTTGTATTTCTTAGAGTATTCTCTATAGGGCTGGATTAGTGGGCATGAATTCTTTCAACCCTTTTGTATCTTGGAAGATTTTTTTCCCCTTTGACTATGATAGACAGTTTTGTTGGGTAAAGTATTCTAGGTCGGTCTCTATAGTCATTTAGAACTTGGAATACACTCCTCCAGGTCTTTCCCATTTTTTTGTTTGCATTGAAAAGTCAGCTATTAGTCTGATGGGTTTTCCTTTATATGTAACTTGTTTTTCTCTCACAGTTTTCAGTGCTTTCTTTTTGTGGTGTACATTTAATGATTTAATGTTTTTAGTATGATACACTGTGGGGAATTTCTGTCCTGATCCTGTCTGTTTGATGTTCTGGGTGCTTCCTGTATCTGTTTGGGTATGCCTTTCCTTAATTCAGCGAATTTTTCTTCTATAATCTTTTTGAAAATCTGGTCAGTGCCATTGGCCTAAGATTCTTCTCCAGAATTTGTATTTTCAGAATGTGCCACATTTCTTGAATATTCTCTTCCTGTGTGTATTTTTCTTTTAAATTTTCATATTCTTTCCTTGAGTGGTCCAACACTCCAACTTTATCTTCCAGTCTTGATGTTCTAGTTTCCATTTGATTCTTTCTGTATGTGGGACTTTCTCATGTCATTTTAAATTGGCTTATTGAGTCATTCAATTCCATCTTCATTTCAATTTGAGTTTTTTCAATATTTCTATCTCTTTTGTGAATTCACTTTTCAAATCTTGAATTGTCTTTGTCATTTCATTCATCCAAATATTTGTATTTTCTTGAGGTTTAGGCAGAAATTTATTTCTATCCTCTTTGAATTCAAGTTGTTTGTGTGTTCCTTAAAGATGTTTAATTCTTTGGCCATGCTTATGAATGTTCTCTCCACTCTTGTGACCTGGGTCGACTCTTGAGTAGTTCTCGTTGTAGAACACATACATAGGACAAGTGTTATTTGTTGGTATCATATTATCTTGGTTTTTCATATGATTTGTGTTTTCACATTACAACCTGGATATGTGGACTTCTTTTGTTTGTTGTGTATATAATATGAAATTCTAGCCTTTGTTGAGCTGAAGTTTGGTTCTGTTTTTATTGTTGTTTGTAGCTTGGTTGCCTTTTGATGAGGTAAGTTGGTCTGTGATTCAGGTTCTCATTTATTATTTTTTATTGGAGGGATGGGATGATTCCAGGCTGGTCCAGTGTTTATGGTAAGGAGTCACAGTTCGGACTGTGAGTGTGAAGATGGAGGTGGGGTGTGAGGGTTCCAGCCAGCTGATCATGCTAGCCTGGAGACACAGCAGAGCTTTATAGTCCTATTTTCAGAGCCTGAAGATTGTGTCTGAGTGGGAAGGTATCTAATTAGCTGGACAGGGTGTTCCAGAAACCACTGGCAGCTGGTTCTTGGCCAGGGTAGTCAGGAGAATTCCAGCAGGGTGAACTGGCCTAATCCTGGAACAGGACAATCCCCTCAGGCTATGTTCATGTTTACTTTGAAGAGCATCAACATCCTGTATATAAAGCTTTTCACTCAAGTATGACTTGTGCCTTCTTTAGAGAAGGCTCACCTACTTCCCCACAATATTTAGCAGCATATTCATCTCAGACTACCTGAGATGGGATATGTTCATAAGAATGCCAGATTGTGGGCCTGGAGAGATGGCTCAGGGGTTAACGATCACTGGATACTGTTGTAGAGGACTGGGGTTCAATTCTCAGCATGGTGAGTGGCTAACAACTGTCCATAACTCTAGTTCCAGGGAATCTGATGCCCTCTTTGGACTTCCATGGGCACTGCATGTCAGGAGTGCACTTACATACATACAGGCAATACACTCATATACATAAATAAAAATAAAATTTTTTTCAAAAAGAAAAATGGCAGAGTGAAATAGGTGACTGTGCCTTCCTGTAATCGTAGCACTCAGATTATGAGGCAGGGGGATCACTGTAAATTCAAAGCCAGTTCAAGTACAGAGTGATACCCTGTCTTAAAAAACAAAACAAGTAGTGGAATGAGCCCACTGGCTGTACTTATGTCATTCCACAGCATCTCTGTGTCTCCATTTCTCCACCTAAGTTTGACACAGGGTGAAAATGGCTTTGTAGATGAGCCATCACTGGAAACCAGCTTCTTGAAGAATCAGGGGTCTTCAGCTGTCGGCCTCCAGCCATTCTCACATCTTTCAGATCATCCTGACTGGAGACTCCAATGTGGTTGGGGCTGATACACCCATCTGTGCTGGCTGCTTACCCAGCCACAGGAGGCCACCACTGGGGTGGATTTTGTAGACTGAGCTGTGGAGGTTGAGGGTGAACATGTCAAGATCCAGTTTGGTCCACAGCAAGATGAGAATCATTCAGAAAGAGCACGGGGCAGCACCACTACAGAAATGTGCATGCTGTTCCCTTTGTGGTTATGACAAACACAGACACTTTTACAGCATGCCAGCTTTGGCAGAGGAATGCAAACGCAAGCAGCATTTACTAGGGAATTACCCATGTATCACAGATTCTTGTTGGAAATGAAAGTGACTTCACAAGTGCCATTCAGGTACCCAAGTCTCATTAATGCTTAGTCCCCAAGAGAATTATCCTGAAATTCAAAGCACAGCTTACAAAGCCATGCTGCTAAATGATAGTCTTTATTATCAAAATGTCTAATTTTGTGTAAAGAAGCACTTTTGCAACGTGTCAGTAAGTCACAAGATTTACTCTCAAATAGAACAGACCATCCTATCACTCTATCATTGTCATGGTTACTTTTGCATTTTTTTATCTACTTAATCAAGTTTGACAACACAAAGAAGAGGCTGGCTGATAAGTGAGTTGAAAATGAAGCAAAGCTAGGATGATCCCAACCACATTTCCAGGGAGGACATGATGAAGAAGGCTTCCAGTGAGTGCACTGGCATTTTACAAGTCAATTGTTCCATCCCACATTCCTAGGACTGTAAATGAAATACTTTTTAGAACAAGCCTACAAACGTCTGAGTCATTGTTGAAGATGAATAAAGGATATGATGAGATGCAGTATATTTTACTTGGTTGTATTTACTTCACTTTGCTGTATTTAATTTGCTATCTTTAAGTACACATGCACACAAAAAGCCTAAGCTTTTTAATGATATTTTTATTCTCTGAAAGCTTCATTTTTACAGTATATATTGACCATATCCATCCATTACTCCCTCCCTCCAATTCCCCTTAGTTTCCTGATATCACTCTACCTCTCTCCCAGCTCCATGTCCTCTTTTTTACTGCTATTAATAACCCCCAGTGGGGCTGAAGAGATAGCTCAGCAGTTAGGAGCTCTAATTGCTATTTCAGAGGACCCAGATTCAATTCCTAGGACCTACATGGTAGCTAGCAACTGTCCACAACTCAATTTCTAGGTAAGCCTGATGCCCACTTCTGACCTCCACTGGCATTGCACAACACAGGTGTGTTGGAGTATGTTAGTTTGCTTTGATAAACAGCTTTTTAGGACACAAGATGGCCCCCTAACCCCAGGGAATCAACCACCCCTCCCTCACAGGGCTGATCACATGATTTACAGGAATTCTAGTCCCAATAAGTAAAATGAAACTATAAACTGAAACCTAAGCTGTCTGCCCATGTATGACCTGATCATTGTACTCTCTCCTGAATGACTTAAGAACCCCATATAAGCTTGCTTATATAGTAGATCTGTGTCACTGAACCTGGTCTCCTGTGTCTGAATGCGGCTCCGCTGACACAGCCTCACCAGCTCTGGGGTCTGGGATCAGGCAGTGGGGGTGACAACCGTAAAAATGGTCCGAATGGATGGACACAGGTGGCACCCAAATGTGGGGCCCTCGCAGACTTGGGTTCAAGGATGGAAGGCCCTTTTCTCCCCTTTCTCTGTGGGTGAGTGCTCTCATCATCCTTGTGTTCCTACTCTTTTGGCTTGCAGTCTTCGGTCTGGTGTGTCGCTCCCGTCTCTGCCGATCATCTCCTTAAACAGCTCCTGAGTCCCTCTGGGTATGTCTTTCAGGGTGAGTGACCTCCAGTATGGGGAATAGTCATCCAGCTGCCGCCGACCCCTGTGCCACAGTGTTAGTTTCTCTCCTCAGGAGCAGGTGAATTAAGGTAACAGAAAAGGATGTAGCCAAAGTGCTAGATGAAGTTTTGGCTCTTGTCCCTTGGTTTGCGGAGTCCTACTGCTGGGATCCTGAAAAATGGGCTCATGTGTTATTCTTAGCTAGAAAAAAAAAGAGGTCAAGGAGGGGAGCCCACAATCTGGGCCATTCTACCCCATTGTAATTGCCATTGTAAATCCCCTCTCTGTGGGGAGTTCCCCCGATTCCCCTGAACAAGATGATCTTATTTTAAAGGAGACAGATAAATAAATTCAACAGCAGGATGCTGTGGACGGCTCACCCCAAGTGCTCCCAGTCAAAGTGAAACTAGCAGAGCCTTGCTCTGACAAAAAGGCAATGTCAGAAAACAAGAGACTAGGGTCTGAGGGTCCTCTTACTAAAAAGCAGGAAGTCAACCACCCTCTGCTCCACTATTACAGGGCGTTAGCCATCTGCCTCTGTCCCATGCCGGCTGTGGGGGAGCCCCTCCCCTTTACCCCTCTCTGGGAGAGGAAGACTGGAAGCCCCTTCCCCCACCCTTCTTTCTGTCTGGTTTGGAGGACAACACCCCACAGTTCTTCCTTGTTATGATTGCTCAGGGCCAACAAACCCCAAATGTCTGGAATCCATATTCCCATGACACCTTAAAAAAATTGTGCAAGGTGGCACTTAAGGATGGTATTCCTTCCCCCTGGTTTAGTCAACTTTTAGATACAATCATCCATGTGGCCGATACCCTCTATGATTGGCAGCATGTTGCCCACACCTGTTTTCAGGGAGGTGAATTCCTCTTATGGAAGGCTGCTTATCAAGATGACTGTGAACAACAAGCAGAGCACAAGAGATGCACCAATGTTCAAAATATAGGGTTTGACACCCTAGTAGGGCGTGGAAATTTTGAAACTCCCCAGGCTCAAGCACAAGGACCTCCTCGCTATTTTGAACAGGGCCGACTCTGTGGAGATGCGCCAATGTTCAAAATATAGGGTTTGATACCCTAGTAGGGCATGGAAATTTTGAAACTCCCCAGGCTCAAGCACAAGGACCGCCTCGCTAATTTGAACAGGTCCGACTCTGCGCACTGCGTGCTTTTCGAAATATGCCAGCATGCAGTGATACTAAATTAACCAAATTGGTACAGAAACCAGGCGAGCCTTTCTCTTTGTTGAGAGATGCCAACAGAATATAGACAGAAAAATCAGTCATCGGGGGGCTTCTGATGCCTTGCTTAAAGATCTTGTATATGAGGGCTGCTCCACTGAATGTTGCCTGGCCATAGGGCCTGTGCATCATAAGGATATATCTGAATGGATTTTAGCCTGTTGGGACATGGGGACCGCTCGGGCCCATGCTACTGCCCTTGCTGAAGCACTGGCTGCTCACTAGTCCCAGACCGGTACAGAAAAGGGCAAAAGCTGGGGGGGACAGGGACATTGGTCTCGCATCTGTCCTAACAAACTCATTAAAGAGACTAACAAAAGTCAAGTTCCTCCTTCAAAATGGCCAAGGTGCCGTAAAGGCTTTCATTGGGCTAGAGAGTGCAGATCTAAGGTGGATGTGGATGATAACCCCATACAAAAGGGGCCTTTAAACAGCCAGCAGGGTGCCTCTCAGCCCTGCCCCAAAGAGAGGAAATAAAGGCTCCCATCCCCATGTCCAATGGACAGTGCCTACTGATCTACATAAGCCTAGAATGCAGCTTACCCTGGATGGACATAAATTTAAAGGCTTAACTGATACTGGAGCCAATGTCACAATAATTAGACAGGAAGAGGCATTGCCTCATTGGCACTGCAAGCTCGGACCTCACATACAAGGGGTTGGAGGCTTATGAAACACCCAACAGGTCCAATGCCCTGTGGTCTGGACTGATCTGGATGACAACACCAGAGCAATCAAGCTGCTTTTAGCCACAGGACTTCCTCATAATCTGTGGGAGAGGGATAGTCTTACTACCATGGACATTGTTCTGACCACTGATGACAAAGCCTTTTATGATGATTGCATTGTTAACAAGCGCACAGGAAATGCATCCCATCCTCACCCCCAATTCTAATGGCCACTGCCCCGTTTTGCAAACCACCCCCCATTAAATTGACCTGGAATACAAAAACTCCAATATGGGTGGAGCAGTGGCCTCTCCCTTCATATAAGCTAACCCACTTGATTGCTTTGGTTCAGGAACAATTATCCTTGGGTCATATTGAGCCCTCTCTTAGGCCCCATAATTCTCCTATTTTTGTTATTCAAAAAAGGTTGGGAAAATGGAGACTTTTACATGATTTAAGGGCTATTAATGATCACATGGAGCCCTTGGGAACCCTAAAACCAGGATTGCCTCACCCAAGTGCCATTCCTAAAGAATGTGCAATTATTATAATAGATATGAAGGATTGTTTCTTCTCTATTCCTCTCCATGATGATGACAAGCCCTATTTTGCCTTTTCTGTGCCCACCACCAATCATAATCTCCCAGTCCAACATTATCAATGGAAGGTCCTTTGACAAGCCATGGAAAACAGCCCTACCATTTGCCAGTATTATGTGGCCCATGCATGCAGGCCTTTGTTGACTGAGGTGTATATCTTACACTATATGGATGACATTCTTATTGTCCATAAGGACCCCAAGATCCTGCAAGGAGCCTTTCACAAACTTAATACAAATCTCTGAGTGCTGGGCCTCACTATTGCTGTAGATAAAATTCAGTTACATGCGCCATATACCTTTCTGGGCCATTCTATCCAAGATGTCATCTGCCCTATAGCCCCTGCTCTTACCTTACCCAATAAGATCACCCTCTCTGAGGCACAGACCCTCTGTGGCAACATAAATTGGATACGGGGCTTTCTACCCATGTTTACAGAAGAGCTTACATCACTCTTTGACCTCTTGCAGGGTGCGGATACAGCCTCCACTCCCCACAAGGTCTTGCCTGAGGCTCAATGTGCTGTAACAATAAATACACACTTGTCCCAAGCATTCGTTAATAGGGTATAACCTGGACAGCCTATCCAGGCCTTAGTCATTCCAACAAAAAAACACCCCTATGGGAGCACTTTGGCAGGCCCAGAGACCACTGATATGGGTCCATATCAGTGCATAAAATCACTCCTGTAATTGAAGCCTGGGCAATAATAGCCCTAAAGCTCATTCAAACCTCCCGCCTTCTGTATGGCCGTGACCCAGAGTCACTGGTCCTCCCTCTTCCACTCCCCATGCTCCAAGGACTGTTTCTTGACAACCCTGGCTTTCAGACTCTCCTACTAACTTATCAGGGAAAATATGACAATCATTACCCCCAGCATAGAATCCTCCAAGGAATAAAACAGCTTCCCTTGTCTTTATTTCCCCAGGCATTTCCAAAATGCAATCCCCTTCCTGAGGCTCCTCTAATCTTCACTGATTCTAGCAATAAATTTGGTTACATGGTCTTCCATGAGGGACAGCTCTCTTCACAAAAAAAATCCTTTCCTTTCAAGGAACAGCACAATTTGGAGAGCTGTCCACTATGTTACAAGTCTTTCAAGACTTCCCCACAACGCTATGCAATATATTTTCTGACAGTGCCTATGTGATCCAAACTATAAAAAATCTGGCATTTGCAGCCTTGTGGCCTTGCCATAGGCCCCTTGATCTATTGCTCTCCTCTATGCAATTGCTGCCTGAGCAGCGCTCCACCCCTTAGTACGTTCAACACCTGCGCTCTCATACCAATCTTCCAGGGCTTCTGGCAGAAGGTGATGCTACCATTGACAGACTAGTGATGGCTGCTACCCTGGATACTGCTCTCTTACAACAAGCCATGGACTTACATGCCCACTTCCAATCTTTCTCCACAAGCTATACATAGACTTCTACCTACTATGCTGATCCAGAGCTACAAACATCTGGGCTGTGCATGCTCCTCGTATGCCCCTTGTGCCTCTGGGGCCATTACAACCTGCTGGAACTCTCCCCAGAGGCCTCGGTCCTAGTAAGATTTGGCAAATGAACGTAACACATTTTCCCCCTTTGGTAAACAAAAATACATTCATCATATTATTGATACTCTGCTGCCCACTTTGCTTTGGCCTGCTCTGGTGAGACTGCCTCTCATACCATAAAAACCGTTAAATACGCCATGGTTCTTTTAGGAGTTCCTCGGCAATTAAAAACAGATAACAGCCCCTACTACACGTCCATGGCTTTTCACCGCTTCTGCACTGACCATAATATTCAACACATCACTGGCATCCCCTATAATCCTCAGGGCCAAGGAATCATTGAGCACTCCCATCAAACGCTCATTAAATAAATATGGAAAATAGGGGCAGATTATGACAAAGGCCCTGCTATAAGGATCCCAATTTTGTTATACAACAAGCTCTATATGTCCTAAGTTTTTTAAAATTTGACTCCAATGGCCTCCCACCAGCAATAAAGCATTGGGGGGCATTTGCTCATCCCACTCCTGCCCCTATGGTGAGATGGAAGGACCCCCTCACAGGAGAATGGAAGGGCCCACATTTATTGCTAACACAGGGGCGAGGCTATGCTTGTGTCTAGATAATGTTCCAGCCCCCATCTGGATCCTGGCCCAAAACATCAGAGTTGCCTGTGATACAGCCAACTCCAGAGGCATCTGCCTCAGAGATGGTGACAAAACCAGAAACCCAACCCACAGAAAAGGCAGTCCAACGCCGCAAGCCCTGGAACCAGCCGGTCCCACCTACACAACAGATGAGAGACCTGACCATTGATGAACGCCCAAACGGAGGAGGGCTAGAATGTTCCAGGCGATGACAACCCCAACACTGGGTCCACCCAGCGACCAGAGGGGACATTAAAGCTTTAGCCAGCCAGTCACAGGGCATGGCCCCTGAGCCAAACACAGGTCTGGGGACCCTTTGTGTCACCCCTTAGGGCTCCACTGTTTCACCCCGCTATCAGCATCTCTGTAACCAGACCGCTTACCTCCCCTCTAATGAATCTTACAACCTCCTCCTGATGCCTGGTGGGCTTGTTCTTTTGGGCTCCCTCCTTGTATCCACTTAATCACTCTCAACCTTTCTGCCCCCTCACGGTGCCTGCTAGCCCAGCTAACCCCAAGAGTCAAACTTTATTCAGGGGACAAGATGGACCTTAAGCTTTCCCCATTGGAACATTCATGCCATAAGAGGGCAGCTGCGCTGGTGATTGCTGGCACCACTCTTTTAGAGATCAGTATTGCTGGTGCCCTAGGGTTAGGAATGTCAGCACTGATCCTACAGGACAAGAATTATAATGCCCTTAGTATGGCTATTGATTCAGACTTAAAAGGATTACAAACTGCTATAGAACATCTTGAGAGTTCCCTGTCCTCCCTTGCCGAGGTCACCTTACAAAATAGGAGGGGCCTAGATCTGGATTATGTGTTGCTCTAGGAGAACAGTGCTGTCTCTATGCTAATCATTCTGGTGTCATAAGGGACTCCTTGAGCTTAGTTCACAAAAGGATCTTAGAGAGAGAACAGACCAGGGTAAAGAACTAAAACTGGTATGAGTCACTATTCCAGTCTTCTCCTTGGCTCACAACACTCTTCTCTGCCTTAATCGGGCCTCTGACCTTGCTCCTTCTGGCCTTAACCTGTGGCCCAATTCCTTTAAGAGCCTTACGTAACTTTATTAGAGACCGGCTTGCTACGATTCAATTTATGATGGCACTGCCTCGCTTCTTCCCCCTACCCTGTCATGCCCAGACCCAGGGTTTAAAAGGATAAAAATCATGGCCACAGCCATACAACAGGCCTAAAACAACTTGCGTTGTCCTGCTGGGAGCCTTTCTGGAGACTACCCTGGCTTAGACAATGCAGATGTTGATGTTAGAGAGTCCTGGACTGAAAATATATTTGAAGGCCCTGGCTTGTCTGTTCAGGTCTTGTGAGCACACTCCAAGATGGTCTAGCCATTGCCCCAAATTGCTTCATCCAGTAGACCTCTTCCTTCTTCATATCACACCAGCCTTGCCACAGCCCCAGTTTGGACCTCCAGTTTGGACCTCAGAGTAGCCCATCTTTTAAGGAAAAAGGGGAAGATGTTGGAGTATGTTAGTTTGCTTTGATAAACAGATTCTTAGAACACAAGATGGCCCCCAAACTCCAGGGAACCAACCACCCCTCCCTCACAGGGCTGATCACATGATTTACAGGAATACTAGTCTCAATCAGTAAAATGAAACTGTAAATCAAAACCTAAGCTGTCTGCCCATGTATGACTTGATCATTGTATGCTCTCCTGGCTGACTTAAGAACCCTATATAAGCTCGCTGTTTCCTCAATAAAGTAGATCTGCATCACTGAACCTGGTCTCCTGTGTCTGAATGCAGCTCCGCTGACACAGCCTCCTCACCAGCTCTGGGGTCTAGGATCGTGCGGTGGGGGTGGCGACCGTGAAAGCAGCCCTAACAGACGGCCGCACAGGTGCACTTACATACATGCAGGTTATGCACTCATACACATAAAAAAAGAACCCTGAATCCAATTAGTGCTGCGTGTGTGCCCATCCACTGGGCATGAGCAACCTATCATAGGCATGACCCCTAAGGAAACTGACTCTCCCTCAGCAGCCATCAACTGTTAATAGCTCCTCCCACAGGGGTGTGACCTCAGGGGCCCCTCACGCACCCACGCTGCAATGTGGACTGGCTCTGTTCTGTGTAGGTCTTGTGGAGGGGAGCACAGCTGCCATGAGTTGATGCACACCAGAGCCATGTCACGTCCAGCAGCCCGCACTTCTCCGCTTCTGTCCCCGTCCACTGGCTCTTACATTCTTTCCACCCCTTTTCTGTCAAGTTCCCTGAGCTTTAGCTTGTGGGAGATTGATATAGTTGACCCAGTCTACCCACAACTGGGCCCTCAGTATTATTTATGCCTTGCACTTTGACCAGTTATAAATCTCAGCATAAACCACTACCCACCTCAAAATGAAGCTTCTCTGAGGAAAGCTGAGAGCGGCACAAATCTATTGCTATAAACATAAATATTTAGAATTTGGTGTGAACGCATGACCATTTAGCAAAACAGCAACAATACGATCCCCTCCACCCCGATAGGGCCTATGATGTCCCCAGTCGTGGGCTTTTGATTAGGTTTATAGTAGCAGACATGAAATCCCTCCTGTGAACCAGGTCTCATAGCCAATCAGAAAGCTAAAAATTTTAATTTTAAAATAATACAAGAAACCCAGGAATCAGATATGGTTAGTAACCTTGCCTTCCTGGGGTCACTCGTAAACATTTTTAAAATTTATTTTATGGGTATGAGGGTTTTGCATGCATGTATGTAAGTGCACCAGAGTGGTGCAATGCCCAAGGAGGCCAGAAGAGGGAGTCAGGTTCCCTGGAACTGGAGTTGCAAATGGTTAGCTGCCATGTGGGTGATGGGATTTGAACCCACCCAGTCCTCTGCAACAGCAACCAGTGCTCTTAACAGCTGAGCCATCTCTCCAGCCCCACTCTCAGTCAATTTAATGTTCATTAAATCAATGTTCATTTGGATTGAAGCTCATTGGATTCCTCAAACTACAGTTAGTCTACATATATTCCTATAATAGTATTGCTTTATTAATTTTTAAAATGTTTGGACTTTATGGTTACAAGCTATTCCTCCTCAGTATGAAAATTAAGCTAAGTATTAAAAATAGCTTGCCTTTCCTTCACTGCTAGAAATAATATTTCAAAAATTTCCCCGAAAATTTTTTGTTTATTTATTGTTGTTATCCCAACTGGATAGGTACAAAAGCAAAATAATTCTATTCAATAAACTCAAGTGAAATTAAAAGAGATGCATCTTAGCTCTGGAAATTGTTATTGAATATGTCAATGCTGTTGTAATGAAATGCTTCTTCTAAGTATGTGGTTATTAAATTATTTTTTTTAAGTTACAAGAAAGATACCACTTTAAATATTAGAGTTTGGTATGGATTTATCTGCATTTAAGGAGAGTAATCTATTTTTACTAAACACATTAGATTTAATTAAAGATGAAAACTGTCTTATGTAAATTCGCATTGATTTGTAACTTTTTCTATCAGGACATAATGACTGTAGTGATTGTGTAGCTTTAATGGTTCTTAAAGAAAGAAATGTGTTTATCGTTTTTCAAAGTACTCTGTCAAACTAGGAAAGGAAGTTTATAGATTTTCCAAGAACATCTACTTTTTTTTCCACTACTGTCATGAATGGTTTTTTTTTTTTTTTTTTTAATATTTTCTCTTGTTCCCTGTCTAGAACTTGTAATGCTAATTACTCTTGCCTTTACTTCTCCTTCACATTTCCCAGGCACCAGTCAAGGACTTTCTTTTCCCCCTACAGACAACAGTTATGCAATTTAGGAGTCTTTTAGATAGACCCACTGAAGGGGCACTCCAATTGCCTCATCCTGTGTTCCTGTTCAGGATGGAAAAAGCCAGAGCGGTCTGTGTCCCTATTCCCTATCTTCAAGTTTGGGTAAACTCTTCAGAGGATGGTGTGATAAGAATAGGAGGTAGGAATTGGCTAGGCAGTTAGGGTAAAAATACCCCAAAGGAAAGTAGCCAGTTTCTTGGCTAAAACTCACAATGTCTTTGGACCTGTTAGCAACATACTGTTTCAAAGGCCAAAAATGTCAAAAGTATTTTGGAGCTTGAATCTAATCCTTAAAAGATTTTAGGGTTACCTCTTCAGAGGGGGGAATGTTAGAATGTTTTATGGGCCAAAAGCCCCATAAGAATAAATAAATGAAAGAAGAAGAAAAAAAAGAAAAAGAAAAAAGCAACGGGGAGATGTGGGAGGTGTTGGAAGGGGGGAGTGGGCATGGGTTTGTTCAAACACCTTATATGCATGTATGAAATTCTCGAAAAAGTTGTTGTAAAAACTAAAAAAAAAATAATAATGTAACATTTTATAGTTCTGTGAAAACTTTTTTTCACTTTAGTGTTTATTTAAAAATATTTGTATCTCATTTGCAAAAACTTACCTTTTTATTTATAGTTTGATTTTACATTTAAAAAGAAGATACTTCTCAGGGTAATCAAAATAAAGCTTTTGTATTTGGGGAAAATGGGAACGACTATAACTGAGGTGGAGGAAGGAGGTTAATACAGAAGGAGAGGAAGGAAAGGGAGATAAATAATACTAAGGGTACCTAAAGCAGTCATAGAAAAACATATTATTTTAAAATACAGCATTTGTGTGTGTGTGCATGTGCGTGTACGTGTGCGTGTGCATGTGCGTGTGTCTGAAAGCTATCTAACAAAAATTCCACGTAAACCTCCCTTTGAGTTGTTGGTTACAGTAGTCCAAGAGACTCCCCAAACGATGTAGGCTATTGCCACTGCCTTTGATTGTTTCTCAGTACTTCAAGACCATATTGCTGAAGAAACCACACACTTCAGATACAGGACTTAAAACAATCTAGCTGAAACTGCCCTGGAGGCCTCCTCCCTGAAGACCAGCTCTCATAGTATCAGAAGGTACTATGTAAGCTGCTAAGGGAGAAAACTTGTTAATGGTCCTACCCAGTTCTAAAGCCTATAAATCACAGCAACAACCTACATAGTAAGATACTCCTAATGGTACACTTGTGACATTTATCTTGGGGTGAACCGACAACTGACTAATTAGACTTAGTTCTGCTTCATGAGGGAATTCATGCCTGGTACTGTAAACAGAAAAGTCATAGACCCTAGAAGAAAGACCAATATAATTTCTTACTGCATTCTAAATACTTATTCTTATATCCACAGATACATACAGTTCTCACCACTCAACAAAAAAGTTTTTTGCAACATATTGAGGCTATTACAAAATTGCACAACAGGTTAAAAGGCAGAAAATAAGTGCATGTGGGGTGCCTATCCCTAACTGATACATCTACAATGATATCCTTACACCTCAGACCGGGGGAATGTTGTGGAAGAGGGGTGGACAGATTGGACAGCTCCCGGTGCTAGGGTCTTCTAGACATGGTAAGGGAGCTGCACCTATGAAATCTCAACAACATGGCTGCCTAAACAAGACCTGCAAAACAACCAGGTGACCTGTTAGTGTGGATGGGGAAACGTCACAAGGTCCCACCTTCACATAGAGAACAGGCAATCAACGGCTGCCGAGGGAGAGAGAGCAAATTTTCTCTAGGGACACGTTTCTGATAGGACATCCAATCCCAAGTCGGTAGCACCACTAAATGCAATTAGTAGATTATAAATATATATAAATAAACATATATAACGATACTCCAAGAAGTAATGAAATCGAAAGAGAGTAGGGGAATGTAGGAAGAGTTAGAGGGGAGAGACAGAGGAGTGCAAATGATGTAAATACTGTATCTGTGTGTGAATTTCTCCTAAAATAAAAAAATTAAAAGCAAACAGGAAATAATTAATAATTAATAAAAAAATAAATATAATTAAAAATTGATAACTTTCATTCTTTCAATTAAAAAGAGAAAAGATATATTTCAGATTTTTTTAGGACAAAATAAGATTTTTACCTGAGGTAAAATAACTGGATTTTTCCAGAAAAAGAAGAAGAGAGCAAAACCAGAAAGCGTAAGCCCGTCACAGGTTTGTAGAAGATAAGACTTAAAGACAGCACATGTGTTATGATAAAGGTTTTTAAATTCATAAGGTCAAGTCAGGTCACTGACATAAAACTAAAATCATTTCCTGTTTAAAACAATGAGGCTTTCTTAAGATATTTATCCCTTCTTGGTAACATTAAAAGAACTGACTTAAGAAAAAAGATTTTAGGTTTTATCATGTTCTCATCTAGGTTTGTCAGTCTTTCATTTACCTGAAAAACTGAATCCTAGACTGGGCGTGGTGCCTCATGCCTTTAGTGCCAGCACTTGGCAGGTAGAGGCTGGAGGATCTCTGTAAGCTCAAGGCCACCCTGGTCTGTATAGTGAGTTCCAGACCAGCTGGGGCAATAGGGAGACCGTGTCTCAAAAAGACCAAAATAAATAAATTAATTTTAAAAAAAGATAAAATATCTGCTTTCATTTCAGCTTTATCTAACTATTGCAAGAGAAAGATAAGATTAAAATTCATTCCTTCTTTAGGACTGGTAAAATTGTCCTTGCAGCTGTATGTTCTAGCTTGCTTTCTGTAGCTGTGACAAAACACTGACCAAAAGCAACCTGTGGAGGCAGGGTTTATTTGACTTACAGCTCACAGCCCATCATCAAGGGAAGCCCAGGCAGGATTTCAAGGCAGGAACTGAACCAGAGACCATGGGGGAATGTTGCTCACTGGCTTGCTTCCCCTGGCTTGCTCAGATATCTTATACAGCCCAGACTCATCTGTCAGCAAAAGCACAGTGGGCTGGGCCTTCCCTTATCAATGAGCAACCAGAAAATGCTCCACAGACATGGCCATAGGTCAGTTCATGGCAGGACACTTTTTAGTTGAGGTTCCCTCTTCCCAGCTGACAAGTGAAGCTAACCAGTGCAGTATTCAATAACAAAGGCTTAGGGAAAGTCGAGAAGAGTTGAAAGAGCTAAAAAGATAGCATTCTAGCACTTGCCCTTCAAAATCAGCTCAAACCCAAGGTGTGATGGGACCCACTTAAAACAATCCCTCAACTCTAATATGTCACCTGTCCTCTTGATCAGAAGGACCATGAAGACCAGAGGTTGGACTCTAACCAGAAGACATCTTAGAGAGGATGAGAGCCTGATACAGAGGTGTCTCCAGCGGGTTCCTTCTGAGGCTATGCTGCAGAATCTGTTCCCTGACTGCCTTCCCTTTGGGTAACTCTGCTGACAATTCTTTGAATTCCCTGGCTTGTAGAAGCATTGTCCTAATTTTTATTTTATCTTCATATCGTATTTTCTTGTGATTGCCTCTGTGCCCACATTTTCCATATACACAAAACACCCTGTAAAGGAGCAGAGTCCACATGATGACATCATTTTTTGCTTATTTCTGTCAAAAGCCTTTTTCCAAATGCAAATTGGAATATGTTGGAAGTCAGGGCTCCAACGTGTCACCTGGGCATCACAAATAAACTCTCATACCCCAAATTGTCACTTGGTTATTCTTGATTACAATCTATAATTCTAAAAATAACTTATTTGCCAACATTAGTAAAATAGCAATTTTCACTATAATGTAGGATCTGCCTTTTGTAATACAGAAACTTGCATGATTAATAGTTTTCATCCCCACATGGCAATCATTTCTATTAATAATAATTTAGCTTACATACAAGTCTTAATTTTAGGTCAAATGCTACTCAAGATCCATGAAGTTGTGTCCTGTGGGAACTTACTAGTAAGTGGTAGTTACTGGATTTATATAGCATCTATTCTTCAGAAGAGAGAGAAATACGATACTCCCCCAGTGCTCCTGTTTCCTGCACATTCACAGCAGAGTTAATAATACCCAAGTGTCTTCCTCAAGATCATAGAGATGTTGTGAAGCCTCATTAAGAAGCATCACTCCTATCCTCTTACAAGAAAGGCATACAGAGTGTTTGTAGGCATCTTTAGCTTCTTAGTCTCACCTTTGTTAAGGTTCATTTGAGTTCATTAGTAAGAAAGTACTTAAACGCAGAAGGGCAGCATCTGGTTTTGGTAGGCCTCTGTGACTTCTGATCACAGTATTACCGTCCTTGTTTCTGCCAAAGCCTTATACGCCTAAACTGATTGTGACTGCTCACTAAGCATTTTGTCTTTAGAAACGCGTCTTAAGGACGAGGAAGATGAGAGTCTGTTTACATGAATGTGCCGAGGGACCAGAGCAAGGGGAGTACAGGCAGGAAGCAAAGGCTCTAGAGGGCTGAAGAATCCTGACGTTTTTTTTTCCCAGTCCCACCCAAATGCTTCTCAGGTGTGGTGAATCCCAAATGTTCCTTCAAATTCACGAGCGTGTGGCCTAGCCCACACACCGACATCCTTAGGACTGATCCTGGTTTCCAAGAGCCCATGGGGACTTGAGAAATCCTAAGACACGCATGCGTCTACTTCCTAAAGTCGAAACGCACAGAGGAGCTAGGAGAGGAGATGCAGAGGACCACAGGTGCGGTCACTGAGCTGACCAGGGTGTGCCAGGAAACTTCTGTGAGAACATTCCTAATGGTAGCATAATAGCTTGGGCATCTGGTGTCGGAAAGATTAGCATCCATGAAGCCACGGGCTCAGGGGGCCGAGGCACCTGGTGGGGACACAGTGGGACCTTCCTTACCCCTCACTCTAGTCCTACAGGTGGGCGCGTGAGCTTGCGGCATGCAGGTTCACGAGATTCCCGAGTGGACCAAAGAGGATCCCAGGGATCACAAGGCCTTGCTTCCCACGGCCCTACCCCCTACCTCGCTCAGAATCCACTCTGCCTGGAACGGTGGGCCTCTCACCTGCACACGCATCGCCCTTTACCTGCTCTTGTGGGGTCCCTCACAACGCTCCGCCCCTCACCTGCACATGATCCACCTCTTACCCCCTTACCCGCGCACTCAGGGACCCTCACTTGCAACGACCCCACTTGCCCCTGCCCCGCCCCCTACCTGCTTATGCTGGTCCCTCCCTTGCAACTCCAGTCAGGCCTCTTACCAGCAAAGCCCGGCCCTCCCCAGCCCTGTCCCGTCCCTCCCCTCTCCCCTCTGCACCGCTCCGATCCGGCGCTTCTGCCAAGTGCTCCACCGCGGCGGTATCCCCCATCACCCCGCTCCGCCGCCCTCCTCGCCCCTCCCTCCCCGCCCCCGGAGGCTGGTCTCGGAGGCAGAAGGCCTGTCTTTATCCCTGTCCAGCCTATGGGGAGGACCTCTCCCTTCCCGCCGCCCAATGGGAGCCGCGGTGGCCGCGCTCCGCCCGCGCCGTGCGTCGGGTTAAAGCCTGGCCCCACGCAGGACCGCGCTGGTCACATGCCATGTGGCGCTTCGGAGGGCGGCGGGGACTGGGAGCCCTGCAGCGGCTGAGTGGACGGTGGGACACCCTGGGGTGATATCAGATGGCGGGACCGGGAAGGGAGCCGGGGCGGGGGCCACTAGCATGGGAGCCGGGGGACCAGGACGAGAGCCTGGGGGACCAGGATGGGACCAGGACAGGACCTGGGGAGACCAGAATGAGAACCGGGGGGACCAGGACGGGAGCCGGGGACCAGGACGGGAACTTGGGGGACCAGGATGGGACCAGGGCAGGGCCTGGGGAGACCAGAATGGGAACCGGGGGGACCAGGACGGGAGCCGGGTGCGAGAGGGCCAGAATGGTAGCTGGGGGGACGAGGATGGGACCAGGATGGGAACCGGGCAGACCTGGACAGGACTAGGACGGTAGCCGGGGGTCGGGGGGTGGGGTGTCCAGGATCGGACCCCTGCCATCCTTGGGCACAGTGCCACTGCTTCTTTTCCAGGCTCCTGCACCCCGACCCCTAAATGTATGTGCCTTCTGGAAACCCCTCTTCTGGGCTCCCCAACCCAGGTGCCTCTAACCCTAACCAGAGGAGCCCTGTTTGGCTGTAGAGTGGGCCTTCCGTCCTCTGAAGATGGCACAGCACCATCTACCCTAGGGGGCTCCTGACCCAGCCACCAGCGTCTGGGTGGTGCATCATGCTCCAAAGGGGAGCCAGGTCCCTCCCACTGTCCTGACCCACTTTCCCTTCTCCAACCTCGGGAGATTCTGAGTGGATGGTCCGGAGTGTCGATTCTCAGGGCTGTTTGAAGTGAAGATAGGCTTTGATGTGTATTTTAACTGTGTCATAAAAGTAAGAGACAGTTTATGTCTCTCATTAATGGTTTTGCTCCTGTCCACGGGCTATGCTTAACCTGCTATATTCTGCTGTAGCTCCTGGAGCTGAACATTTCTTAGTGACTCATTTATGGAAAAAAAAAAAAGTATTTAGCTTTCATGCTAATCTGCACACCCTTATTTTATGGTGTAGCTAAGCTGCAGTTAGTCTACCTGAGGAAACACAGGATGCCTTCCGCTGTGGGAGGATGGGCTTTATGAAGTGTTTGAATTTGATATCAGTAACTTGGTGTGTGTGATTAGAGAATATAGTTGAGAGAGGATCCAACTGTTGTCTCACAAGGTTGTCATACATACTGTGCTGATGATCCACAATCTCTTGAAGTTTCCCCTGTCCCAGTCTAGAATTTGCTGTCAGTAAGGAAATATAGCTTGCTTTTAGCATATCTCTGATATTGCCAATGAATTAGTGGGTTTTATATAGATTTGTTTTTATTTTATGTGTATGAATATTTTGCCTTCCTGTGTGTATGTGCATGGTATTTGTGGAGGCTAGAAGAGGGTGTTGGATTCCTTGGAATTGGAGGTACAGACCTGTGAGCTGCTGTGTGGGTGCTGGAAACTAAACCCAGGTCCTCTGCAAGAGCAGTAAGTGCTCTTAATTGCTGAGTCATCTCTCCAGCCCCCAGATTTTAATTCTTTGCCTCTGTTTTAAGTAGTCATTCTCCCAGACTTAAATGATTTCTTTGCTTTTTTCTTTGTATTTTTTTTTTTTTTTTACCACCGGTATACATTCCTACCTGTGTATTGTATTTTTTTTAATTCTTGTTTTTTTGTGGTTTTCAAGGTTAAAATGGAAACTAGTTTTCCAAAATGTCCAAGATCTTGGGAGATGTGTGACATAAATTTCCTTTAGACAATTATCTTTATCTCATGGGACTATCTCCATTATACTGTTGAGGTATATTAACCAAAGAACTTTCCTGAAACCTTACTAACTTTGAGAACTTAAATCCAGCAGGACACACCGCAATGTATGGAGGGGTAAGAGTGACCAGGCCTGTGAGAGAGCGCTGCAGTATAAAGTGGGGGAGAAGATCCACGGGTTCACTGTAAACCAGGTACCCACTGCCTGTCTGGCTGTGTTCTTCATGGATGAGGTTGCTGAAGTGTGCAGCTTCAGGTGGAGGATGAGGGACTTCCTTGGAGGGGAGGCTGTAATTCTCTTCCTTGAGTTCCCAGGCTCTGGTGTCCTTCCTGACTGGTGACAGGTGCACCAAAGAGTTTGCAAATGAAATGATGCTCCAGCCTTTACTTGTATTCCGAAGCCTAAATCATTTCAGATATTAGAAAATCTGGGCTTTTAGTGTCTTTGTAATCAAACACTGATGTCCTGCAGCCAAGGCTGGTGGTTCACTCGGTAATCAGCACAGATGCTGTTCCCTATATCTATTTACTCATGTTCTGTTTTCAAATAGTTTGCTACAAACTTAAGTAGAAAATAGTAAGCTATTTGGTTTCAGAATTATGGAGAAGAGATTGTGAGCTAGTATTTCCTTGGTTTATGTTAAAGTGGATTTGTTCTTTTTCTTGTTTTTTTTTTTTTTTCTTGAATGCTTTATTTTCACATAGCTTTTTAAATTTAATGTAATTGTTGAAAAATCTGGACTGGCTCAGCTGTCAGAGTGCTTGTCTAGCATACTAGAAGCCCTGGGTTCAATCCCCAGCACCACAAAATTCTTTCTAGGTTGTGCATGTCTGTAATTCCAGCACTTGGTGTAGAGGCAGGAGGATCGGGAGTTTAAAGTCATCCTTGGCTATTTAGCAAGTTTGAGACCAGCCTGAGATACATGAGACCCTATCTTTGTGTGTGTGTGTGTGTGTGTGTGTGTGTGTGTCTGTCTGTCTGTCTGTGTCTGTGTGTATGAGAAAGAAATAGAGAGAGAGAGAGGACCCATCCATACTTGTCTTGTATTTGGTTGTTGGCTTTGTGCTGTGCTTGATGTTATAACATATATAAGGAGGCAAACAGCTTATAAGCTAGAAAAGCCTGGTGCAGCAGCAGTGAAAAAATAAGGCATAGCATAGCTGCTGCAGGTTCTCTGTCTCTGGGCCAAATGTGAGCAAGGTCAGGAAAGCTGAGGAGTTAGCTCCAGGCAAGGTCTCTGAGCAATGAATCATGCAAATGGGGTCAGAGCATTTACAAACACCCCCGAGGCCATGCAGAGAACTTCAGATTTATAGTACCAGTTGCTGTTAATAAGGACCTCCTCAGATTGGTAGATTGAGTGTTCCCTTTAAAAACAAAAAACAGAGAAAGTGATTCTTGCTTGAAAATAATTCCTGTAGGGTCTTATCAGGCAGGCATCACACTGTGTGACTTGTTTTATACACACTGACTGTCAGTCTGAGAAATCTTGGAAATACACATAGTAATTTACCAGCAGTAAATTTTGCAGGTATCAGCAGCCCATGTTATGTGTGTCGTGTGTGTCAGGGCCCCTAAGTCCAGCTCAGGAGACTCAGTTTTAATTGCAGCTCTACAGAAGCTTCTTGTAGAAAAGCAAACAGGTTATATGTATGGTCCTAGAGAAAGGGGGGTGGTTTCGGTATGATTATCATAATATAATAATCAAAGGAAGAGGGTTGGTTGGTGTGGATGGAAGACAGGACCCTTTGTGTGAGTATGTGTGAGAGTTTTGCATGTACATGTTTCTGTATGGGTGCACATACACACAGGCAGGCAAGACTTCCATCATGTTTTGAGATAAGGTTTCTCATTAACCTGTAACTCACTGATTTGCCAGGCTTACTGAGCTCCAGGGATCCTCCTGACTCCACGCCCCTCTCCCGCCCTCTCCCTACCCCACGTGCCAGCACTGGGGTTACAGACACTCACCCTTGACTTTTTTGTGTGTGCTGGACATTGAGCTCATTTTCCCACGATTGCATGGCAGGCGCCTTATGGGCTGAGCCATTTCGCTGTGTCCCAGGACCCTCTTTAATACTTACCAAGGACTATGGAAATTTACTAAAGTATGAGGTCGTTCCTCCCATCTCTCTCTGCTGCTGCTGCTCCTCCTTGTTGAGTGAGGTGACATGCACTTTTTATTGTTAACATTTATTTCCTCCTGGCCCTTACCTATGTTTTGAGGGTCTTGGCTGTGAGCATAACAAACTGCTAGGGATGGGTAGCAGGTAACAACCCTAGCACGCTCCATCTTTGGCTAGATGAAGCAGAATTCATTCCTGGGTGCACCCTTCCCATCTCCTGGGAAGCTGCCCTTGTATTTACCTTCCCTGCACAGGGGGGCTGTTTGCACATTAAATGAGATGTTATGTGGAGACACTAGAGCCTCGGCCCAGCCGCAGCGCGTGAGCCTCGATACTTCATTATGACATAGCTTAATGGGAAAAGCATGGGTACCAGGTAGATGGTGGCCTATGGTCGTCACTGTGAGCTTCAGTCCCTGTCCTCTGTGAATGAGGACAAGGATGAGAGTGTGTCCCTCGAACTTTAGATGTGGTGGGTTTAGAAAATGCTTGGTGAATGGTAAGCAATTAAAGCCAAACATTTATGTTTTCTCATCATCTGTTTAGCTCATAATTTCCTCCTTGATGAGATCAGACATCTTGATGAGATGGTCTGTCCCAGGCTTGAACTACCTGCCTCCTGGCATCTCTCTTTTTCTACTTTTTTTTTTTGTCTATTTGAGACAGGGTGTCCCTATAGCTCCAGCTAGCCCGGAACTTGCTAGGTAGACTAGGCTGGCCTCGAACTCACAAAGGTCTGCCTGCCTCTGCCTCCCAAGTGCTGGAATTAAAGGCATGCATCACCAAGCCCAGCCCTGACATCTCATTTAAGGCAGAAAAGCCAGTTCTCTGTGTTGAAGGTAGCCATCCTACCGAAGTCTGCTCATGATTTTCTTCTCTCCCCAGGTCACTTCTGTCCCTGAGCTGTTCCTGACCGCAGTGAAGCTCAGTCATGACAGCACAGGGGCCCGATACCTGCACTTGGCCAGGGAAGACAAAAACAACTTGTTCAGGTATTTGATCCTTGTAGGAGAGTGCTTGTGACTGTCTCTGTTTAAAACATCTACTAATCATTACGTTGTCCAGACTAATGCCTCATGAACATTTTGTGTTTATTGATGGAGCATCCTAAAACATTCAGGAAGAGATTGTGCAGGGCTTGGTGGCTTGCCTGTAGTCCTAGCACTGAGAAGGACAGGCAGGTGGATTCCCAGAAGTCCCAGGCCAGCCTGGGCTGTGGAAGGAGACCTTGTTTTGATCTTCCTCCTCCCTCTCAAAAAATATGTATTATATGAAATCACCTAAAGATTATATCATCTAAATACATTGAAATTTTACAGTGATTTCACACATTGTAGCCAGGAAACATTTTATTTTTATTGGAAGATTATGATGTTAGAAATTGTCTTTGGGCCTGGAGAGATGGCTCAGCGGTTAAGAGCACTGACAGCTCTTGCAGAGGACCCGGGTTCGATTCCCAGCACCCACATGGCGGCTATGAACCATCCTTAACTCCAGTTCCAGGGGAATCCGAAGCCCTCTTCTGATCTCCGTGGCATCGCACGACATGGGTGCACTCACATACATGCAAGTAATACACTTATACACATAAAATAAAAAGAATAAATTAAAAAAAAAGAAACAAAACAAAACAGAAATGATTGTCTTTAATCACCTCAGGTGGTCACAAGTTCAGGAATTCCATTGCATGGTGTTAGGCTTATCCCTTCCATTATTTGGTGCATCATTTCTCCTTTGCCCCCAGTGTCCAGTTCCGTACAACGCCGATGGACAGCACTGGGGTTCCCCACGTTCTTGAGCATACCGTCCTCTGCGGCTCTCAGAAGTATCCATGCCGAGATCCTTTCTTCAAAATGCTGAACAGGTCGCTGTCCACTTTTATGAATGCCTTCACAGGTAAAAATGACGTCCTGAGACAAAACCATGTCCAGCAAGACCGATATCCTGAACCAAAACTGTGCTGGGTTAGCCGGTGACAAACAGGTTAATAAGGCTTCGAATAAGAAATAAGGACTAGATGTAGTAGAATAAATTCTTATCAGTCCCTGGACTAGAGGAAAGATCTTGTACAGATTATTAAAAACTACAGTTTTCAGGGCTGGGGAGACGGCTTGGTAAAGTGTTTGCGACACAAGCCTGAGAACATGAGTTTGGAAGACCTTGAGTTGGTCTGGGGTAGTTGAGGCACCCGGTGATGAGCCGACAAGGTGTGGGGCTGCTGCCTTCTGTTTCCCCTGTAGGTTAAAGTTTAGCTGATGGATATCAGGAAGTTAGACTAAGTTAAAGTCATAAATTTCTTTTGGGGCATTTCCTATACTTTAAAATCTTTCTCTTCCCTTTTCCCCAGCTAGTGATTACACGATGTATCCGTTTTCCACACAAAATCCCAAGGACTTCCAGAACCTCCTGTCTGTGTACTTGGATGCAACCTTTTTCCCGTGCTTGCGAGAACTGGACTTCTGGTGTGTAAGGACACATTGCTTGATGTAGATGTTAGTCCCGTCACTATTATCTTCACTTACCCACTTATCATCTCTGTAGGCAGGAAGGCTGGAGACTGGAGCATGAGAATCCAAGTGACCCTCAGACGCCCCTGATCTTCAAAGGAGTCGTCTTTAATGAAATGAAAGGCGCGTTTGTAAGTGTTCTTCCTTGTTTCCGTTATATTAAAATTGTCTCTGAAAAACAAAGTTGTGCATATGTGTATGCATGTTGGCGTGTGTGAGTGTAGGCACTAAAATCCCACAATGCTCATGTGAAGTCAGAGGACAACCTCAGTGTCAGTTCCCGCCTCTTACTGTCTCTGAGGCAAGGTCTCTGTCATTTTTCACTGCTGTACATACTGGAATATCTGGCCCATGAGCTTCCAGGGATTCTTCTGTATGAGTGCTGGGATTAGAGAGGCGTGCTAGCACATCCAGCTCCATGTATGGTCAGGGGAGTCAAGTGAGACCCTCATGCTTGTCCAGCAAGTGCTTTGCCTACTGAGCCATCTTGGATTATGGTTTACATGTTGATATTCAATAGTCTCCCATTGGGGATGACTTTGAATTATCTGGAGTCAGATTGGGAACAGAAATCTGACTGGAAGGATCAGGTTTCATTGTCCATGCTCTTGAATGTGAAGGCCTGCCCTGGTCTGTCCTACTTGCTCTGAAGTGCATGGGATGGCTTCCCTGTCCCAGGCTGCTCTGATTCTTGTGGCCCCTTCAGCTGCAGGATCTTTTTATCCTTTCACACTCCATCTGGTGGTGTTTTGTCTAAGGCACCTCATGACAACTATGTCCTCATGTCCATACGGCTTGTAGTGGACCAAGGATTCCTAGCATATCCATCCTAACCCCACTGCGCCCTTTTCTCTGGCTGCAGCTGTGTTCACCCAGCACATCTGGAAAAATAAGTTGCTTTTCTAAGAAAGCCGGTTTTCAGGTCCCATTTACAGATTATGAGTAGGTCGAATGCTAAATTGAACTGCAAATGTGTGGATGTCTTATCATAAATCTGTTTCATTTATAAGTCATTACAGGTGTGTATTCTCGGATGTGATAGATGTATTGTGATAGTAATTTTTTTGTAGCCACGTATTACTTGATAATGGCTCTGAGAAATGTAGTCACATTATTTTATGATGATCTTAGCATGTACTTAAATGTATATTTTACAAGCCAACCACCTACCCTAGGCTGAATTCTGATATTACGAGGCCATTATGTATGTGGTCTGCTGTTGACAGTGATGCTTTTATGTGCCATGTGACAGTATTTTATTAGTATTTTCATTAACTTATTTATTTTCTATTTCAAGACAGATAATGAGAGGATCTTCTCACAGCACCTGCAGAACAAACTTCTCCCTGACCACACGTACTCTGTGGTCTCCGGAGGCGACCCACTGTGCATCCCAGAGCTCACATGGGAGCAGCTGAAGGAGTTCCATGCCACTCACTACCACCCAAGTAATGCCAGGTAGTGTTTCATTGTAGAGGCTCAACCGTGGGCCAGGAAGTGACTTGTTTGCATTCTGACACTGAGTGCTGTCACTTCCTGTTTAACAAAAACTGTTTGCTGAACAGGTCTGTAGCTCCAGATGAGATTTTGTTGTGTTCATTTGCCTGTGGGACTTGCTGGGCATTCATTGTAAACATCTGCAGTGACAACTCTCAGTTGGTCCAGGATAATGGAGTCCTGGTTCCCGATCCTGTCTCTGTGTCACAGCCATGTCACGTACACATTGGGACTGGGGGCATCTGCTCTGCAGGACTAATTTTCAGCCTACTCATAAGGCTTTCCGTTGTCTTTGGCACCCTGAGGTGCTCTGTAAATAGTGGGTGGCAGTAACTGAACTGGTGATGATAACTTTTAGAAAAAGATAAAGATCACCTCTGTCATTTGTAACCTTTTTCCCTGATGGTTACATAAATGCATGTGTTAGAAGCAGGGTCTGGAATTTGTAGCCTAAAGTTGAATTTTGAGATTTTTTTTTTTTTTAAGTATTTAATTTTTTATTTTATGTGTATGAGTGTTTTGCCTGTACCATGTCATGCAATGCCTGCAGAGGCCAGAAGAGGGCGTCAGATCCTCTGGAACTAGAGTTATTAGATGGTTGTTAGCTGCCATGTGGGTGCTGGGACCTGAGCTTGGTCCTCTGTGAGAGCAGCCCAGTCTTAAGAGCTGAGCCGTCTTTCCTGTCCTGAGATTCTTTATTTTTGGCTATCTATAGACCACATCCTAAAGTGGTTTTATGTGGTCATTCCATTTTTATAGTGCCTTTATAGCAGATTTAAAAGAAAACTAAGTAGTTTTTGTTGTATTAAATAAGTCCTTCTGCATGATTTGAGTTTTGTTGAAACCTACCAATCTGTATTAAAAGTTTAAGCTTTTTGTTTAATGTTTGTAGTCAGACTATCTGAAAACAAAATACATCCCTTCATAAAGTTGACTTCCATTCGGCAGTTGGCGTGCACGGTGCACCCTCCACCTCATGCAGGACGCCTTCACGGTGGACTCCTGTTCGTTTCAAACAGTGTACGTCATATGCTCCCTGAACATTTTAGGTTCTTCACATACGGCAATTTTCAGCTGGAACAGCACCTGAAACAAATTCAGGAAGAAGCACTGAGCAAATTTCAGAAAATGGAGCAAAGTACTGTGGTGCCAGCCCAGAAACACTGGGATAAGCCAGTAAGTGCTCTCTTCATCAGCGTTTTATCCTTCCTGTCAAATATATTGAAATGGGGATTTCAACTATGCGGGACTGATCGTATTTTGAGATGTTATCCTGGACTCTACAGTATGGAGTAGCTTTTCAGTGATTACTGTTAACGGGAAAGTTAACTTAGCGAAAAGCATTTTTCATGTCCAGATAACCTATGGTTATTTAAAGCCATTTGCCTTCTTTGCCGTCTTAAAGCATCTTGTCATTTTGTAGAGAGAATTCCATATAGCCTGTGGTCCGGATTCATTAGCTACGGATGCCTCTAAGCAAACAACCGTCAGCGTTAGCTTCCTCTTACCAGAGTAAGTATTTGTTGTTAACAGTTTATGCTGGCAGACAGTACCAGACAGGCATAACTTAATGGACAGGTGGTAGGATTCAGGAATCAAACAGGTTTTAAGAATCCTAGAGAATTCACCAGACAGGTATAACTTATTAATGGACAGGTGGTAGGATTCAGGAATCAAACAGGTTTTAAGAATAAAGAACAAATGTCAGGGTTTTAGTAACATCAGAAATGAGGTTGGGGGAAGGTCAGAAACAAGGAAATTTTTTCTTATTTTACACACACGTACATTTATACAGGATCTTATGCAGCTCAGTCTGGCTCTGAGAGAGCTATGTAGCCAGCGAAGAGACTGCCTTTAGAAGACTTAGCTTTTCAGGGGAGTCACAGGTCCACTTTAAGTATGAGAGGGGCACTGAACACTTGCCTCAGAAAAGTGTGTGTGTATGTGTCTGTCTGTCTGTCTGTCTGTCTGTCTGCTTGTGTACAGAGGCCTGAGGGGACCATAGGGCATCCAATCCCTTGGAACTGGAGCTACAGGCATTGTGAGTGGCCTGATGTAGGTGCTGGGACCTGAACCTGGGTCCTCTACAAGAGCAATAAGCACTCTGTTCTAGATTGTTTCTCCATTGCTGTGACAAAACACTCTGAGCAATACCAACTTGGGGAGGAAAGGGTTTATTGTCTTATATCTCCTGGGTCACAGTTCATCACTGAGAGAGCCCAAGGTAGGAACTCGGCAGGAATCTGGAGGCAGGAGCTAGAGCATAGGCCATGGAGGAACGCTGCTTACTGGCTTGTTCCCCTGGCCCCTGCTCAGCTTGCTAAGCCTACCTTCCCAGGGGTGGCACCACTCACAGTGGACTGGGCCCTCCCACATCACTCAACAATCAAGAAGATGCCTCACAGACATGATCATAGGCCACTCCAATGGAGGGAGTCCAGCTGTCCAGCACACACTCTTAACTGCAGAGCCATCTCTCCAGCCCCAAATATGCTACACACAAAATTTTCTAACTAATTATAGCAATTTCCTGGAGAACAGCCTCTACCACTCTCCCCAGCTCTAGCCGCCCCTCAGTAACTACCCAGTTTGGACCTGTCACTCCCTGTCATTGTGTTTCTTGATGTTAACTTAATACTATGGCTATACCTGAAAATATCTGTCAAAAGACATGAAAACTATCTTGTGGCAGCATTTGATGTGTAACTAAATTAATTTTATGGTTTAGGGCCAAAGAAGAGAAAAATCTCACATAATTATTGAAATACAGTTAAAATGTGAGAATTTCAAGTGGAACTTAACCTTGATTAGAACTGAGTTCAATCCCCAGAACTCACACACAAAGCTGGGCATGGTGGTATGCACTTTAGTCTCAGGGCTTGGGGAGAGAGGTTGGTGAAGACAGGAGGATCCCAGGCACTCACTCCATATTGACAGGGTCAGAGTTCTAGGTAAAGATGAGAGGGCCTGTCAAAAAAACCAAGGTGGCACCTGAGGAACAACAGGTGAGGTTTATTTCTATTCTCTACATGCATGTGTGCACACCTTAGCATGCCTGCACACACACATACCTACAATCACATGTACACATACACATTAAAAAAGATAATTATAGTCACCAACAATTTTCCTTGTTCTCACCTGTGCTCATTCATCTCCCTTTGTTTTTTCTCAACATAGTATCACCGACACATTTGAAGCCTTCACATTGAACCTTCTGTCTTCCCTCCTGATTTCTGGGCCCAATTCCCCATTTTACAAAGCTTTAATTGAGTCTGGACTTGGTACAGACTTTTCTCCTGATGTTGGGTAAGTTTTAGTGTGATTAATTTCATTGGTTTGATTGGTTGGTGGTTTTAATTTATTGATATAGGTTTGATTTAGTTGATTGGGTTGGTTGATTTGACTGATTGATTGATCTCTTTGTTTGGTTGATTGATTGCCCAAGTAGACATTACGCTTTGAGTCCTTCTGCCGGATAGAGGACTGAGCCACCAGGCCTGGATTTATTGTTACATCAGTATTATTTACTGACTGTTAAAGAATTTGCATCAAGTATTCTTTAGAATCTTAAGGTGTTGTAAAACTTAGCTGTTTACTGTTTCTATATTTATTTTACCATACCATAGACGCTTAAGTTGTATTGATTGCTAGAAATCTTTAAAAGGATATGAGTGTGCATTTGACCAGTTGCACCTTAAGAGTATGTGAGGTCATTGCATTACCACATTGCCTCAACACAGTCTTTGGTAGGATCCTGTACTGAAAGTCCTTAATCATGATCTGTATGTAAAATATATTCCAAGTGAAAGGTAAAATGCCTGGATTCTGACACACTGTCTGGTTTCCTGTTCTAGATATAATGGCTACACGAGGGAAGCCTACTTCAGCATCGGTCTCCAAGGGATCTCGGAGAAAGATGTCAGGACAGTCAAAGAGCTCGTAGACAAGACTATTGAAGAAGTCATTGAGTACGTGTGGCTGTCATGATGACCAGCTTCCATCTTGTGTCCTGTGGGGAGGGGCCTGAGACTTCCCCATTGCTGACCTCCTCTGGGTGTAATGCAATGTGATATGTATGGTTGAGTTTAGTTGATTTTCTTATTGGACTTTTATTCAGTTTTTTAGTTAGCATACCATGTAGTGTGTGTGCTGATGGCATCTCCATGCATATGTGTCATCTGTTCTTACTAGTCCCCCTCCACCTCCTCCCCGTCCTCCTTTTGGACGTCTTGCTGTTCCCCCCAACACCCCCGCTTCTTGTCGCTTATAATTTAGTTGTTCGAATACCACCTCTGCTGCCTTCTGCTTCTGAAACTTCTCTTTCTTTCCAGCATCTCACTTGTCGTTTATGTTCTTTAGGAAAGGATTTGAAGATGACCGGATTGAAGCTTTACTTCATAAAATCGAAATACAGATGAAGCATCAGTCTACCAGCTTTGGACTTGCCCTGACGTCAGTATGTGTCTTCTTGGTCGCTTTTGCTTTTGGTTTGGTTTTGGTTTTAGTTTTGTAACTAGTGGTTCTTTGTGTGTGTGTGTGTATGGGCGCACGTGTGTGTGTGTTTTGTTTTGTTCTTTTTTGGAGACATGGTCTTGCTATATACATTCCTGCCTCTGCCTCCTCAGTGTTGGGGTTACAGGCAAGCACCACGATGCCCACCAAAACTGTGGTTCTTAACATCACTGAAAGTATCAATTAACACTGATAGTGCTTTTTATTTGAATCTTGAGAGTGACTCTTTTGGATCAAATATAAATGTACTTATAATTTAATGTCATAGATTTTTGGGCATTTTTTATGAGCTTCCTTAATTGGCTCTGTGTGCTTGTGTGTGTGTGTGTGTGTGTGTGTGTGTGTGTGTGTGTGCACATGTGTGCCTACACACATGGATGTGGTAACCAGACAAAAAAAAATATAAGTCAATTTCTATTAATGTTATAATATTTTATATTTATATATATGTTTCTAATTGAAAATACAGGTTTGGTAGTTGGTTTTGTTGAATAGGGACATGTATGTACGTTTTCCTATATGATTGACGTCTTTGATCCTTGTTTCTCCAGATTCCTAGCCAGCTGTGCTTGGCTGTATGTTTTCTGTTGCCTACACTGAATTCTGATAGGTCACACTGTTACTGCTTTGGAAGGGTAGCTCTATTTTAATACGTGCTATTGTTTTGGACATGGAATGTGCTGATTTGATCGCTTTTCCTATGGTTTCTCTGTGCCATCGTTTTTCCTCTGTTCTTCCCTTGCTGGGTCCCACTCCCAGCCCCTTGCTTCTAACTCTCAGCCTTCTGCCTCTGCCTCTGAGTGTTGGGATTGCAGGCATGCACCATTGTGAGTTCTCGTTTTAACATCGATTCACCTACCTTTTGTACAGTAGCAGTTGAGTATTTTGTACACACGTTTAACTGATGAAATAAATAACAGACACTCTCTAAGTCACCTGCCCTTTATTTTTACCTTAGGTTCACATCTGTTTTATCCAAGTAATTTAGAAAATAATGAATCAAAAAATTTAGTTCCCGAGCTGGAGATGGTGGTATAGGTCTGTGATCCCAGCACTTGGGAGGTAAGAACAGGAGTTCGAGGTCATCCTTGGCTACATAGTAAACTTATGGGCAGCCTGGTCTACATGATAACCTGCCTTAAACAACAACAACAGCAAATTTTAATTCTCATTTTTCAAAAGTACTGGACAAAAATTAAGTTAGAATCCTATATTTTTAATTGATTTATTTTTTGTGTGTTTCATACAGAACATCGCAAACAATCTTCTTTATACCTCCATCCCCACTGGCACCTTCCCATAGCCTCTCCCCCAACCCCCTGCCACTGGAGGCCATATACTCTGTCATCCCTGTGACTGCCCATTGTGTTATCTATCAGTGCTATTTTAAGCAATCAGCAGCAACATGATTTGATATGGAAATGGACTGGAAGTGGAAGAGGAAGATGCTGAGTTCTATGTTAGTCATCTGCATGTTTTCACCTCTTTCCAACCATTATAAGACTGTGAAGGGGAACTGCAGAGATAGCTCAGGGTTTTAGAGCACTGGCTGCTCTTGCAGAGGACCCAGGTTCAGTTCCCAGCACCCACATGAGAGCTTAGCAACAATCCATAACTTCAGTTCTAGGGGCTCTGACACCCTCTTCTGGCCTCCACAGGCATTGTACCACACAGGTGCACTTATATACATGCAGGCAATACACTCATACACATAAAATAAAACTAATAA
>NW_008340646.1:2031263-2039151 GCF_000622305.1 Nannospalax galili
AGGCAGGCAGATCTCTGTGAGTTCAAGGCTAGCCTGGTCTACATAGTGAGTTCCAGGCCTTCTGGGGCTACAGGGAGACCCTGTCTCAAAAATACTGAACAAAAAAAAAAAGGGGTTGTAAACCAAAGCCCAAATTATTTCAAAATTATACAGCCGGGCGTGGTGGCGCACACCTTTAATCCCAGCACTCGGGAGACAGAGGCAGGCAGATCTCTGTGAGTTCAAGGCTAGCCTGGTCTACATAGTGAGTTCCAGGCCTGCTGGGGCTACAGGGAGACCCTGTCTCAAAAATACTGAACAAAAAAAAAAAGGTGTTGTAAAACAAAGCCTCAATTATTTCCAAATTATCAGCATCTGGGACTTGACTGTGCGGTGTGCTTCTTCTTAACAAAATTTAGTATTTTATAGTCCAGCCAAGATGTTAACGAGTGATGCTCATGTTGTAAGAGTTATTTTGTCTGTGTAATTCTCTGGAGAGTTCTTTTAAAGTAGGCCCAGTGCCAGTGAATTTAATGGTTGTATTTCAAGTCTGTTGGGAACGAACGTCTGAGAATTAAAGCCCTGTCAGGAGATGTGTACCAGTGAGAAGTTCTTTAAGTGTAATTTCCCATGTTTTTGATATCTGTATGCTGTGAAAGACTGAAGTCCTTACGTGAGGGCCCTGTGATTTGGGAAAAGGAGAAAGAAACACAGCTGGATATTTGGAATGCTGACCATGGTGCCTGCAAAAGGGGGGCAGTGGGGTGCCAGGGGGGTTGCAGAAAGTTGTAGGGACTCCTGATTTGCCTGAGACAGCGGGTACTTTATTCGATGTGTACATGCTGTCAGAGGGTAGCCTGGAGCACCCTCTGAATCCAAGCTGGTGGTGATGAAGAACACAGAACATGGAAGTTGGGAGTCAGGATTGCTCATGTCTCCTTTTCACTCTCTATTTCTGTTTTTCCCTCTTTAGGTTTAGAATTACGGACTCAGCAAAGTAAACCTCAAGATGCCTCCTGTCTCCCAGCACTGAAAGTCTCTGACATTGAACCCTCCATACCTTTCATCCAGTTTGACGTGTCCTTGGCAGGTCACCATCAACACTGATTTTTGTGGCTGCCTGGGCCCCGGGATTGAGTTAAATAGTGGTTTTCACATGGGCAGGGTTGTGCTTGGGATGTGTTTGGATGTGTGTGCTTGTTTATGTGGGTACAGAGGCACATGTGTGCAGGTGGGTACCTCTGGTGTCGACACATCCCTCAGCTGCTGTCCACTTGTTTATTGAGACAGTGTCTCTCAGTGCAGCTTGGGCTTCTTCAGTCTGACCAGGTTGGCTCACCGATGAGGCAGAGATCCACCTGTCTCCACCGCCCCAGCTCTGGGATCGCAAGTGTTATGAGGATCAAACTAAGGTCCTTGTGTTTGCGTGAAATCATTTCACCAACTGAGCTGTCTCTCGGCCCTTGTGAATTATTTTGACCCTCAGTGACCATAGACCCTTTCTTGTCTTCCCATGAGTGGGTTTGGTGGTGGCAGGGGAATTTTCTGCTCTGGAATCAGATGAGGGTTTGAGTCTTCCTGTGGGTGAATTAGGGATGATAAATTAATCACCAGCAAATGTTCTGGTTCCTCTTCCAGTTTAGGGCACTGTGCTGGGTATGGTTATAAAAACAGAACCAGAGTACCTGCCCTCCAGACACTGGAAGATGCCCTAAGGACTCCTGGGTCCTAAGAAAATAGTAAAATAACCTGCTGGGGGCTGTGGGGCCCTGGTGGATCGGTGGGGGGAGGGGAGCACTGCTCCTGAAGGGTGGGAGGACTTACTAGGGGAGCTGAACAGCATATGGAGTAGATAAAATGGTGGGGTCGGAGTGGTGGGACTGGCCTGGTCAAGTTCATGTTGATGAAAAGGAGGCGTTCAATGAAGGACACAGGCGGAGGCGAGCCAGGACAGCCAGGCTGTGCTGTAATGAGCTAAGCAGCCAGGAAAGCATGATTATTCTCCATCCCAAAGCTTCAGGAAGCAAGAATTACCTTATATAGATTGTTTCCATCTCATATAATGGATGTGCAGTGGGGAAACTTAAGTGGTACGAGGCAAACATACAGCGCAGTTGCAGGAGTGCTCATGTAGCATGCACAGAGCCCTGGGGTTGATCCTCAGCATTGCATAAGCCAGGAATGGTGGCCCACACCTGTAATCCCACCACTCAGGAGATGGAAGGAGGAGGATCACAAGTTCAACGCCATAAATCATGAGTCTGAGGACAGCATTGGCTCTATGACACCCTGTCTCAAAACACAAAAATTATCAAAATTTTACTAAGTGTGGCTGGTCAGATGGCTCAGTGGATAAAGGTGCTTGCTGCCAAGCCTGATAACTTGAGTTCAATCCCAAGACCCACGTGATAGAGAGAACTAACTCTCCCAAGTTGTCCTCTGATCTCCACATGTGCACAAACATGCCCAAACACATACAGTACACACCAATCAAGAAATATAATTAAAATTTTAAAAAATATTTTATTATTTTTATTTTATGTGTATGAGCATGCTGCCTGCATGTATGTAAGTGCACCTGTGTCATGCAGTGCCTGTGGAGGTCAGAAGAAAGTGCCAGATCCTCCTGAAACTGGAGTTAATGGACAATTGTTACCACCATGCAGGTGCTGAGAACCAAACCCAGGTCCTCTAAAGAGGACCAGTGCCCTTTACTGCTGAGCCATCTCTCCCGCCCCTAATTTAGATTTAATTTAGATATATGTATGAGTGTTTTGCCAGAAGAGGACATCAGATTCCCTGGAATTGGAGTTATGGATGGTTAGCTGTCATGTGGGTGCTGGGAACGAAACCTGGGTCCTCTGGTATATCAGCCAGTGCTCTTAACCACTAAGCCATCTCTCCAGCCCCATTAAAAAAATTAGTTACAATTTTTTTACTAATTAAACAACAAAAATGTCTTCTATTTTCCAGCC
This sequence comes from Nannospalax galili, assembly GCF_000622305.1. Lineage (NCBI taxonomy): Eukaryota > Metazoa > Chordata > Mammalia > Rodentia > Spalacidae > Nannospalax > Nannospalax galili. The sequence continues at coordinate 2,034,218 of NW_008340646.1, forward strand.
GGAGACATCCCCGTGCAATACTGTGCCCAGCCCACCAATGGCGTGGTATATTTCCGAGCCTTCTGTAGTTTAAACACCCTTCCTGAGGAACTGAGGCCCTATGTGCCCCTCTTCTGCAGTGTGCTGACCAAGTGAGTCGTCAGAATGCAATACGTGTCTGTGCTGTTCAGTGCATCTTTATGGTGTGTGTGTGTGGGGGGGGGTGTTTTCATGTCCTGGTAAGAATCACTTTCTATCTAGTAAGTAACTTTTAAAATATTTCTAGTTTCCTTTTCCTATCACAGTGGGCTAGGTTTTAGGACAGCAAGTGGGAGATGGGAACTCTACACTAGAGCTGGCCCAAGGCTGTCTAGCGTCTACTCTTTTAAAGGGCAGATGCTGCTGATCAAGATTAAGGATCCTGAGGGTTAACCAGGCTCCAGGGGATGGACCCACACTGAAGGACAAATTTGACCATATAGGCCTTATCATGTATATAATAGAGCCTGTAAATTGGGTGTATGGGGAGGGGTTAGTAAGGGGAAGTGGGGAACATTTTATTTTTAAACCTCAAGTGCATGAATTAAAGCTACAATGTATTTGTCCAGAATTTGTTTTCTTTCCCTGTAAATATGTTACATCAAAACACGAATCTAGAGAATCAGGTAATGCTGTACAGATGACTGCTGATGCCGATCCCTTGATGCTGATCCCTTACAGTTTTGAAGCGCGGTGATTGTATTTAGTCAGGAAATACAAAACCTTCAGTGTGAGGGTTGTGTTTGCAGAACTTGGTGGCATCCTTCTTCCTTGGCTTTTCTCCTGGGCTCATGGTGCAGTGGGCTTTTCTCCTGGGCTCATGGTGCAGTGGGCTTTTCTCCTGGGCTCATCGTGCAGTGGGCTTTTCTCCTGGGCTCATCGTGCAGTGGGCTTTTCTCCTGGGCTCATCGTGCAGTGGGCTTTTCTCCTGGGCTCATCGTGCAGTGGGCTTTTCTCCTGGGATCATCGTGAAGTGGGCTTTTGGGCTCATCATGCAGTGGGCTCTTCTCCTGGGCTCATGATGCAGTGGGCTTTTCTCCTGGGCTCATCATGCAGTGGGCTTTTCTCCTGGGCTCATGATGCAGTGGGCTCTTCTCCTGGGCTCATCATGCAGTGGGCTCTTCTCCTGGGCTCATGATGCAGTGGGCTCTTCTCCTGGGCTCATCATGCAGTGGGCTCTTCTCCTGGGCTCATGATGCAGTGGGCTCTTCTCCTGGGCTCATGATGCAGTGGGCTTTTCTCCTGGGCTCATCATGCAGTGGGCTCTTCTCCTGGGCTCATGATGCAGTGCACTTTTCTCCTGGGCTCATCGTGCAGTGGGCTTTTCTCCTGGGCTCATGATGCAGTGGGCTTTTCTCCTGGGCTCGTCGTGCAGTGGGCTTTTCCCCTGGGCTCATCCCTAGGCAGGTGTTCGGCTGGGTTGACAGTAGTACGTGCACTTCTTGGCTGTAGCAGGATAAGTCGTAGATGTTGCTGCCTGTTCCAGGACTGTAGCGGAAGCCTAAACCATCATTCACAGTGTCTGGGAACTGCCATTTCATCTAGTGTTCACCTTGTGGAGATAACGATGCCCCCACATTGTGGCACTCGTACCCTGGCTGAGGATTGGATTGTTTGGGAAATGTCTTAGGCCTTTAGAAGTTCCTCACCCACCAGCCCCCTTTTTAATAGTCCCCAGTGTTTGTCCCTTATGTGGCAGCTTTCAAGAGTTCTCCACAGTAGTCCCCCAGGCCCTTACATCAGTGAGAATGTTTTTTCTAAGAGCTCGGAGGATTTTGGTTTTTCTTAAAAACCCAGAAAGGCATATTTTCAGACCCCATTGCCATATATTTGAGCACACATGTCAGAGATATCTGTGAGGAAGAGAACACACATGAAACGTGTCCAGGCTTAGGACTGGAAAGCACAGCAGTTAGCTGTTGCCCAAGTGTCTGTGCCCTGGACACTGGATGTGAGTTCCAGTTAGAGAAATGGGTTTGTGGCTCAGGGATGGGGCAGATACGCTGTGTGTGGAGGGTTACTGCCAGCATGCGTCCAGGAACTGAAGTGTGTGAGGAGAGGTTTGCAAAGCTGTGGTTATGAATTAGCATTAAGTTACCTGGATAGGCACGGACAGCCCTGGTACTCAGGTGTGCCTCTCTTCTCAATCAGACTAGGCTGCGGCATCCTTGACTACAGAGAGCAAGCCCAGCAGATTGAGCTGAAGACGGGAGGCATGACTGTCTCGCCCCAAGTGCTCCCTGATGACTCCCACCTGGATACCTATGAGCAGGTTGCCTTTTGGCTGTTCATCAGGAAACCTTGTTTCTACAGTGTCTTTGTTTTTAATTATGCCATAATTACTGTCTTTTGTATTTTTATTTCCTCTATGATTTAGGGTGTGCTGTTTTCATCTCTCTGCCTAGATCGGAACCTGCCAGACATGATGCATCTGTGGACTGAAATATTTAACAAGTAAGTATGTTTGCAAAATACGTTAATGTGTGGGAGGTATCACAGATTTAACTGAAATATTTTCACAGATTTTGTTCACTTGTCAAATTCCTCATCTTCTTTATACCTATAATTCCTATGATACAGAAAAATTTGAAAGTTGTTGAGGTAGCCTGTACCCCGTGGTATAGAGGGGGTCTCTGTGAGCGTTTATTCTGTTTTCTGCAGCCCGTGCTTTGAAGAGGAAGACCGCTTTAAGGTGTTGGTGAAAATGGCCGCACAGGAGCTCTCCAATGGGATTCCAGATTCTGGACACCTCTATGCAGCCCTCAGAGCAAGCAAGACTCTCACCCCTGCAGCAGACTTACAGGAGACCTTCGGTGGGATGGACCAGGTGGGTACTGGGAAGGAACGGGTGCTTGTTCTGGGTGAGCTAGGCCTCCTGGAATCTGTAGTGTTCCCTGGTAGTGTACTTTGATTATCAGAAACCTGACTTTCTAAAAGCCCAGCATGATGGCTGCGGCTTGTACTCCCAGGGCTGAGAAGGGAGAGACAGGCGGATCTCTGAGGACACGAGCCAGCCAGCCTTGCCTACATGGCGAGTCTCAAGCCTATGAGACAGCCTGTCTCACAGAAGTGGGTAGCACCTGAGGATCAGCAGCAGCTGAGCTTGTCCTCTGGTCTCCACTCTCATTCACACATACAGAAAACCACGCCACCCACCCAGACCATAAGGCTGACTTTCTCATTTAATTCTCATTTCCAATCTGCAGGCTTCATGGGGGAAAGTGTTGGCTGAACTCACTTTTCCGCTTTTTGCCACCTCCTCTCCCAGTACCACCCCAGGTGGCAGTCAGCACACACACATGTGAACATGCATGCACAAAATCAGGACACAGCCGGTGCTCAGCCAGGATCTAGTGTCAAGAAACCTTGCTATCCAGTTTTGTCCAGAGAAGAAATCAGTAATTTAAACCTACAGACTTGGGGGCTGAAGAGATGGCTCATGGTTAAGAGCACTGACTGCTCTTGCAGAGGACCCAGGTTAGCGTCCCAGCACCCATACGAAGGCTGACAACTGTCCTTAACTCCAGTTCCAGGGGCTCTGATGCCCTCTGTGGACAGGGTTCACTTACCTGCACGTAGACAAAACAAAACACTGTATACACACAGCTGAGTGTGGTGGCCCATGTTTTTAATCCCAGCACTTGGGAGAGGCAGGTGGATCTCTGTGAGCTCAAGGCCAACTTCATCTATGTAGGAAGTTCCAGGCCAGCTGTGGCTACAGGGAGACCCTGACTCAAAACAAAATATTCAAAAAACAACAACAAACAAAACATGCAGGTAAAATAAGTTTTAAAAATTATTTTTAAAAGAAAACACAAATCTACAAACTTATTGCTCTCCAAATGTACTTTTCTATAATTCCTCCTTTTTTTTTTTTTTTTTTTGGAAAGATTTTATTTTTTATTTAGGTGCTTGTTTCTGAGTCTCTCTGTGTGTATATGCATGCAGGTGTTTGCAGAGGCCAGAGAGGCCATTGTACCCCCCCTAGAGCTGGAGTTACAGGTGAGCTGCCCAGCCTGGGTACTAGGAACTGAACTCTAATCTTCTGCAAGAGCGACAAGCCCTGCACTCTTACCCGCTGAGCACCTCTCCATTCCTGCATGTTCTTTTTAATATAGAGAAAGAAAATCAAAATATTCTCTCTACACTAATGTCAATGGTATTCACAAATAATAAGAGCTAATAGCCTTGGGTCTCCCTGTACCCCAGCTGGCCTGGAACTCACTATGGAGACCAGACTGGCCTCAAGCTCACAGAGATCCACCCGCCTCTGCCTTCCAAAACGCTTGTGTTGCCACACTGGGCTCATTCCTCCATATTTTAGAAAAATCACAGATACTCTGTCAGGTAAAATGTATTTGAACTGTGCAGTGTATTGAAGGCAGAGTCTGACTTAGTGTGTTTGCCTCCTTTGGTTCAGGTGAGGTTGATGAAGAGAATTGCAGAAATGACAGATGTCAAGCCGATCCTGAGGAAGCTCCCCAGGATCAAGAAATACCTATTAAACTGTGATAATATGAGGTGGGTTTGGGATTGTTTCTAAACAGATCTTATGACTCATTCCATTTCATGAAGTATCATTTTTAGGTATTTTTTATTTGGAGATCCTATCACCTAAATGTATCTTCAAGGCAGAGTGTTTCGTGTAGGTGTTAAGTTACAGGATTGATTCTAAATGACAAAATCATCTTTTTATGGGAATGAAAAGAATGTTTTAAGTTTAATAAAAGTCATGGGAGGTGGCGGATCTCTGTGAGTTCAAGGCCAGCCTGGTCTACATAGTGAGTTCCAGGACAGCTGGAGCTACAGGCAGACCCTGTCTCACAAAGACCAAAAAAAAAGTTCTTTGCTTCCGAAAGTAAATATTTGATAAATTAGGAGCCAGTGAGACCCAAAGAAGGTTGGCTTTTTTTTTC
>NW_008340646.1:2040144-2042666 GCF_000622305.1 Nannospalax galili
CCAACAACTCGACTGAAGGTATCGCCTGTCTGGCTTTGTTGTTTGTCGAGTAACTTTTAGTTATGTGTATGTATGCTCTTATGATATTATAAGGTTGGCTTTTTCAAGACCAGTTTCTTGTCAAGATAAAATTCTATCTTGAAGCAGTCAATGGTGTGCATAAAGTGAGCTTTATGCTCCCAGGCTTGAGCATAAATAAAAATTATTAGTAGTGTATGTACAGTGTCTTGCTGCCAGTGATATGGATTTGGGATTCACTGGTGCTTAAAAGGAAAATGCATATTCAAGTCACTGTTGTGCATAGAGTCCTGGTGGCAGCCCCCCGTTAGCCCTTGAGAGTCACTGGCAGTTGCTACGGCAGCCACTGTCGCTGGCAGGGTGGGGCCTGGTGGTCAGTGCTCTGGCCTTAGGTGTCACGTGGGCCTGGCTTGCATTTCCTGGCCTGACGCACACCATCGTACCCCAGGCTTTAGGCCATTATTCACGCTCACACCCCAGGCCAGCCTGGCTCAGCACTCACTCTCCACCTCAGGCCAGCTGGGAAAACTTCACCACTCTGACTTTCTGCTTCCTTCCCATAAAACCTGACTTTGCAAGTTTCTTAGAAGGAATAATATATACCAAGCAATTAACATAGAGTCTATATAAAATTGGTATTAATTCAGTGGTAACTGCTGTGAATTTAATTTAAGATTGGACACTGGAAGGGTAAAAAGTGTTGCACGCTGCCAATATACCGTAGCAGTCAATTTTATGTGATAGAGAATATTTGTGATTCTCTAGAATTTGGAAGTGTTTTATAACAGGATGTTTTGAGACCATGGTAATTTTTTGAGATCTTAAGTTTTTCTACTTTAAGATTGAACACTGGAAGGGTAAAAAATGTTACACATAGCTAGTATACTGTAGAAGTCAAATTTCATGGGCTGGAGAGGTGGTTCATCAGTTAAGAGCACCTGCTGCCTGCAGAGGACGGGAATTTGGTTCACTGCACCCACACTAGACAGCTGACAGCTGCTTGCACTCCAGCTCCTGGGGATCCAGTGTCATCACCTCTCCTCAGGCACCCACATGCGTGTGCAGACACCTACATGCAGACACACACAAACTTTTTTTTCCTCTCTACTTTAGTAACAGGTTTATAGTTTGAAATTGATTTCTTTTCAGCCTTCAGTGTCATTATTGGCAGATCTGAGCCTTCTCTGTCTGATCTACACCCTTCAGAAAATCTTGGTGTTAACAACTATGACATACTGAAGTGTGTGTGTCACATTGATGGCTTTGATAATTGGGCAGTGCTCTAGAGACATAAGATGGCCGCATGATTTCCACATCCAGATACTGTTTCTTTTGAACATTTTTTGATTATTTTGTAACAAGAATGATGTTAGTCTCTTCTCATTTCTGCGTCATTTATACAAAGATGGAGTAAATTAGTTAAATGGCAGTTTGTCCGTAATGATGGTTTGACATGCATAGGATTCTTTTAAGCAGATGCTCGGTGAATGCTACCCCACAGCAGATGTCTCAGGCAGAAAAAGATGTGGGAAACTTCCTTAGAAACGTTGGTCGGAGTAAGAAGGAACGGAAACCTGTGCGCCCACACGTTGTCGAGGTAACGGATCACAGAGTGTAGCAGAAACCAGGCTCATGTCACCCTAACCTCATGCTTTGGAAGATACAGGGGTTTGTTGTTGTTGTTTGGATTTCTTTGTTGCGTTTATTTATCGTGTGCATGTTGAGGGGGGAGGTGTGCCACACCACAGTGTGTGTGTGAGGTCAGAGGACAACTTGTGGGACCTGGTTTTCTTTTTTCACCTTATGGGTCCAGGGGCTCAAACTCCACTCATTAGGGTTAGCAGCAAGTGTCTTTACAACCCTGAGCCATCTCTCCAGCCCTGGAAGACACAGGTTTATGACTAGAAAGCACAAAAGAAAGCTTACAAGTTTTCTTTATGTTTGTGCAAGGACCTCCTTTATTAACTCTCAAAAAGGTCTTTTAAAAATTTTTACTTCTGGGGCTGGAGGGATGGCTCAGTGGTTAAGAGCACTGGCTGCTCTTACAGAGGACCTTGGTTCAATTCCCAGTATCCACATGGTGGCTGAGAGCCACCCATAACTCCAGTTCCAGGGGAATCCGACGCCCTCTTCTGTCCTCTGCTGGCAGGCATACACTCATACACATGAAGTAAAAGTGCTAAATAAGATACTCATTTAAATCTCGCTTCCTGACAGCATTAACCCTTGTCTGCCTCACCTCATCCGTATCAGAAGTTCTGTGGATTTTATAAAATCCTTACCTTCTTAACTGTTGCGAGCCCCAGGGATTGTTTTTTCTCTTCACTCTTGGACACGTTTCATTTTCAGAAACCTGCACACAGCAGCTCGGGTGGAAGTGGCTCTCAGATCGTCAGAAAGCTGATAATAGTAAGTGGCCACAGTCCATGGCTCCTCAGCGTGGACCTCGCCAGCCCCTCTGTGCTGTGTGCCTAAACCCTTAACTTGATGATGAACATTCCTGG
>NW_008340646.1:2043427-2046784 GCF_000622305.1 Nannospalax galili
GGCTCGTTGGTCAGTCATTCGAGCAACAGTCAGTGAGCTCCAGTTTCAGTGAGAGGCTCTGTCTCAAAGACTAAGGCAGTGAGCATTCTGTGGAAGAACGAACTGAAGTAGCTTACCTTCAGTTGTAGGTGAGTGAGTTTACTATTAGAATCCTGAAACTCACCTGGGCTCCCAAATGAGAGTCCTGGGGAGCATCGCCCTTGGTGAATCCTCAGGATTCCTGATCCCACCCAGGCATTTTTATACCAGGGGTCAGTAGTGACCTCTCTGGAAATGGTTTGCCTTCCAGCTGTTCTCAGGGCACAGAGTTTTGAATATCCTTTGGCTGTTTGCTGTTCTCCTTGTCACAGGGCCAGGGGTCAGCCTGCCCTAGGACAAAGTGCCTTGGAGGACGCGAGATGAACATGCTTGAGTTGAGGCCAGGGAACCCACCCTGTTCCGAGTCATCTCTGAACAGAGCAAAGAGCACATGACAATTTATTAATGTAATTGATGCTACGGAGAGTGATAGAGGAAGACACCCAGTATCGACTTCTGGTCTCCACATGGACATGTGCACAGACACACCAACACATGCAAGTGTAGTACACACCTCACACACACACACTCACACACACACACACACACACACACACACACAGGAGGGAGAGTGGGAGGGAGGGAGGGAAGGAGGGAGGGAGGGATGCTTTGTACCATAGATGGTTTCAGCAGTGACTTTGAGCATTGGATGCTTGTCACCTGAGGCCTGTTTGTCACCTGAATGACCTAACTACTAGTCAGTGAGAGCTAACATGGCGAACAAAGCGCACCCCCAAGTATTCAGCAAACAGCACCTTTATGAAGAAAATAGCCCATGTGATATGCAGCTATTTTTTAACATTTCTGAATTGTGATTGGTAGTTCAGGAGATCGAGAGGACTAACCATATATTATTTTACAACTTTACCTTCCTTATTTTATTTTTGAATTAATTATTTTCAACCCATTTCTTGGGATTGTTTATGTTATACTTTTTGTGAGTCATGTTGTCTCTAACTTACTAATTCCTCATTTTAGTCTCAAGATCCTTGCGCGGTTGATGACAGCTAAATTTTTGCACACGGAAATTCGAGAAAAAGGAGGTGCTTATGGTGGAGGAGCTAAACTCGGCCACAATGGGATTTTTACCCTTTACTCTTACAGGTGGGTTTCTGTCTTTTGTTGCCCATGTGTGAGCATGCAGGTCTTTACCGCCCTGGCTCTGTCCCTTCTCAGTGTCTTTATGTGAACATTGTGAAAGAAAGGTAGCTTCATAATTCATATGCTTTGGTCGAATGCAGTCGAGGAGGTTTCTGAGCTAGATTCAACCGTGTGAAACTTAGTAGGAATACAGTTCTGCTCAGTTTTCAGAGGTGCAAGAGTGTTTGCGTTTTCTTTACAGTCTACCACCTGTAGTTTTGTATACACTAACATGTTAGGAGGGGCCTTGGTACTGACCCAGTTCTCCTTATCCCTACTGCCTCAACTTGCCTTACCCACTGACTACCTGGGGACTGCACTTTAAACAAGGGTCCTGGAAGCAAATCTTTAGTACCTTGGAGGTGTGTGTGCCTAAAGGCCTAGTATCTATTTTGGCTTAGACACAAGAAAACACCTCAGAAATTCCCCTACCTCTAAGTAACTTCCACATTATTCTGTCTGACGGAAGTGGAAGGGTCTGTCTGACGGAAGTGGAGGCTAGTTTAATCTTTCTCCTCCCCACAGCTCTTCTGTAATATTTTGGTAATGCTGTTCCCCTCCATCCCTGTGACTCCTTTCTTGAGGAGGTCAGCCTGACAGTGGGGTCAGTAAGTGAACCATGGTACTAAATATAGGTCGAGTGTGCCGTGGGTTTCCTTGGTCAGATTTAAGTTTCTTCAGAGAAATATTGGTCTCTGTGGGCTGTTGAGAGTGTGAAGGGTCAGAGAAAATATCAAAGGATTGTTAACACGCTTGGCATGGACTTTTCCTTTGATAAAATGTTTCAATACTGACCTTTTTTGGGCTTCCCAGGGATCCAAACTTCATAGAAACACTCCAGTCTTTCGGGAAAGCTGTAGACTGGGCTAAATCTGGCAAGTTCACCCAGCAAGACATTGATGAAGCCAAACTTTCTGTGTTCTCTTCTGTGGATTCGCCTGTTGCTCCATCAGACAAAGGTATTTTGAGTCTGGGAACCTTGGTACACGGTTTCCACTGGGCAGATTTCCACAGTTTTCTGAGTCATTGTTTCTTGCTTACTTGAAGAGTACCAGAAAATCTGTCATTTCAGTTTCCTCCATTTCTCTGTCCTGTATGATATGATTTTCACATTTGACAGCCTTCATATTGACCTTAAAAGGGAGTGTGCTGGATAGCTCTAGTGTCAACTTGACACATCTGGGTTGAGGGACCCTCAATTGGGGAATTGTCTCCATTGGACTGGCCGATGGCCATGTCTGTGAGGCATCTTCTTGATTGTTGAGTGATGTGGGAGGGACCAGCCCACTCTGGGTGGTGCCACCCCTGGACAGGTGGGCATATGTTACATAAGAAAGCAGGCTGAGCCAGGGAAGTAAGCCAGTAAGCAGAGTTCCTCCATGGCCTGTGCTCCAGCTCCTGCCTCCAGGCTTCTGCCCTGATGGGCTCCCTGTGAACTGTGTCCTGGGAGATGTAAGATAAAATAAACCCTTTCCTCCCCAAGTTGGTATTGGTCAGAGTATTTTGTCCCAGCAATGGAGAGGCAAAGTAGGACAAGGTGCTTCTCACAGACTGGAAAAGGAGCTCAGTCAGTAAAGTACTTGCTAAGCAAGGATGAGGACGTGAGCTCAGTCCTCAGAACCCGTGTGAAAAACCAAGCATGGTGGTCCACACTTTCCATGATTTGGGGACAAGGCTAGTCAGCCAGCTACCCTACTTACTGTTCTCCAAACCAATTAGAGACCCTGTCTCATTAAGCAAAGTGGATGTGGCTGGGAAGATGGCTCAGCAGTTACAACTGTTACTGTGCTTGTAGAGAACCTGAGTTTGGTTCCCAGCACCAACACTGGGCAGCTCACATCCACCTGTGACTCCAGCTCCACCTGACACCCTCTTCTGACTGTAGGCAACTGCACTCACCACCACCCCCAGACACACAAGTATACATATAATTAGGAAAATAGTAAGTATATCTTTAAAAACAAAAAGTAGATGAGGCTTAGAGAATGACACCTGGGGTTTTCCTCCAGCCTCCATGCACACACACATGTACACACATACACATGCACATACATGCTTCTTGACACCTAGCCTGGGACCTCCTGCTGTTTGTCATCTCAGACAACTCAAGAGCTTGAATAACCCAAAACCCAGCGAGGC
>NW_008340646.1:2047953-2058253 GCF_000622305.1 Nannospalax galili
CCTGGGGTTAAAGGGAAACCCTGTGTAAAAAAAAAAAAAAAAAGAAAAAAACCGGAGAGTGAATGGTAGAGGTCTGCCATGTTGCATGTGATCCAACCACAGCTTTGCAGGAATGTGTGCCCAGATGTCAGAGTAGCAGAACAGCCCCGTGAGCAGAGAGCTAGGCGTGTCAGCGTTAACTCAGCCTTTCCTAGGGAAGAAGAATTGGCATCTGTTCTCCCCTTACCACTTTGTCAAGTTTCCCAAACACCACGATTTTTCAGCTCCCTTTCTTCCTTGTTCCTGCCGTGCCAATGTCTGGACTTTGCCTTTAGGTAGCAGTGACGGCACACACCAAGGGACGAGAGGCAGGGTGCTTTGTCTGCAGAGGACTCATCAGTTCCGAGGGGCTGTCATTAGAGCTACATCACTGCCCCTCAGCCGTGAGTCAGAACCCTTCAGAGGGTGGGAATCCAGGCTGCACTCAGCTCCCTGACTGGTTTTGGATATTTTGGTATCAGATTCTCCTCCAAATCCCCACTGGTGACTTTAATGTACAACGGGGGCTAAATTGACAGGAAAAGATGCCTTGCTCTTTTTTGTTGTTGTTTTAAATATTTTTATTTGTACGATTGTTTTGCCTACATCTGTGTAAGTGTACCCACGATGTACAGTTGTAATAGGGCACCTTCTTGACCACAGCTGTGCCATGTTAAAGTTTAGGCTGACTCTAGTCTCTGAAATTATTAGGCAGTTGGCCCAGGGTATGGGAACACATGTCAGCTGGACCCCAGTTGTCTTGGGAATAGGTCAGAGTGTCCCAGGGTGCACCTGCCAACTGTGAATTTATGGCTTCTGTAGGTTATGCTTGGCTGACTTCTGCAAAATAGTAATTGTTATTTAATAGAATAGAAACCGTTAAGGGGGCTCTCTACCTGAGAGCTTGGGAACTTCAACTTTTCACGCCTGGTTATAGTTTTTCTGTATAAAAGCTCAGCCTAGAGATTGCTCAGTGCTACACACTGTGGTTCCCGACACCCTTCTGTATAGCCCTGGCCAGTAGCAACTTTCATCCGCGAAACTTTCTGAGTGATCTCTAGTGAAGCACCCCACAATACAATGCCCCTGGAGGCCAGAAGAGGGCATCAGATCCCCTAGTTATCTAGGTTTCAGATGGTTGTTAGCCCAAGATGCCTTTCCCTGGCTGGCCTCAGACTCACAGGGGTCTTTCTGCCTCCCAAGTGCTGGGATTAAAGGCATGCATCACCACACCCAGCTGATACTTTGTTCTTAATCTTCATGCTCGTCTTTTTTAATTTGGCATGCTACTTTTTAAAATTTATTTTAGTGTATGAATGTATTGCCCACACATAAGTGCACCCATGTCGTGCAGTACCCACAGAAGTCAGAAGAGGGCATCAGATCCCCTGGAACTGGAGTTACAGGTAGTTGTTAGCTGCCATGTGGGTGCTGGGACTCAAACCCAGGTCCTCTATAAGAGCAGTCAATGCTCTTAACCACTGAGCCATCTCTCCAGCTCCAATACTGGTCATTTTTTAATAATAACACTTGATCTCGCAATTTAAAATATGAACCTTGCTGGGCTTGCTTTTAATCCCAGTGCTTGGGAGGCAGAGTAAGGTAGACCTCTGTGAGTTCAAAACTAGCCTGGGCTACTAGCAAGTTCCAGGCTAGCCAAGTTAAAAAAAACAAAATCAGATGATGAGCCTAGAGTTAAACACTCTCTGCCACCTGCACAATCATTAGAGGTACCACGCTCAGGGACCTGGGCAGTACTGTTCCTGTGTGTCTGTGTGCATGTGTTCATGGGTGCACATGCATGTATGTGGAGGCCAGAAGACTCCCTAGGATGTCTAGCATGTGTCGTCCACCTTTTTCTTGGTTTTGTTTCTAGGGTCTCTCACTGGCCTGGAACTCGCCAAGCAGGCTAGGCAGGCTGGCCAGGGAGCCAGGGTTTATCTTGTCTCTGCCTACCCAGTGCTAGGACTGCCAAGTCCACCACTACACCTGGCTTTGGGGTGGGGGGTGGGGGTTCTGGGGATCAAACACTGGTCCCCTGAACTATCCCCCCAGGTGTTTATGTGAATTTCAGCAACACCAAAGGAGAGGTCTGTGTTCACTTAATGAGACAGAGCTGCTGTTTGTCACCGCACTGGCTGTCTGTCCCCTCCTTTGACGGGTCTGCACTTGTGGTTTCTGAAGCTACAAGTTATCTGTAAAGGATCTTGCAAACCCCTGCCCACAAAAAGTGTGAGAAAACCTTTGGTAGCCACACAGAAATAATCCTGAAGTTTCAACTCCTACCCAAAACAATCAACTGAGTACTGTGGGAGTTGTAACCAAATGTTTAATTCCACTAGATAGACACATGAAAGCGTAAGATGGTACAGGGCACCGTAGAAAACTGATGCTGGGTCAAGTACATGAGGCTGGGGCATCTCAAGGTCTGACTGGGGTCAGTGATGACAGCAAGTGGCATTCTCTCTGGTTATGTATTACGGTCAACGATACTTGGTCAACAATACTTGGCATAAAGTGCAGATAAATAATTTAAATGTTACAAAAGAAGATGGTCCCTGGAAAGTTCCAGGCCTCTCTAGATGAGTGTGTAGGTCCACCGATGGCATGCTGCTTTCAGATGGCTGCAGGCTCCCCGTGGGGGGTATGGTGGTGTTGGTGGTGGCGTACCAAGGGCTCTAGCTTGCCAGAGTCAGACACGTCGTAGCTCGCCTTATACTTGGCCAAGATCTTCATGAGAGGCCGAAGTTTCAGCCACCACTGGTGTTTGGGAATCCGGTGCCTGTCAGGAGGACAAGGAAGTAGTTAAGTATCACATTTGCACTGGAAGACTTCATCCAACTATATAGCCCAGACTAGCCTCAAAATTGTAACCATTATACTTCAGCCTGGTGAGTGCTGGGATTCCAGGCATGTGCCACCATGCCCAGCTTGATAAAGGAATGTGTGTGTGTGTGTGTGTGTGTGTGTGTGTATGTGTGTGCGTGTGTGCGTGTGTGTGGTGTGTGTTATACTGGAGATAGAATCTAAGTAAGTGCTCCACACTGAACTATGTCCTCAGCCCTTTTTATGCTTTTTGAGGCCAGGTCTCACCCAGTCTGACCCTGAACTCTGAATTTTCCTAACTCACCCTCTAAAGTGCTGGGATTATAAGTCTGCACCATCATATCCGACCTCACAGAGCAATTTTCACACTATTTCTGTATTTATAAAACATCTGCCCTGTTTCTAAAAGTCTGTTGCTGTGGTTTTTTAACTGGCCAGCAAAGCCTATTGTTATTTAAGATAGTTCAGTAAGTGAGTTCCTTTCAATACCTAGGTAGTTTGTTCTATTCTCAAGACACCTATCACATCATTCCTTCCAACGATTACATTCAGATGACAAATGCTTCACTGACTTACTCAAAATCTGTTTCCTTCCTCAATTCTGCCACTGGTTGAAAAAGGAGGTCTCTTTTGCTTATTCCCAGGACACAAATGGAATCGTCATTAACAAATTTTTTCCCTGTGGAATTAAAAAAAAAAAAAGTCTTAAGAACTGTTTCTTCATCAATACCAAGTCGACAGATAAAACAGCTTAGGAAGGAACAGTGAGAGGATTAGGAAACGTCAGCACAAAACATGGAGTGAGGAGAGAAGTCAACTCCCCAGAATCCCCCTGGGTGGGGAGCATCAGCATTGACAGCCTGGCAGATCCATTACCAGCATAGATTGCAGAATTGTTGTTCCCTTGAGGTCCCTGCAGGCCTGGGGAGAGAGGCCTAGACTGACGGGCCCTTCCTGATCTCCCACACACTGAGGTGAGCCATTTCCCTACCACTCACATTTAGTCCATCTATGATACAATGGCCACCGGGGGGAGGGGCTCCTGGAAAGGAGCATTTTGTGCAGTTCTGGCCAATAAATATTTCACTAAATAGTGTAATAATAAAAGTCATTTAAATTGCAGAAAGATTTCAGTTAAATAATAAATGCTCACAAATGCATACAAAGGCTGAAAGTTACAAGAAGCATCCCCAGACAAATTGGAAAAGGAAATCTAAACAGAAAAAAGAAATACAAAAACAGAAAGTGGGGCTGGAGCGATGGCTCAGCAGTGAGGAACCTGTCCTGCTTTTCCAGAGGACCTCAGTTTGGTTCTAAGCGCCTGCCTCGGCAGCTCAGAACTGCCCATAACTCGAGCTCCAGAAGATCAGACGCCCTCTTCCGACCTCCATGGGTACCCGCACACATGTGGCATATACTCACACAGACACACACACACACAAATAAAAAGCAGAAAGTGATGTAGAAAAGCCATCAACAAAAAGAAAGAAAATCGAGACTGCAACTATTTAAATCACTTCTATATTCTGCTGTCATTTTTTATAAGCCAGATGTTGGATACTGTGCAGGCCTGCCCTAATAAAAATATACCTGATATGATGAACAATGGGTTCTGAGAGAGGGTTGGTGGAAGTACTGGCAAAGTATGAAGAGGGAACGGTGGCTCAAACAGGCCGTAGAGAGAACAGTAGGAGAAGTTTTGCGCTAAATTGTTCAAAGGCTTAAATTGAACATTTTCTAGGAAATGTAACTTGTAAAAGCAATTCAAGAGAAATTCATATGTAGTTTTATAAACATGAATGAAATCCATTTAGTAGTCAAATCTTCCCACAAAGAAAACTGGGGGCTTAGATCCTATCCAACATCCAGAAAGGGAAACCACCATCTTATACAGACCCTGTAAGGGAAGCCCCCCTCCTTGCTTTCAAGTTTGACCCTGATGCCTAACAGAGACAACCAACAGGGTATTCATTGCTGAAACAAAGCTTGCCCCAAAGAACTGCAGAGTGAATCCAACAACATCTAATAAGTCTGGGTGTCAGGCATGGGCCAGGTGGGTGTAAGGGAATCCAGAGTGCCTGTCACTGAGCAATGATTGGAGAAACTGATTTGCACAATTGGCTCAGCAGAGGCCCAGCGTAGACTCACAACAGTACCAGGGACTCAGCCACTACGGCATACTGAGTCAGCAAACAGAACATGTGATGGTTTAGTGGGCCTTCGTATTCATCAAGATGTAAAACAGGAGTCACAGAAGCCGAGTCCCACAAGCATATCACAGCTGCACAAGCTGTAAAGTCAAGCGAAATTCCACGGTTGAAGACTTGCTCATAGGTAGTGAAATTCTAGACGTTATCAAGGGAATTGATCACCAGAAACTCCTGAGGCTGGGAGGGAATCAGATGTTAAGAAAGACATCATCAGGGGTTTTAGGGAGGAAAACGAGAGATGCCTCCTAGTCATGCATTGGGTTTCTTTCCCCTTCTTCAAGGTGCTTGTAAATCAGTAAGTGTCAAACAGTTAAAGTAAAAGCGAGTTCAAAGTGTTTCATGACACCACGAAAATAAATAAAATCACATTTTAGTCTTGTTAATAGAGTTCAATGTGTACCCATGAATTTTCTGGCTAACAAATAAGAATGCTCCCAAATGATCTGACCATCATCCATCTCTAAAAGTAGAAATAAAACATTAAGTTTTATTAATTCCATTGAATTATGACCTTGGAGGTTATAACCAGCCAGTACTCAAAGAGGAGGCGGGATTAGACAGGATCCTGAGCATCTCAACAACAAAGGGAAAGAAGGAAAGCCCTCACTTATGTAACAGTGTCTAGGTGAAGCAGCAGCCACACCTCTCCCTGCTCCCACCCTCCCAACCACCTACCTGCGCCCAGGGATCCCTTCAGTTTCCCGGTGATCCACTCCATAGCTTTTGCAGAGATTTTGGTTCCAAAGTTTCTATCAAATGGAGAAGGTGCTCCCCCCTGTGGTGGGCAAGAGAATGTGAAATATAAGTCAGTCATTTTTTTCCTGTTTTTACAAAGAAATCAACGAAGAATACTCAAACTTAACAAAATCCATGTGTTCAGAGATCCACAAAGACACGTTGGTTTTGTATATCATACAAGAAGGAAACATGTCTGTGATTCCTGCAGCCTGATGTCAGCCTGCCACGCAGCCTTGTGGTGGTTTCCTAAAGTAACAAAGAGCCCACTTTGTTACCTTCTAATTTTATATCCAGGTTTCTTTGTGTGTGTGTGTGGTGTGTGTGTGTGTGTGCGTGTGTGTGTGGTATATGTATTGGTATGTGTGGGGTGCATGCATGTTTGCACATACACACTGTACACTGCATGCAGAGGCCAGAGCAGGCCTCTCTCTGGTGTCTTCCTCTGTCCCTCTGTACCTTACTGCCTTGGGACAGACAGGGCATCTCAACGGGAAGCATGCTGGTTTTGCTAGGCTACCTGGCCAGCTAGGTTCCATTCCCTTTGTTTATCGCCCCAGTGCTGGAGTTCCAAGCACAGCCCTGCTTTAATGTTTTGCTGGGGATTCAAACTCAGGTCCTCATGCTCATAGAGCACGTGTTCTTACCCATGGAGCCATTTCCCCAGCCCTGTATTCTAGACTTCTCAAACTTTTAGCAGGGTTGGGGACAGAGCATAGCTTCTTTTACCGATAAAAACCTGTGGACTCACTGACTCATATGCCTGGGGTTTGAGCTAGTATCTCCATAGTTGGTCACTTGCCCAATTTGGAGGGGAAAAAAAGATTCTTTTCAAATCATCCTGAGTCTGTGAAAACCTCAGATATATACCACTGGTCTAATACCCCATCTTAATTCTGATCAAATGCCTATATTTGTTTTAACAAATTTATCTGAGTATTTCCAGTAACCAAAGTCATTATAGTTTCCCTCAGAAATTCTGCTATGGGGGCTGGAGAGATGGCTCAGTGGTTAAGATCACTGGCTGCTCTTGCAGAGTACCAGGGTTTGATTCCCAGCACCATGTGGCAGCTAACAACCATCCATAACTCCCATCCCAGGGGATCTGATGCCCTCTTCTGACCTCCGTGGGCACTGTCACACATGGTGTACTTACACACATGCAAGGAAAACACTCATATTCATAAAATAAAAATAAATTTTTAAAAATTCTTGCTGTGGTTTGAATGTGGAATGTCTTCCCCATAGGCTCAGCCTTTGAACACTTGGTCCCCAGCTAGGGGCAGGGCTGGAGGTGAGCTAACTGAGGAAGAAAGTCACTGGGGGAGTGCCTTGGAGGGTTTAGCCCGACCCTGCTTCCTATATGCTCTCTGCTTCCAGACTGTGGATGCCATGTGACCAGCTGCCTCATACTCTTACCACCATGCCTTTCCCTCCATGATGGGCTGTACCCTGAACTTTGAACCAAAATAAACCCTTCCTCCTTTTAAATGCTTGTCAGGTATTTGATCACAGCAATGAGTTCCCATATACCCCAGACGTCACAGATGACACAGAACACTAAAGTTGAAGGCATTTGATATGCATTAAAATTTTGGATCTTTACCATCATTCTGGAATTGATTTACATTTATTTTCCCTAAAATGGCTAGAGTAAGGTAATAGTCTAAAAGAGATCCCAGGAGGCTTGGGTAGTGTGGAGGACCTCAGCCTACCTGCTGCATGTGGCCCAGGACGTTCTTCCTGCAGTCAAACACGCCTTTGCCCTCCTCTGAGTATAGCTGGTAGATGAAGTCAGTGGTGTAATTCACACTGCAGCTTTCATTTCTGAAACGAATGTTTAGGAACCAGGGTCATTCACTGGCAGTGGGGACAGGATCAAGGCTTTCTAGAGAGGAACGCAACCTCCATCCACCTGCCCAGGGCCCAGCCATCTCTCAATCCCCCCTCCCACCACCTCCATCCCTAACCTGACTCTGTAAAGACTAGGAGGCTTCAGTAAATGAGTGGCAGATAGCTTGAAAATAATATTGTGGACCACAGAACAAAAACTTACAACAAAACAATTACCCTTTACTTAAGTGCAAGCCTGTTTTTTAACAGTTCAGCTCTGCACCTCTGTGTGTTTTCAGTATTCACGGCATTAGAGGCAAAGGCAGACGCTGCTTGGGTTTTAGGTCATAACAATGGGTTCCATCAAAGGACCTCCATGTGAAGAATGTAGGGCTGAAGATTGGGACTGTTTTTCCATTACCTGAGTACGAGGCCCCTCTGGATGGTAGTCTTCATTTTCTCTGTCAGGTGCTCCACGTTGGACTAGAAAAGGGTATTTTATTATTCAATCAGCCCACCTCCTAGGCACCTCCTAGAATGCTAGAGTACAGATAAGCACGGTGAGCTGCTTTGATAGCTTTTGTGGGGCACTGCTTTTGGGGCAGTGGCCAAATGATGGTATCCATAGCAATTAGGCTGTGTGAAAGAGGTGAGGCTATACTATGGGGTGTACTTAGTCAGCGAAACTCACAACTACCACAAGAAACGCTTCCCCAAATAAATGGGTTTCCCTGTTAAAATACTGAATTCCATGTGTCTGTCGAATGCGAGCACATTTATGTTCTCGACTGTGACAGTTTTGTCAACTTGACAGTCTAGAATCACTTAAAAAACTCTCAAGGAATTCTCTAGAACAGGTTGGTCTGTGGGCATGTCTGTGGGGAATTATCTTGTTAATTGAGGAGGGAAGATCCACACACTGTGGGTGTCATGGCTCCCTGGGAAGGAGATTCTGAACTGTATAAAAATGCTAGCATGCATAGGCTGTAATATGAAACACTGAGTCAAAGAAGCCCCCTTGAGCTGCTCCTGCCTGGGTATTTTACTACCACAACAGGAAACGGAACCAAGAAAGTGACTCTATTTCAAAAAAGGCCTAATGTCTAGGTGGCTTGCACCAAATAGAGGGAAAACATTTCTCAATAGAAGTAATCATTTACAGATTAAAAATATATCCTGTGTTTCCAAGCACAGTAAAGAGGGGCCTCAACCCTACCTAGTCCTGGCCACCCATTCAAGGAGCTCCCAGGACTCAAGTCAAACATCTGGATTCAGAGACACGGTGAAGGAGGATTAAATAACTTGCAATGTTTTACAGCAGAAATCCCTAGGCCTCAAAAGGCAAACGGGAAACAACTATGGTTTTTTTGTGCAACACTGTCATGGTGCTCATGGAGTCCTGGCTGCGTCGATGGGACATACCTGCAGATCTCTGATATCAAAGGGCTCTTCAAAAATGTAGGCGGCATCAGCTCCGGCTGCCAGCCCCCCCATGTTGGCCAGGTAGCCGCAGTAGCCGCCCATGGTCTCAATGATGAACACCCGACGCTTGGTCCCGCTGGCCGACTGCTTGATTCGGTCACACGTCTGGTCACAGATAACAAGATCAGTCATTCAAACCCAGGACATTGGCTAGTGTCTGATATGCACTAGCCTAGGGCCTGCTTTCCCCATAAGCCACAGCATGTCCCACCACCAAGCCTGAGCGTGCAGTAGCGAGCATTGGCTGCAGGGAGCAGTGGGCACAGAAGCCTGGATGCTACCTGCCAGGTTGAGTCTCTGTGATTACTCATGGTGGGGACCTGGCTGGGCCGCTCCCCTTCTCTTGGGCACCTTGGAGAGTGATGTGTCACTTAGCTGGTGTGAATTTAGATTTTATGAGAATGCTGACTGACTTTGCTCCCTTGACTGTTTTTATTCCCTGTGTTATTTTATTCTGAAAAGCTCCCTGTGATGTTAGAGGTTTTGGTTAGCTTTGGTGTGTCTGTGGGTGTTAAATCACGCTCAGGTACTTCTGTACAAAAAGAGCAATTTCTTGGACAGAGGCACCCAGAGATGTCTTCCAGACACAAGCACCGGGTCCTATATTGAAATGTCTTGTTATCCATTCTCACCCAGGACCCAGGTTCAAGGCAGAGACGAACAGCAAAAAACTCACCCGCTGCCTTCCACCCAAGGCAGCAGCATCGGTGCCATTCGTTCCTCGGGACTCTCTGAAAACCTCTAACCAAGCTCTGTTCCCGCCAAACTGAGGTCCAGCTATGCAAACCAAATACGATTTGGAATCTTGCCTGACTCAAAGCCTTTCACTACTTCGAGTACGCATCAATACCTTTGGTAGGAGCCCTAGCCCTGCCAATCCCTAGCACCCCACCCTAGTTCCAGTCACTGTCAGGGCTGAGATATGATGCTCTGTGTTGCCTCAGAACCTTCCCACATACTGATCTCCAGGCATGACAGCAATCGACATAGGCGCCCCCAAAGTTCCCTACTCCCTTGTATCAGCATTCCCTTACATCACTAAGTTGGAGATCCTGAGAGGATTATTCTGGGTTATCTAAGAGGGCTTTAAATGCCACCATGTGTCCTGTAAGAGGGGTAGAGGCAGACACGGCATAGAAGCGGGCCACAGTGGAGCGAGACACTTCATGCTGGTCGGGAGGGTGCAAGAGCGGTCA
>NW_008340647.1:0-6059 GCF_000622305.1 Nannospalax galili
CGGCCAATATCAGGGAGTCTCCCTGACCAAGAGACTTTAGTTGCCCGCAAGACTTATCCAGACCCTCACGAAGGCAATAACCGAGATAAAGCAAAGAGAGAAAGATGGGGTGGTCCTCTGATGAGCTCCTTCCCCAAGAGAAGGTTTATGGAAGAAAAATTTTTGTTTGTTTGTTTGTTTGTATGGCGCAAGCCATCTTGAATTTTTAAGTGCTCCACAGGGGCTAGTTAATTTAAATTTTCACCTAACTGGATTAACTTGCGCTTGAGCACCCCGGGGGCATGATAACAAAACAGATTAGGGAAGTTTACTTTAGAAGTTGACTTTAAGGCTTACATAAAGATACCTTAGAACTTTGGGGATTTTTGTTTTCAGGGGTATTGTTTAAGATAGAAAAGGAAAGTGGGGTGAAACGCTGATTTCTAAGGGAACATGCCTGGGATCAAAACCCCAGGTTATTCCCCATAGTCCACAGCGTAAGCCTGCCCACAAATTTAACAGATCCGGTGACCGCTCTAAGAGCAATTAACTGGTCGTTGCACTACCGGGTTTTTGCATTAGAAAGATATATAGATAAGAGGTCTTGTCTACACCCCTGCGGGCAGTGGGGGTCCGTTAAGAGGGCTAAGAGCCTTTGGCTAACATCAGGGAGTAGCCCTGATCAGAAAGCCTCAGTTGCTCCTTTGTCTTTAACGGTCCCACGCGAAGACTCAGGCCGAAAATAAAAGAAGGAGAAAGAGGAGAGACTGCCAATCCTCAAAGGTGTGACGGCTTGAAGGCAAAGCTGCCTTTATCCTCCTGATGGGAGGTGATAGGAAAAGGAGATTGCCGATCCTCAAAGGTGGGAAGGCTTAAAGGCAAAGCTGCCCGTTACCCTCCTGATGGGAGGGATACTCACAAACTCTGCGTGTTCTAGGAGCCCCACATTGGGCACCAGCTGCAGGGGTCTCTCAGCTGCGGGGGTCTCTCCCTCTCTTCGCGGGTTGTTGGCCACTGGTCCAAGAGGGGAGGGGGAGCAGAAGCGGTGAATGGAGTCAGGACGGCCAGTGAGCACTGATGGAAGAAAACCCTTCCGGGGAGGCTGGTTCCACGGCCCAGTGAAAAAGCAGTGATACAGCCCCAGATTCAGTGAAACAGCTCCGTTTATTCAGTGGGAGAAGTAGAGAAATTATAGTATGGAGGCAGTAGCCAAAGCCTCAGCTGATAGGTGCTCATAGTATGCTTTATTTACATGTGGCAGTGGGCTCCTATCGTCTGACTATCAGGCAATGCCTGATTATCATATAAAAAAAACCTGGGGGTAGTTTTTACTCCAGGTAACTATGCCAAAGGTCATGTTCCAAATAAGGTCAGGCATCTGGGCTTGGTGGCGCTTTTCAGGTAAGCCAGAAAAAGAGCAGGAGGCCCCCTGCTGAAAAGGGGAGTCCTTCCATTTGGCGCTGAGCCCCTTAGGGCTATCTGGACATGAAAAACTACAACCCTAACAGCAGGGTTTCCCAACATCAGATGTAAATTTTAGGGAATGTGGCTGAGAAATTATGTACAATTTCTGTTGATCAGGTTCCGAAAAAAACATTTCATTAATATAGGAAAAATAAAACAAAAGCATAATCATTGTATTTATTTGCTAAAGTTAATATATTCACTAAATATTGAAATTAAACAGGAAAATTAGTAGTATTTTACTTTAATTAAAATTAAGAAATATAAATTTAAGTTGACAGTATCAGAACTATTTATCTCAAGAGTTTAATTAATTAAACATTTAAAAATCATACTTGTGAAAGGCAAATAAAGACTGTCTATTATTGACCTTCCTGAGCTTCTTTGGTAATTATATCATGTTGAGATATTTTTGCATACATAAACTTGAGATGGCTTACTATTTATTAAAAATAGCCTAATTTTACTTTTACGTTTTTGGCTGATAAATTTTTGTTGACATACTTAAGCATTTATTTTTTATTCAGGGTCAACCTGTAGTTCCAGCTAGCCTGGAACTCTCTATGTAGACCAGGCTGGAATTGATCTCACAGAGATCTTCCTGGCTCTACCTCCCTAATGCTGAGATTAAAGGTATGCACCACCAATCCCACCTTACATTTAAGCATTTCTGTTTCATAAAATAATTCAACTTGGAAATACATCTTAATTCTACCGTCTTTAGTTTTGGAAGTTTCAATGCTAGATGTTTGAGAACTCTATTACTTAATATAACATAAATAAGAATTTAAAATATAATTTAGAAAATGTCATTTGGAGGTTGTAGAAAATGGATATTCTATCATCATTTCCTACCTAACATAATATAGTTTCATTTTCATTCTTATTCTACTTTAAAATTTTAATTTTTATCTTGGGTGTGTTTTGTCTGCATGTATATAAGTTCATCTATGCATGCAATACCTGTGGAGCCCAGAGGCGCCCATCAGATCTCCTGGATCTGGAGTTAAGAATGGTTTTTGCCATGTGGGTGCTGGAGACTGAACCTGGGTCCTCTGCAAGAACAGCCAATTATCTTAATCCAGCCCCTTATTTATTTCTTTAACATGTTTCAAAAGTATATTTGTGAGAGTGGCTCATTTAGTCCTAAAATTCCCTGATACTCTTTTCAATAAGTACTAACCCACCAACATTTCTGCTCTAAATTCTACTATATGCCTCACAGTCTAGAATGCTAAGGTTTAATTTTTTCATTAGGAAATATCTAAGACTTTCTAAGCTTTGTGAAATACATGATTATTTCTACTATTTTAGGGTGTCAAACTCATGAATATTTTTTAAACTTTTTTATTGAGCTTTTAAAATTTTATACAATATTTTCCACTCACAACAGACCCCCTCCCACGTCCATGTCTCCCCCCAACCAATGAATCCTATGCACTCTGCCATATGTGCTGAGTCTGATTCATTCAAGTATTTGTGCCCAAATGTCCTTCAGTATAAATGCATCCACTGGACTCTACTCAGCCCATCCAGTGGTCATATGTAAGTCATACTCTCCCTCACCCAGCAGCAACCAGTCTCAAATAGTTCTCAATCTGGTGCTGACCTGCTACCTATTTCTCACCTACCCTGTGGTCCCTTGTTTAATTGAGCTGACATGGGTCCTGCATTGGATGTGACCGCTGCCGCAGTTGCACATGAACAAGAATCCATTGGCTTGGCAGCATCCATCTCATAGTTATGAACCACCCCCAGCTTTTACAATATTTCTGCCTCTTCTTATGCAATGGTCCTCAGCCTGTGGATGGGTGTTTCCATATAGGAGTCCCACCCTAAACTCTATAGTCTCTTATTCTCCAAAACTTGACCACTTGAAGCCTTCTGTGTGTCACACACTCTGATGTACATGGAAGGCTGACTGGTGAGAGTTGAGGGGTGCATTAGTCCTCTCACTACCCCCAATTCCTCTATGTTTCATGAGCCTTGGTTGTAGGAATTCTACTGTGGATGTGTCTGCCTAGTAGTGGGCATCTTCCAGGTGTATATTCTCTATGCCTGGCTAGATGTGCAGCACTGTGGTAGCCTCCATCTGTTGCAAAAAAGATGTTTCTTTGATGAGTGCTGTATGGCCTATTTATCACTCTAAGGGAGGTCTCTTTTATCTTGTACTGTGTTCCCTTTCAAGCAGCTCCTAGGTATACATATGCACTAATGTTCAGACACTCTACATCATTTCTCATAGGGTTTCTAGGGCATCACTTTTCCCTCTACATTTCTGTCAGATGCCCCCCAAGCCCACCAGGCTTGGAGCTCCAACAAGATAGGAATCAAGACAAGAGTCTTGATGTTATTGTGATAAGTTTATTTAAAGATAGACTCTTAACAATCAAGCAAGCCTAGGCGCAATCATAAAATGAATCTAATGTTATGAGTTACACAGAGCTTATATAGGAATCAGATCACAAGTATCTATGAAGTAACCAAGGCATCAGCAAACATTACTTTGCCAACCGAAACTCACACGATAGTTACAATATACAATACACAAATATATAATGTTTACAATCTCTAGAACACGATGTGTATTGCCCATGATCACTCTTGACAACTACTAGAATAAATGATTTTTATATAGAAACCAAGCAAAAAGTGGTGAGAAACTCCAGTGCCCTTGAACTGAAACAATACTCTTTAGTTATGTTTCCAAGGTAGTCAATTAATCAACAAGGCATAGCCTGTCAACTCAAACCACTGAAGCAAAGAGCAAAGAAGCTCTTAAAGTGGCAGTTTTCTTTTCTTCTATGCTTAAGTCAAGCATGGCTCCTGACACGTTTCCTAGCCACCAGAGATTTACTCATCTCTACACTTTTTTCTCCCATCTGGCCTCCCTCCTCCCTCCTCCCTCCCTTCCTAGTCACAGTGCCCCCATTATTCCCACCCTCCTCTGAATACCTCCCAACTCCTGCCATCTTTCAGTTCCTGACTTCCCTCACCACACCATAGTCCCTTGCATGTCCCTCCCTCCTCTTCTCCCTAAAGATTACTTACTATTTTTCTACCTCCCTCAGGTAGCATCTGTTCCCTACTATCTCCCTTTCAGGTTGTTTCTTTTCCTTTACCTCCATGTATCCTTTTCCTTTACCTGGCTTCTGGTGTTACTTCAGAATTTAAATACTCACATATAAGAGATTGGTGCTACTTCCATTCCACAAATGAAGGAAGACGTACGTCACTTGCTTTTATGAGTTTGTGTTACTTCACTTAGTACAACACTCTCTAGCTCCATCCATTTACCTACAAATTTCATCTTTTCTTACTGCTGAGTAGAGCTCCATTGAGTAGATGTACCACATTTTCATTAACCACTTGTCAGTTAAGGGACATTTAGGTTGTTTCCATTTCTTAGCTATTGTGATGCAAGCAGCAGCAAACATTGATGTACAGGTATCTATACAGTATGACAAGTCTTTTGGATATATGTCAAGGAGTAGTTTCACTGTATCATACAGTAGGTTCATTTTTAGTTTTTTGAGGATTCTCCACATTGTTTTCCATAGTAGTTTCACGAGTTTGCATTCCCACCAGAAATGAATGAGCATTCCTCTTTCATCACATCCTCTCTAGCATTTGAGGTCTTCCATTCTCTTGATCCTAGCCAGTCTGACTGGGGTAGATGAAATCTTAAAGTGGTTTTGATTTGAATTTCTCTAATTACTAAGAATTTTGAGCACTTTTAAGGTACTTCCTAGTCATTTTTATTTCTATTCTTGAGAACTCTCTGTTTAGGTCCATCACACACCTTTTTATTAGGTCATTTATCTTCTTTCTTTTTTGAGATCTTTGTATATGCTGGATATTAATCCTCTGTCAGGTTGTGTCATGAAACCTGAATGAAGTTCATTTCCAGTTCTGTGGATTAAGTTGTTTGGTCTTGGAAATTTCAAGAGACTACAGCACTGTCTGTGGTAGGGTAATGGCTTACAGTATTTACCCAAGTTTACAGTAGGAGAAAGCAGAATGAAGGGCAAAAGATGTGGAAAATGCGTAGTTTGGTGAGGAAAGGAACATGAACTCAGATAAAGGTGTCTAGAGAAATATGCAGCTTCCTGAGATCAGGATTATCAACTCAGTAAAAAATTGAGGCAACATGAGTGTGGAGGAAGTGTTTATAATTGCTGAAGAGATTAATATCTAAGGAAAAATGTTTGATCCATTGCTTTACCTGTGGATTTTATAATAGTTTTTCACTTATTATTTATTTATTTGTTTTTTTTGTTTATTTATTTATTTTATTTATCTGTCTTTTTGAGACAGGGTCTCCCTGCAGCCCCAGCTGGCCTGGAACTCACTATGTAGACCAGGCAGGCCTCGAACTCATAGAGATCTGCCTGCCTCTGCCTCCCAAGTGCTGGGACTTCAGTCTTGTGCCACCTTGCCCAACCGTTTATTTATTTTTTAACGTTTAGGTTGTTAGCCTTAGGCTTTAACAGTTGTGCTATCCATCCAGCCCTTATATTTTAAAAATATTTTTGAGTTTGTGTGCATTTCATATAATTTTTCTTAATCGTATTTAGACCCGCTCCCATCTACATCCTCCAAAGCACCCCCCCCCT
>NW_008340647.1:7932-8369 GCF_000622305.1 Nannospalax galili
GATATTTTGTAAACTTTATTTTTCTAAAAAAGTTAACTGGAATTTCTCTTTTTATTTACTGT
Organism: Nannospalax galili; assembly: GCF_000622305.1. Lineage (NCBI taxonomy): Eukaryota > Metazoa > Chordata > Mammalia > Rodentia > Spalacidae > Nannospalax > Nannospalax galili. The sequence continues at coordinate 7,995 of NW_008340647.1, forward strand.
CTTATACTCAATTGGTAATTGAAGAGCTTTGAATGTAATTACTCTGTTCTTTTATTAACAATGTTAGAATAATTGTGATAGGCAGGCTTGAATCCTACTCAGTATCTTTTTTTTTCCTTATTTGCTATTTTCTCTGTATGCTAAGTTATGAAGTTATATGATCCTATGTTATGAATAAGTCTCTTAAAGTTGTGAGAAATTCAAATATAACCCCCCACAGCCATCATCATTCTAAATGGATAAAATCTTGAAGCATACCTAGTAAAATCAGGATGCAGACAAGGCTGTCCTTTATCCCCACTCATTTTCAATACTGTACTTGAAACTCTAGCTAGAACAATAGGACAGGAGAAGGGAATTAAAAGGATACTGATT
>NW_008340647.1:9518-11947 GCF_000622305.1 Nannospalax galili
AGGTTAAGGGAGTACTGCTTTTGTAGAGGACCTGAGTGCAGCTTGAGCACTACATCAGGTGGATTACCCAATGCTCCCAAACTATGCAGGTACCTTCACTCATGTGCACACACACACACACACACACACACACACACACACACACGGTTGTAGCTTAAAAATTCTACTGAATTACATAGCAGAATAATTTCTCAAATTAAAGAGGAAAAAATAGGATATCATGGAACAATATTTCAAGCCCTAATAGCATCCTCCAGCCAAGACCACTCTCCCTATGATGATATTTCTATGGTGGACAGAGACATAAATGCATTTAAAGACAAGTGAAAACTAAAGCAACTAATGAACCCTAAGTGAGCAATGCAGACAAAACTTAGAGGAATTGCTCATACAGAGAAGGTGACAAGGCAGTGTGAATCACAAGAACAGAGAAAAGAATAAATCCTATGAGAGGAACATTCTATGAAAGACTATATGAGCAGAGACAAACTAGGAAAGGATCTTATGCCCACCTCAATAAACCAGCAAACAAGTACACTGGTTAGGGATAAATGAAAGAACAAACAAAACAGAAAGTAACCTACAAAATTATAAGAACCAGCAAACACCTCTCAGTAGTAAATCTAAACTTTATTATCTTAACAGTCAGGTTAAAAAATACAGAGTAGATGATTAACTAAAAAACAAGATATAACTTTGTTGTCTGTATGAAGCACATCTTGGAACTGGAGAGGTGGTTAGGTGGTTAAGAGTGCTTAATGCTCTTTCAGAGGACCTGGGTTCGATTTCCAGCACCCACATGGCAGCTAACAACTGTCAGTAAATCCAATTTCAGGGGATCTGACACCCTCTACTGACTTCTTTCAGCATTGCATGACACAGGTGTACTTAAACACATGCAGGCAATACGCTCACACAGATAAAAAAATAAATAAAATATATTAAATAAGAAGCACATCTTATTGGTAAAGGCACAAGACCCAGGCTTAAAATAAATGGGTAAGGTTCAACAGAACAATTAAATTAAGCAAATATAGATAGAATTTTTGTAATTATGTGTTATATTGTAGACTTCTAAAAAAAAGTAGCAGAAGACATGAAGAGGATGTAGGGGTTACTACATATTGCTAGAGGGAGAAATGCTTCAGGTACACTTAACAACTGTAAAGGCACATATGGACATAACATTGGGGCATCCAATATTATGTAAGGAACATGACTGGATGTAGACATACAGGCAAGTCTAGATATAGGAATAATGGGTGAAATAAATATCTCAATACTGTAGAAAATCATTCATCAAGCAAGAAAATCAACAAAGAAACTTCAGACTTAAACTGCAGCATTAATCCAATGAATTTAGCAGTCATCTACAGAGTATTCTGTGCAGCATCTCTCAGTATCGAGACTCTGGTTTTCTTTGCTCAGCGGTGAAACTTGCTTCAGGGAGGGATGGGATTGGTAACAGATTAAGGACTCTGGTCTGAGAAAATCATTCATCAAGCAAGAAAATCAACAAAGAAACTTCAGACTTAAACTGCAGCATTAATCCAATGAATTTAGCAGTCATCTACAGAGTATTCTGTGCAGCATCTCTCAGTATCGAGACTCTGGTTTTCTTTGCTCAGCGGTGAAACTTGCTTCAGGGAGGGATGGGATTGGTAACAGATTAAGGACTCTGGTCTGGGACTTGTGCTTTCTTTCACAACAAGACATTTTTTACAAAATTCAGAGGGTTTTTATACATTACAAGGAACTGGCAATCATGTGGGGTTTGACAATTACATACAAAGATTTAGGGCACAGTGAAACAGGACATATGGCCTTTTAGTTGGCCCCAGCAGGATGCTTGAACTATTTATTACTCAAGGTTACCAATGCCTATCTGGTAATTTATTTACCACACTCTTTTCTTTCTTAGGGCTAAAAGCATGGTAAACTTTTAGCTTTTGGCTCATGAGTAAACTTTAACGTGGCCTAATCTCTTAGCTAATGATAGCTGAGTTATTTGTTCAGGACAGGGAGATGAGCTAAGGGTTGTTGACCAGACACTTTCCCACAGAACAAGGACCCTGCACTTTTGACCTGGCCACTATTCTCCTGCCAGTCTCACAGTGTTCTTCAAGACAAGGATCATCAGAGTTACTGTTTTCAGCACACCTCCCTGTGGCAGAGAACGAAGCCTGGACTATAAACTTTTACACTCATCTCACCCTAGGTTGTTGCATCCTTGTTTCTCATATTATACCCTCTTCTGCAATGGTCCCTGAGCTGTGGGTAAGTGAGGTTTAACATAGGAGTCCTATCCAGGAACACACAGTTCACAGTCTCATTGTCTAAAACTTCACCAAGTGTGACCTTCTGTGTTTCATCTTTCGAGAATTTTCTATTAAGTTCTTTGCCCAGATTTTAATTTTGGTTTTGTATAT
>NW_008340647.1:12110-17625 GCF_000622305.1 Nannospalax galili
TTGTGAGAATTCCTAAAACTTGGCCAAAATTTCCAAAACAAAGTAAAATATCAAAAATAATACTAGAGTTTAAAAGGAGGTCACTGTATTAGAAACCAATAAAATTTGTAAGACCATAGGGAATTGTATATATACAGACGTTAGAAAATCTAAAAGTGAATAAATAGACACATATGTCATATCAAAATTCAATCAAGAAATTTGAACAACTTAAACAAATCTACAAGTAGCAATGGAACTGAAGCAAGTATAGGAATTCTCACAAATAAAAAGAGCCCAGTACAAGATGGATTTACTGCCAAATGCAACCAGACCTTTTAAGAAGCAATGAAAATGTTATCCGAATGTTTCTTTAAGTAGAAAGAGAGATGCACACAAACAGGCAGCCTGTGGACCAATTAAACTTCTACACTTAGATATAAAAATCCTTCATTAAATACATGCAAATTGAATTAACACATTAATAGGAGTCTTAAGCATACTCAATATGGTTTTGTTACCTGGATGTAAAAAAAATTCACCATACAAAAATAAATAAATATAGTAAAGCACATAAATATACTCAGGGACAAAATATTCTAATGATAGGTGCATATAAAGAGTCTTTGAAAAAATAAGCCATCCTTTCATAATAAAAGCTTAGAAGAAAATATAAAGTCAAGGAACATACCTTCACATGATAAATGCTAAATACAACAAACTGTTTGACATTACACTAAATGGAGAACATAAACACCATTTTTCTCTAAAATAAGTTGTGAGAAAAATGTGTCCATTCTCTCCCTTATTATTTAATAAAGTGCTTGAAGTTTTTGATAAAGAAAAGGTAAAAGAATGAAAAAGGAATTCAAAGAGGAAAGGAAAAAGCCAAAATTATGTCTATTTACAAGTGACATGATCCTATACTTAAAAGACAGGAAATACATCAGAAAACCCATAGATGTGACAGACAACTTCAACAAATTAGTAGGGCACAAAACAAATATATAAAAATCATTAACTTCTCTTTGTGATAATAATTAAAATGCTAAGAAGGAAATCAGGAAAACACTCATTCACAGTAGTCTCATAAATACTTAGAAATAAAACCAACAAAAAGATGGCTTATGTTGCTTTTCTATTACCACTTCACTTTTGGAAACTAATGAATGTGGTATAAAAAAGCATAAATTAATGCTTTGGAGACTTTTAATACCCTTAAATTTTGTATCTTTGGTGTAATTTTGTATCTTCCTTCTTTGCATAAGGAAGAGCTGTATGTAGAAAACTGGTGATGGCTTCGTTACACAACAGAATGCTGTGCACACAGAAGGCCACAACTGGTTACTTCACTTTTGGAAACTAATGAATGTGGTATAAAAAAGCATAAATTAATGCTTTGGAGACTTTTAATACCCTTAAATTTTGTATCTTTGGTGTAATTTTGTATCTTCCTTCTTTGCATAAGGAAGAGCTGTATGTAGAAAACTGGTGATGGCTTCGTTACACAACAGAATGCTGTGCACACAGAAGGCCACAACTGGTTAAGTTTTAGAGACTAAGAGACTGCAGAGTGTGAGTCCATGGATAAGACTCCTATATTAAATCTCACCTCCCCCATGGCTCCAGGACCATTTTGGAAGAGTGGGCAGAACGATTGTAAAAGCCAGGGTTGGTCCATCGACATAGGAAAACAGAGACTTTCAGATCACTGAAAGCTTGTTCATTTGAACCTGTGGCAATGATTGACTTTAGCACATAACCCATGACAATTCAATTAGATAAGGTCCCTAAGTGTAGGGAAGGAAATGGGCAACTAGCCGGCTAACCTGGGAGCTTTTAGGGACTGATTACTGTGGGATGACAGGAGAGTAGACCTTCCTTAAGATTTCTAGATAGGCTGACTAGACTCCAGTGGATGAACTTGCTTCAAAGGACATCTGGGTAAAAATGCTTGACTTTAGAGGACTTAACATGTGTGGTGGAGTGCATCAGGCCCTTGGGGGTGTAGAGGGTCAAAAATAGGGGAGGAGGTCTAGTTTGATTAAGAGCTGTTGTATGACATGTACAAAATCTCAATAAAAATATTTAAAATATATTCTCCCAGCTTCCCTCCTATCCTGGGTACAGGCTCATTTCTTGTCTTGGAACCACAAACTCCTGGGCTTACATCTAGGACCAGAATCCCCACTGTTTCAAGATCCTTTGCAACCAGACCAACGCAATCCCTCCCTGAAGTCCCCAGGAGCCCTCTGGGCCTCATCCCACCCTCATCTCCCTTTGCTTCCCTGGGCTGTACAGCCTCTGGCATCCTGGTGCAAGCACCTTTCCTGGGTAAGTCCAGGAGCGCCAACTGCACCTTGTCTCCCCCAGACTCATTCATCCTTCCAGCTCCCCTGCCCCTGTCTCTCCTCCTAGCCTGGATTCTGGCCCCCTGGACTGACCTCTTGGCCCAGAATCCCCACTGCTTCCTGATCCTTTCCATCCAGACCAACACAGCTCCACCATGCAGTCCCTAGGAGCGCTCTGAGTCCAGTCCTACTTCCACATACCTGTGTTTCCCTGGGCAGCTCAGCCACCAGCTTCCTGGTGCGAGCATCCTTCCAGGGCCCTGCTCCCAGGCCAGCCCAGCCCTCAAATTCCTGAGGGCAGTATCTTTCATGGAGTGATCCAGACTTTAGGAGAAAGCCTGAAAGCATCTAATCCTCATCTGACTTGGGCCACTGTGCGAACTTCTAGAAGACAAAAACAATTTGGCCCCTCCAATATGAAGTTAAAAGAGAGAACCTGAAGCCTAGACCAACCAGCTTTTCATGCCCAACAAGTAAACCACAAAGGCATATAAAGTTTACAAAAAGAAGCAGACCTAAACTCAACAAAGGAAGGATACAGTCCCACACAAGAATCAGAAACTACAAATGAAATTCACATGTCAAAGTCACAGAGTAAAAGTAATAACATGAAAAACGAAAATAATATAGTGCACCAAGTACCAATAGTACTCTAGAGGACTAACAATGAGAACCCTGTAGAGATAATGCAGGACATGGAACTCAGAAGAACAACTATAAACAGATTGAAAAATTCAGTGAACTTAAAGAACACACAAACAATGAAATCAAAGAACTAAAGGAAGACAGGGATAAACTTCTGATTGAACTCAGAAAAGAGAAATGTTGAACAATGATCAGGCTGAAATGAAGAAAGAAGTGAAACATTCAGTAAGCCAATTAGAAATGACAGGAGAAAGCCTCACCAATAGGATGAAAGGCATGGCAAACAGAATATTAACACTGGAAGATAAAGTGGTCAAACTAGACCACTCAAGAAAAGGTTATGAAAAATTTAAGAAAACACAAGAGTGGAATATGCAACAATTGTTTGACACCATAAAGAGATCAAACTTATGAACCATAGGCATACAGGAAGGAGAAGAATCTCAAGATAATGGTATGGGCAAGATCTTTAACAAGATTGTATAAGAAAATTTCCCAAAATTAAAGATAGACATGCCCATACAATTACAAGAAGCACATAGAACACTAAATAGACAGGCCCCAAGAAGAAACACTCCACGGCACATCATAGTAAAAATACTAAATGTATGGAAAACAATATGAAAAGCTCCAAATGAAAAATAACATGTCACATATAAAGGAAAACCCATCAGGATTACAGCTGACTTTTCAGTGCCAACTATGAAAGCCAGAAGACCTTGGACCAAAGTATTCCCAGTTCTAAATGACCACAGATGCCAACCCAGATTACTTTAGCCAGCCAAAATGTCTATTATAGTCAAAGGGGAAAGAAAAATCTTCCATGACATAAATAGGCTGAAAGAACACATGTCCACAAAACCAGCCCTTCAGAGAGTTCTTAAAGCAATACAAAGAGCTGAAGAAAGGAATGAATGTACCCAAGGGCTTATGGAAAGAAATTCCATGAAGGTATAACTGTGGATATGCACAGCTATGCCAGGAGTGTGAACAGAAATAAAAATGATAGGATTCAATACACATTTTTCATTAATATCTTTAAATATCGATGAACTGAACTCCCTAGTAAAAAGACACAGACTAATTGAATAAATTAAGAAACAAAACCTGTCTTTCTGTTGTCTGTAAAATTCTCATCTCACTTTCAAGTACAGGTACTACCTTAAGGTGAAAGGATGGAAAGTATATACGAAGTGAATGGTACTAAGAAAGAAAAGAGGAGTTGTAGTTCTAATATTTGATATAATAGACTTTAAACTAAACTTTAAAACTAATCAGAAGAGATAAAGAGGGCCACTTCATTCTGATCCAAGGAACAATAAACCAAGAAAATATTACAATCATGAACATATATTCAACAAACTGATTCACCCAACTTCATAAAAAGAGTGCTACAGGACTTTAAGAACCAGATTAATCCCGACTCATTAATAGTACAGGACCTCAACACCCCATTGTGTCCATTAGATAGGTCAACAGGACAAAGAATTAACAGAGAGAAATCTGAATTAAACAGTACCATATATCAAATGGACTTAATAGACATCTACTGAATATTCCACCCAAGCACCAAAGAATATACTTTCTATTCAGCACCCCATGGAAACTTTTTCCAAAATCGAACATATGCTAGGGCACAAAACAAACCTCAACAAATACAAAAACACTGAAATAATTCCATTCCTTCTATCAGACCACAATGCAACAAAGATTAAAATTAACACTGGAAGAAACCCTAGAAACCCCATGAAGACTTGGAGATTAAACAACACACTCCTGAATGATGAATGAATGGATCAAAGGAGAAATTAAGAATGAGATAAAAGCATTCCTGGAACTAAGTGAAAAGGATGATAAAACACAACAAAACCTCTCTGGCACGTTGAAAACAGTCCATAGAGGGAGGTTTATAGCTCTATAAGCCTACATTAAAAAAAATCAAAAAGAACACAAATAAATGACTTAACATTGCAACTCAAGAGACTTGGAAAGGAACAGCAAATGAATCCCAAAGCCAGCAGTCAAGAATAAATAACAAAAAGCATAGCAGAAATTAATGACATAAAACAAAGAAAACAATACAAAGAATCAATTAATCCAAGAGCTGCTTCTTTGAAAAGGAAAAGAAAATTGATAGACCTCTACCCCAGCTAACCAAAAGAAAGAAAGAACACCTCAAATCAACACAATCATAGATGAAAGCTGAAACATCACAACACACCACAAACATCCAGAACATTATCAGGGAATACTTTAAAAACGTGTATCCTACTGAATTTGAAAACCTGAAAGAAATGGACGGGGATCTAAAAGTATGGGAATCACGAAAACTAAACCAAGAAAAGATCAACAGCTTAAATAGACCCATAACACATAAGGAAATTGAAACAGTAATATAAAACCTCCCAACTAAAAAAAGCCCTGGACCAGATGGATTTACACCAGAATTTGACCAGATATTTAAAGAAGATCTACATCCAATACTACTTAATTTATTCAAAAAGATAGAAATGGAGGGAGAACTTCCAAATTCCTTCTAC
>NW_008340647.1:18307-19513 GCF_000622305.1 Nannospalax galili
ACATTAAAGACCTCTAGAAGGAAAATTATAAATCTTTAAAGAAAGAGATTGAGGAAGACATCAGAAGATGAAAGGACCTCCCATGCTTATGGATTGGAAGATTTAATGTTGTGAAAATGACCATCCTATCAAAAGCCATTTATAGATTCAACACAATGCCAGTAAAAATCCCCATGATATTTTTCACGGAATTGGAAAAAACCATCCTAAGATTCATATAGAAGCACAAAAGACCTCGGGTAGCCAAAGCAACACTGAGCACTAAGAGAAATGACAGGGGAATTACTATACCAGATTTTAAACTGTATTACAGATCTATAGTCATAAAAACAACATGGTGCTGGCACAAAATTAGACCCATAGCTCAACGGAAGAAAATTGAAGACCCAAATATGAATACATGCAATTTCAGCCACCTGATATTTGACAAAGGGTCCAAGAACATTCTCTGGTTGAAAGACAGTATGTTCAGCAAATGGTGCTGGCAAAACTGGATCTCCACCTGTTGAGGAATGAATCTATGCCCCATCTTTCACCTTGCACAAACGTCAACTCCAAATGGATCAAGGACTTCAATGTGAAGCCTGAAACTCTGAAACTGTTTGAAGAAAATATTGGCAATAACCTACAAGATACCAGTGTAGGAGACAATGTTCTAAACCAGGCATCAATTGCTCAGGAATCAAGGTCAAGAATCAACAAATGGGACCTCATTAAACTCTAAAGCCTTGGTACATCAGAGGAAGCAACCAAGAAAGTGAAGAGAAAACCCACAGAATGGGAGAAAATCTTCACCAGAGACACATCTGATAGAGGTTTAATTACCAGAATATATAACGAACTTAAAAAACAGAGACCCATGACAAGAAGCAACCCAATTGAAAGATGGGCTAAGGACCTGAACAGAAAGTTTTCAAAAGAAGAACTGAGCTGAGAAACATCTTAAAAGATGTTCAAAAACAATAATAATCAGGGAAATGCAAATTAAAACCACTTTTAAGATTTCATCTCACTAAAGACAGATGGGCTAAGATGAAGAGAACAAATGATACCAAATGTTGGAGACGATGTGAGGAAAGGGGAATGCTCATCCACTGCTGGTGGGACCACAAACCTGTTCAACCCCTGTGGAAAGCAGTGTGGAGAACTCTTAAAAAACTACAAATGGTAGCCGGGCATGGTGGAGCACACCTTTAATTCCATCAG
>NW_008340647.1:20693-24014 GCF_000622305.1 Nannospalax galili
CAGCGATGCCCATGAGTTCATTCCCATTGAGAGGGCTTTAAATCCAATTAGATAGCTATTGATCCCTCACGTCCCCCAGATAAGAGTGCCACTACTATACCAATAAAGGTAGTTTGCTGTGCTGGTCATTATGGTTATTGAGTTTTAATGCTGGGTTGCACCACTGATTGATTTTTCTCCCTTAGAAGTTTGCATATTATCACCTAGCTTTTGAGGGCTAAAGTACAGGTAGAAGGCTTCTAGGTCAATTCTGCTCCATTGCTCCAAGTCCTGTATCAAAGTATGCCCTATCTTCAGCAGCAGGGTTTATCTTCTAGTTATGGGGGATAATCAAGAGCTTTAGCAACAGGTTATTTTGGGAGTCTCTTGGACCACTCTGACCAACCATCTGAAGGGATGTCTGTCCTGTCTGTCACTGTCTTCCTTAACATACAGCCCCCAGGTATACATATAGACTAATGTTAAGACCACATATCATTCTGGATAGAACTTAACATGTATAGTGGAATATACGAGGTTTGATGGGGGAGTGGGGTGGGAATAGATGGATTGGTGAGTGGGTCTAAATTTGATTACAAACTGCTGAATGAAATATATAAAAGTTCAATAAATTTATTTCATTTAATTTTTATTTATTTTATTATTTTTATTTTATGTGTATGAGTGTATTGCCTGCATGTATGTGAGTGCATTCGTGTTGTGCAATGCCTTGGAGCTCAGAAAAGGGCTTCGGTTTCTCCTGGAACTGGAGTTAAGGACGGTTTGTAACCACCATGTGGGTGCTGGGAATTGAACCTGGATTCTCTGCAAGAGCAGTCAGTGCTCTTAACCACAGAACCACCTCTCCAGCCCCAACAAAAATTTTAAAAAAAATTCTCAGAATCTCTGTAAACAGGACTATTTGAATTTTATGTAACAAAATTCTTATCAAGACAATTGTCTATTCTAAGAAAGTTTACGTATTTTTACTTCTTCAGTTTAGAATATAAATTCTCAGTGCTTTCTACTCAATTATGAGAGTGTGTCTACTCTCAGTTACTGAGGCAGTTTCGACTGTGGAGTGAAGTGAGGAGAATCCTCATAGTTTCCTTTAAATAGCTTTGGTAAAGCTACAGTGAAGAACTGTGGCTGTTAGAAAATCTCATTAAATCCTAAATTCTTAACTGTGATCTGTGTGACACTGATGGCTCTCCTCTTTGCTATTTTACCATTAGGAAAAGTAATAATTTCAGACTTCTATGATTGTTTTATACAATGATGAAATATATAAAAATTTAGCTAGGAGGTTAATATAGATTTTCTAGTTCAAAGTGTATGATTAATCTTGGGTTTCATTTTATTGTTAATTTTATAGGTTAAGGGGTTTATTAAGGAGTTGGAAGGCACTTTCATTAGTGATCACATATGTCCCTATGTTTAATATAATGAAGAATCATTTTAAATGCACAATTAAACCTGGGCATGGTGGTGCATTCATATATTTCTAGACTGTGGGAGGGTACAGCAGATGAATTGTGAGTTTGAGGTCAACCTGAACAATATAGTGAGACTTTGTTTAAAAAATTCACAGTTCACACAACATCCAAGCTATCCATGAATCCATAAATTCTCACTTGCACACTATACACATACACATAAAATAATAAATTAAAAAGTTAGAAAGAAAGCTGCTGGAGGCCTGTTCCAGCTGAGTCCAGTGCCTGAAGGGGTGAAGGTAACAGCAGCAGCAGAAGTGACTGTACCAGAAACCACAGATGCAGTTCTAGTAGAGGCTGTTGACTGCCCCGCTCAGGAGGGGTCAGCCCGAATATCTTCTTCTTTCCGAAAAAGCAGCCTTCTACAACCTTTATTTATAATTGAAAAGCTTGCAATAGCAGTAAAGCACCAGACCATAAAATCAAAACCACGAGTTTGCACAATATTTCTCAGTGCGCAATATTTTTCAATAATCATAGTAAAAGGAAAATAAAAAGTATAAAGTTCAATGATTAACCCCTTCTTAACATAGCTAAGCAATGTCTTTATTGTTTTCTTTATATATAGCCTTGCAGTTCTACTTTACCAGAGAAGTGTAAGACAGCCTGTTCCCATTTGCCTTTTAATTCTTTGAATTAAATATTTACAGGTTGGTGAGTATATTTGAGAAAATTATTTTTCTCATGGGAATGGGAACAACCAACTCTTTTTATTTATTGTCTAACCAGTTTTCCAGTTTATCTTTTTCCCTCTTCCTTTTGCTATCCTTTTCTGAACATTTTCTATTCTGAGTTATATTATTATTAGTTTTTTCAATATCCTTTATTATTTGTTGCGATTTATCTTTAAGGGCTTTTTGGACTCCTTTTTGTCTCTGTAAAAGAAAAGGCAATTTTTCTTCAGAGGTCATGAACCACAGCTTTTTACTGACCTACTTAATCTTTCTATCCAAGAGGGAGTTTCCCTAAGCCAAGTAGTTTTTCAAAACTTTACTTTCAATAGTTCCTCGTTCAGGGTTAAAATCATAAACTCCTGTAAAAGTCAGCAGGGCATCTAGAGCTTGCATGCTATCTTTTCCTTTTGGGGGGAAACCAAACCTTTATATTAATCACAAATGCAGGTCCAAACGGGGTCATAGTCATAGGAGGAAGTTGTCTACCTTTATTGAGGGATTTAAGCTGTGCTGCAATCCTCTACTCTGGCTTATAGTCTGTATTTGCTTTTTCTGGCTCTCTCATTACTTCAGCCCATTTTTCCCTTATGATGCGATCATCATATGTATCCTTAGGCTTTCCCACTATGAATTCAGAATTTACTTTAAATTTAGGCTTTACGGTAACCATCGTATTTTTAATTTCGTTTTTTTTTTTTTCAGTAACATAATAATTCTGCTAAAGGCAGAGATTTCCCCGGTTTAGTTTCCAATTCCATCATCAGAGTTGGTTATCAGAATACTTAAAGAAGAGAAGTTTATACAAATTACAAAAACCAGGAGTAATTGGGGAAGGGATTTCCAGCAAAAGAGCAGCGGCCATTGGCTTTCGGCTGGAACTTTGTCAGACAGCACTCTGGCCAAGAACTACGGAACTCTTGGAGCTACCAGCTTTCTATTCATTGCCCCATGGAACCTTCTCCAAAATCAACCATATACTGGGGCACACAACAAACCTCAACAAATACAAAAAGACTGATATAATTCCATGGATTCTATCATTCCACAATACAATAAAGATTAAAATAAATACCGGAAGAACCTAGTAACCATGTGAACACATGGAGATTAAACAACACATTCCTGAATGATGAATGGGTCAAGGGAGAAATTAATAGAGAAATAAAAGAATT
>NW_008340647.1:24378-26495 GCF_000622305.1 Nannospalax galili
ATATGATTCAGAGATTTTAAGCACTATTACAATATTTTATTTTGATAATTATGATCTATAAAAATATTCCAAATCCCATAAACATGTTTTGTTCAAACACATAAATGTGAAGTTTGCTTGGAAATAATGAATATTTACATCTTTTAGTAAAAAATGTTATTATTGTATATTCATTGGATATGATGAAGGGCTGTTTTTTTAAAAAAATTTTATTGATCTTTTGTAGTTTCATGCAACAGTTCAAATCAAATTTAGGCCCTTCCCCCATCCATGCGCCTCCATCTCCCCCATTCCCCCACCAGACATCACATACTCTGCCATACATGTTAATTCCCACCCAGTCAAGCATTTGTACTCAGATGTCCTTCAGTGTAAATTCATCCTCCAGATTCTAGTCAACCCATTCAGAGATCATATGTAAGGCAATCAGTCTCCAGTAGTTCTCAGTCTAGGGTCAGTCCACCACCTATTTCTCTCCTCTCCTCTGGGCCAGTGTTTAAATGAGTTGGCATGGGTCCTGTGCTCAATTCCACAAATTTACAAGTGCAGGCTTCCAGTGGCCTGAAAGCCTCTGTTTCCTTGTGTTTCATGAACCAGCCCTGGCCCTCACAATCTTTCCACCCTTTCCTGCAATGTTCTCTGAGCCATGAGTGGATGAGGTTCAATACAGGAGTCCGATCAAAGGATACACACTCTGAAGTCTCTTATTCTTTAAAACTTGGCCAGTTGTGCCCTTCTGTGTATACCACACTCTGTTGTATAAGGAAATTTTACTGGTGAGAGTTGAGGGATTTCTCTCTACCCCTTGTTCTGCTATGTTCCATGAACCTTAGGTGTAGAAGTTCAACTGCAAATGTGTCACCTAGTACTTGACATCTCTAAGACATATATTCTCTGTGTCTGAGCAGTTGTGGAATTCTGAAGTAGCCTCCATCTGTTGCAGAATGGAGATTCTTTGATGAGTGGTATACAGGTGTACAGTATGCTTGTCTGTAAATATAAGGATCCATATTTAGCATATGATAAGAAATTTCATTTTTTTAGAGATATGAAAGAGGTAGGGTTTTCTCTAGGATCTGCGTTCTCTATTGCCATGTGTATTTGGCTATTTGGGTGATTTTACAGGGCCAGAGTTCACTCCCCTTGAAAGTTCACTGCCATTGAGAGGGCTTTAAGTCCTATTAGATAGCTGTTTGTCTGCCAGATAACAGTGTTACTACTACACCAATAGAGGTAGTTTTCCCTGCCAGTTATTATGGTTATTAGGGTTTAGGGCTGGGTTGGACCATCGATTATTTTTCTCCCTTGACAGCTTGCATATGATCATCTACAATTATGATAATGAAACTTGGGTAGAAGGCCTCCAGGTCAGTTCCCACTCCACTGCTCTAAGTCCCGGATCCAAAGCATCTCTTGTCTTCAGCAGTAGGGTCTTATATGCTAGTCTGGGATAAAATCAAGAGGTTTGGAAATAGCCTGTGTTATTTTGGGAGTCTCCTGGACCACTCTCAACAACCACTCAAAGGGAGGTCTCTTCTGTCTGGCACTGTGTTCCTTGCCAAGCACCTCACAAGTAACAAGTATCACTAACGTTTAGAGATTGTATGGGAATTTCTCTTGAGGTTTCAGGGTGGTGTACAGTATGCTTGTCTGTAAATATAAGGATCCATATTTGCATACGATAAGAAATTTCATTTGTTATTTCATCACATTTCTCTCTGTGTTTCCTAAAACCCCCAAGATACATTCATCTCCACACTTGTTCCTCCCATATATTTCCCCATCCCTCCTCCCTCTGAAGTCCCAGAGCCCCCATTATCCTCCCTACCCCAATAACATCCACCTCCCAGCATCCCCCACCTCCTGACTTCCTTATTCTCCCCCACACCTTGGCCAGGCCTTGCATGTCCCATTCTTTTCTCCTTCCTACCAAACACTCCCACTTTCCTTATCTCCCCACTGGTAACATTGCTTCTCTATTGTCCTCCTCTTTTGGGTTCTTTCTTTTTCTTTATCTCCCTCTATTCTTTCCATTTTTCTGGTGAAGGATTTTGTGAAACATTTTCATGCAATTGTGTAAGTGGTTTGACCATGTTAATCCCCCATCTTTCCCTCCC
>NW_008340647.1:27208-28270 GCF_000622305.1 Nannospalax galili
TCTATATTTTTATTTTAAAATTGTTTCCTAGTCTTCAAGCTCATCCGGTGATTCCACCTTCATCCTGAATAGTGCTCCCTGCAGTGTGATCTGCTTCACTATTTTCCAGAATTGTTTTGATTACAATGATCAGAATTTTCTTAACTTCATGGAAAAGTACACAAGAACATCAAGATTATGAGAGCCCTCTGGATGCAGGTGAAACAAACACCTTTTTTCCCCTTCCTTAGAACATATTTATGGGCTCACAAACTCAAATTCTTCATGGAGTAATTGGGAGGTGACTGAATAACATAGTTCTGACTAGATTATGGAAAGACTCTCTGGAACAGAGGTGTACACGATTTACCACCAAAAAAGGAAGTGGAGTGGAAATGCCAGGTTGGTTCAAGCCTGTTAGCTTCTTGGCTATTGCTCTTTCTGTTGACCTCCATAGACATATCTGCATAATGTGTGTTTTTCACTTCCAGATGGATGGATAGTATCTCACAGGACCTGATTCCATTATCCACAAGGTCTTTTCTTGACAGCACTTAAAGTTTGTCTTCATCATATTGCTTCACTTAAATATTTCATTTCGAAAGAAAACATTGTCATGAAGGGTAAAGAATATTTGGAACAATGAAGACTGCCAGGAATCACTGAGTAGTTTCAGGTGTTTGATGCTCAATTTTGGTGGATAAGTTAGCAGGGTAGAAATGACAAGATGAATGGTTTACAGTGTTTGCACCATAAACAATCATTTCCTGTGCTGAACTGGCATCCCCTACACTCTGTCTCAATAATGAATTGTGTCATTACAGAGAATTTACTACTGGCTTCAGCGTGCAATAGGTTTCAAGTCATCTTTGGGTCTTTTCCACTTCTAAATTCTCATTTCAGATGAGAGACTGGTTGATAGTAACAAAACCTACAGCTTATCTACCTTTTTTAATTTTTAGAAAAACTTTATTGAGAATTTCATGCTCGCGTATAAGGTGTTTTGATTCCTCCCTTGCAACACCGCCCATATCTCCCCATCATTATTTTTCTGAAAACTTGGAGTCCTCTTTCTTTCTTTCT
>NW_008340647.1:28902-29169 GCF_000622305.1 Nannospalax galili
GACTTGGTGAGTCCCTTCTGGCGAACAAATGTATGAGTACGGAGATGCAAAAATCAAGCAGAGTTTTACTAAACCAGGTAGCTGGGGCCGACTGTCCTTCCAAGACGTGCAGGTCTGGTTAGAGTGCTCGACCCTGAGGCAATTTTAGGTTAAGATTTTATAGGCTCCCACAACCGTTACACAAAGGCCCGCATTTATACAGCCAATAGTTTCAAAGCAAGCATTTCACAAACCAATAACTTTAAAACAAGAAAAATGTTACAACTA
>NW_008340647.1:29467-30489 GCF_000622305.1 Nannospalax galili
GCAGAGTCTTCAGATAGCACAGAGAGTACTGAAAATCCGTGGTGTAGACTATTTGAAACAATTATGCAGATAGACCCATTTGAATCTCCTAACTCACCTCTTGTGAAGAGCAAGGAATTCAGTGACTCTATATATAAAACATTTGACTATTTGTGGCAAAATAAGAAAAATTTTGATGCTGGCTGGTTACCTCTAGCATCCCTGGATAAAGTGATGAAGATAAACAGTGAGCTTAATGATAAAATTGACAAGCTCCAGATTCGAATCAGCAGTTTAAAAGTTTCCAAGTGTACCCTGGAAGAGAATCTTCTCACCAGCAGCCAGAGAGCTAAAGCTGCAGAAAATAAAGCTGGAGCCCTTCTTATACGTTTGGCTGATCTACAGCGCAAATTTAATTCCCAGCCTCGAAGGGTGTCAGCAGTAAAGGGGAAGGCCTTGGTAGGAAAAGATTGGAATCCTGACAAGTGGGATGGAGATGTGTGGGAGGGCCTTGGTAGGAAAAGATTGGAATCCTGACAAGTGGGATGGAGATGTGTGGGAGAACACTGAGGAAGCTGAGGATCTTGAATCCTCAGACTCTGAGGAATTTCATTCACCTGATGAATTATCTCCCCACCCTCATCAGAACCAGCCTCCCCACCCTTGCCTGAGGAAACTAATCCCATTGAGCAATCTAATCCCATTCAGCAAGACAAAGATGATGTCCCTCAGGGCCCAGTTGTTGTTGCCTCTAGACCTACAACCAGACTCAAAACTAAGCAGGCCCCTAGAGGAGAGATAGAAAGGGTGGTCCATGAGGAGGTGCACTACACCACTAAAGAACTTAGTGAATTTGCTAATTCTTTCAATCAGAAGTCTAATGAATATGTGTGGGACTGGATTTTAAGGGTTCGAGATAATGGTGGAAGGAACATAAAATTGGATCAGGCTGAGTTTATTGACATGAGCCCCCTGACTGGAGATTCTATGTTTAATATGGAATCTCATGCAGTTAAAAAGGGTGTTAAAAGTTTATTTGATTG
>NW_008340648.1:0-3407 GCF_000622305.1 Nannospalax galili
TCCTCAAGGTCATATACTAATAAGAGAAAATTTAGAGGAGACTCGTGTAAAACTGGTAAATAACGCAAATATCAATATTTATTATTTAGACCATTCATGTCTGATAATAATACCCATGTTTTAGTGGTCATATTTTAAAATCTTATATCTACATGGATATGTATATATAAATGGACACACATTTTTTTGATGGATAAAATTATTCATTATAGCATATGTATATATGATAATAGATTATTTTTAAAATACATGTTTCTGCCAGGTGTGGTGGAACATGCCTTTAATCTCAGCACTCGGGAGGCAGAGGCAGGCAGGTCTTTGTGAGTTAGAGGCCAGCCTGGTCTACATAGTGACTTCTAGGACAGCTGGGGCTACAGGGAGACCCTGTCTCAAAAAGACAAAAAAAATACATGTTTCTGTTTTATAAAGTCTATGTGGGTTTTTTAATGCAGTAGTAGTTTTCATTAGGTCACTGTAACAAAAATGAACTAATACTCCTGTTAAATCTCAAATGGAAAAGGTTAAATTTTGAGTTGTATAGCTGACAGAAAATCAGTGAACTGAAAAGACACAGAATGGCCGATTGCAATTGTACAAAACTGAATCAAGTAACATTGGCTTTGCTCTACTAGGACCTGTGTCTGATAATGGAATGACCAGCCTTGATGAGGGGTGGAGGTGACTAAAACTTTCCCATTACTAAAAAAAATGGGAGAAATGTGATGGCTTGCTCAGGGAAAATAAAGTATGGCTTAGTCAAGTCTGTCTATCTCTGTCTAGTTACCAGTAGGTCTGCAGTAGCACTAAGCACCATCTGTGGGAATGTGGAAATGATAGATTTTATTGCTTTTCTTTAAATAAAATCAGAGGCTTCATGGTTCTATTGGCCATAATTTTTGCTCTCTTTCCCTTTAATGAAATTGTTAAGCTATATATGAGTAAGATATGTCAAAATTAATATTCAGTTATCACTAGGAAAGTTTTGAAAAATAAAATGTCAAATATCCTGAAGATTGATCACTGTAAATATATCTTTGTTAAAATCACAAACACACATTTTTTTATAGGAAAACGGTGTAGAGGCTGGAGATAGGGTTCAGTGGACAAGACCTCACACTGCTCTTACAGAGCTCTGACATCAGTTCATACCCCAGAAGCCAAATAAGATATCACACAACCACTTTTAACTCCACCTCCAGAAGATCCAATAGCCTCTTGTGGCCTCCAAGGGCACTTTCAGTCTTGTGCGTATATTCACACAGAGACTTGTGCGTATATTCACACATGACTTAAAAAATCCTAGCCTATAACATGTAAATGATATATGTAAACTGATGTGTGCATGATTATAGCATAATATTTAGAAAGGAGATAAATGTAATAATGTAAAATGTAATAATAAATAAAATATAATAAAATAATTTTAAAATTTTAAAATAAAAATGTCCACTAAGGATTTCACATGTACAATATCCTTCATCTAAGTCTTTTCAAAGTTTTCTCAAGGTACAACACATTTTCAATAAGAAGTAACTCCTTAAATGTCGAAGTGTGATTCCATGAGGGCCTGTTGCCTTATTGGAAGAACTGAATTTTAAATTGTGTGAATATTCCCTCAGACTGTAGTTCTTTATAAGTACTACTAAACTTAGTTTATCTTATTCCTTCAAGAAGAAGTTTAGCTATTTAAGTAATAGAGTGTGAAGATTTTAGACGTATGCCTAAAAGAATCATAATTTTGAAATTTTTTGAGAATTTGAATTTATTGTCCCTGAATCTCAGACTGTAAAATGCCAGGAATTTAAAAAAACACTAAAGATCTTGCCTTTTATTACTTTTTGTTATAAGTTTAAAATGTATCATTGTTGCTGAATAAGTGTACTTTATTAAAAATAAAACGAAAGTGCAATATAATAAGTTGCAAAGTCTCTGTTCCCATATATTGGTAAGTTTGACACATTAGGAAGATAACTACTTTAATGTGTATAGAAAAGTCCCAATGAGTTTTGAAAAATGGAATTAGTAGTTGGATTGCAAAATTGTCAAGATAAATACAGTAAAAGTAACTAGACATTTTACCAGCTAAACTTTTATATATCAGTGAAGAAATGTTACTATTAGAAAAAAGAACAAAATAGCAATTTAAATTAATCATTTTTGTGTTCTCTCATTCGCAGATGTTGCAGTGCATATGGACTCATAAAACTGCTTATATACATGACATATACGTACATGAAAGCTAAAGGTGGGGGGAGGAAGGAGATGAACAGAGGGGAAGAGGCAGGAGAGAGGACGGGGAAGCAGCTGGTGAATAAACTGAAAATACGTGACACACTTGAAAGGTCTCTGTGGAATCTGTCACTGTGTACGAGGAATAGACCCCAATTAGAACAAAGAAATATTGCGAAAGGCCAAACAAAGCAGTAAATTAATTAATCATTCATCACACACGCTATTCTGGAACTATTTTCTGAATTACAATATGTAGTCAATGAAGGAAAAGTCATCTATGAAATAATCAATTAATAGTGCCACAAAATAAAACTAGAGACATTAAATTAGACAACAAAGAAACTGCTTTTCTATATTTTACCATAAGTATTTTGTCATTTGACTCCCATGTGGTAATTAATTCAAATTTATGCTCCAAAAACCGAAGCTCAAACTCTGAGTGAATTCTTGAGTTGGGATGTGACCTGCATCACAGTGTGGCTCCTGCACTTCTTATGGGGTGCATTTGCCCAAGTTTTAGGTGACCACACCTGATCCTCATGCTCAGACTATTTTAACTGTCACTCAGTTAAAATAATAATTTAAAATGTCTTACATTTTATTAGAGGTGTAAATGTACTGTGTTTTCAGTGCTGCTAGTTAAACCTACCGGTTCCGGCTGAGAAGTGGCCTCTTCAAGGTCTTGCAGGTACATGAAATTCTGAGCCTATGTTAGTTATCTCCAGTTAAATACTCAGGCATTGTTTGAAGGGTTTTTCTAAAAATATAAACTGGAAACGTATTAGACTGTTGGCCCATCCTGACCATAGGGATTTGTCCAAATGAACAAGCTGGCTTTCCCTTGGGCTCAGAGCACGGACTCCTGTTTTCATTATTTACATGGATCACAAATTCATGAAGCCATGTGAATTTCTCTAGAAAATCCTTCTCTGGGAAGTCCTAATTGAGTTGATTGAATCACTAAATCAACCTTTCAGAAATGATGGGAAGAAATTTAATTTTGCTAGCTTTATTTACTATATGTGAATGTTTATAATAAATGTAATAGCTGAAGGTCTACCCATGTAAATTAATATTCAAAGGAAATTAAAATATGCACTACAATTAATAGAGATATAAGAAAATTAATAGACAACCAACCATTAATACACAGAAAAACTTCCTTTTACAATGAT
>NW_008340648.1:4033-4738 GCF_000622305.1 Nannospalax galili
CAATTTCTCCATAGTTTTCCAACATTGCAACCATTCTGAAAATTACAGAGAAGTAATGAGGAAAATAAATGATAAAGATGGTTCCACATTCTTTTCTAAAACCCAAAGAAGATTTTGCTACACATATTTCACTTTGATAGAGTCTTAGATATTTCATTTTTTAAATTTTATTTTAGACTATGTGATACTAGAGGTTGAATATAGAGCCTTGTATATGTCAGGAAATTAATCTACTGACTGAGCTACAACAATTGTGGGCGTAAAAACTCAAAATAGCTTTAATTGACATACAAGATAATAGTATTTTGTGCAGTACAACATCCTTTTTGATACATCTATAAGTTTCCATTAAAGAAGGAATAAACAGAGTTAATTATGCTTTTAGAAATACACAGCACATTATCTTCTGTAGCCACCCCACTGCACACTAACACATAGGAACTTATTTCTTATTTATAACTGAAACTAAATGGCCATTGAGCAAGCTTTTGCCATCTGTCTACATCCCCTGCACCCTGCATCCTGGTCGCCAGCATTCTAGTCTCAACATCTGTGAGCTCAACTTCCCCAGATTTACAAGTCACTCAGACCATGTCTTTTCTGTGCTTGGTTATTTCACTTAATGAGTTCAGCTCTAGCAATGTTGGAACAAATAAGAGACAGGATGATTTTATGACTGAGTAGTATTCATATATATATATATAT
>NW_008340648.1:4796-26300 GCF_000622305.1 Nannospalax galili
TCATCTGTCTACTTAGTACCATTGTGTCTACAGTCTATCAAGTACCTATGTACGTACCTTTTCTTTCTTTCTATCTATCTATCTATCCATCCATTAATCTATCCATCCATCTATCTATCTATCATCTATCTATCTATCTATATCTATCTATCATCTATCTATCTATCTATCTATCTATCTATCTATCTATCTATATCATCTAATGTATCATCTATCATCTATCTATCTATCTATCTATCTATCATCTATCTATCATCTATCATCTATCTATCATCTATCTACCTATTTATCTATCATCTATCTATCATCTACCTATTTATCTATCTATCTATCATCTATATCTATTTATCATCTATCTATCTATCATCTTCTATCTATCTATCATCTATATCTATCTATCTATTATCTATCTGTCATCTATCTATCTATCTAATCTATCATCTATCTATCTATCATCTATCTATCTTCTATCATCCTCTCCAATTTATCTGTTGGTGGGTGTCTAAGCTGGCTCCATGTTTATTGCTATTGCAAGTAGTACTCTACTAAGCATGAGTTAGCATGTGATTAGAACATTCTGTTTAATTTCTATCGAATATCTGCTTGGTATTGGGATTGATGCATCAGATGATGTACTTTTTTCATATTTTGAAGAAGCTCCATGCTGCTCTATAGAGTGTCTCTGTAAATCTACATTCTTCCCCAGGAATTATTATCATTTGTCTTTGAATAATGGCTACTTGCCCTAGCATGAGATATCTTTGTGATTTGAAAGAACTCTACAATGAAATCCATGAAACAATAATGAACAAAAATCACAATCGAGGGGCTGGCAAGACAGTGAGCACAAGCACCTATCCCAACCTTGAAATTGTGTTTGATCCCCAGAACTCACATGGTAGAAGGACAGAACCCACTCCAGCAAGTTGTCCTCCAATCCTCAGACATGTACCTTGGTAATACTCCCTTCTTCACAAAATAAATAAATGTAAAATTTTTAAAAAATATAAGTGTAAATGCAATAAAATCAATTGTATATGGCCCAAGTGAAAGAAAACATATTTGTCTTTGTAAGGTGAATTTAATTCCCTTAATCTCATCTCCAGTTGCACCGATTTTCTTCCAAATGACATGATTTTATTCTTCTTTGTGGGTAAATAAATTCCCTTGTAGAATGAACTGACATTTTCCTTATTTCTTTTCTTACAGACATATAGATTGTTATTGTGACTAGGGCTACAATACAAAGTGATCCAAACACGTCTTTATGATATGTTAACTTATGGTCTTTCGGTAAATACACAGCAATTGTATAGGTTGATTATTTGTAGTTCTTTTTTTTTTCTGAACCTCGGTAATGAATTCCATAGTAGCTAAATAAATGCACCACCAGCAGTATATACAGATTCTCTTTTCTCCATAGCCTCACCAGCAGTTGGTCTTTTTAAAAAATTTTGAGAATTTCATACAGGAGTGCTGTGTTTACATCATCACAGCACTCCCTCTCTCCCCTCCATCTCTACTCATGCTCCCCACTCTCTCAATTTCATGATCTCTTCTTTATTATTATTACATATATGTGAATGAATGTATGCATATATTGATATAAAACATACTGATATAAAATCATACTGCGTACATTTAGTGGCATTAGGATGTATATGTGATCAGGACTGACCATTGAAACTGGATAACCCATCAGTTATCTCGTCCCTGGAGGAAAGTGATTCTCCCTCTCTCAGTAGCCACTGATTGCTTGTAAATCTTCATCTGGAGACGGGGCCTTGTGAAATTTCCCTCATCTACATTGACAAGTCAGTTGCTGCTGTCGTGCAGGTCCTGTTTAGGCAGTAAAACTGCTGAGGTTTCACAGGCACAGCTTCCCTTTCATGTCTAGAAGACACCATGCAGCAGCAGGTGCCCTGGCCCTCTGGATTTTACAATTTATCTGCTCCCTCTTTGATGTTCCCTGAGTCTTAGGTGTAGAAGTTTCATTGTAGATCTATCAGCTGGAGATGAGCACCCCATAGCCACTTAGTCTCTGTATTTTGAGCAGTTGTGGATGTCAGTAATAGTCTCCATCTGCTGAAAAAGTTTATTTGATAAGAACTACACTGTGGGTATAAGGCTACATATTTAGAATGTATTAGAAATTATATTGACTTAGGAAAATGGCAGCAGTAGTTTCTCACCTACAGTCTATGACCTCTCCAGACTTCGATAGTTGGTTAGGTTTACAGTACTAGGAATGAATTCCTTCCTGTTGAGTGGAGTGTAAATTTAATTAGACAGGTAGGTTTAATTACCCACAGATAAAAGTACCACTATTAAATCATTGGGGATATTGAGTAATTTAGTTAACTGTAAGAAAATAATGACTGACTCAATGTAACTAACATTGCTGTAACCGGGATGGCATCATTTGTGAGTAAGCACAAATTCCTTTTTATGATTAAAAGATATGGTGACTAGGAGTAACCAAAATCTGTACCAAGTTTCAAGACATATAAAGGGTTTCATTGTAGACCCTGGTTAAATAACGCAGATTCATTTTCTTCTAAACACTAGTAAAAATAATTAAATTTTTATGCTCAGAAAAAAAACACACTACATGTCAGCAGGATAGCCCTTCATTTAACTACATTTCATTACTCATACACATCCTCTTATCAAGAATTTGTGGGATTTTTACCTTAAGTCAAATAGAAACCATTAGATAATCTTCTTAACATATTTCCATTATGTCTTTTTAAGGTTTCAGTAATTAATCTTACTGTTATTGTTTAAATCATTCTAAAATGGAAGATACCTGCCCTGCTACCTCCATCCTGCCAGCATACCCTCCACCGCACTGCAGCTCCTTTATTCTCTGTGGTCTTCAAATGCACCAGACTGCTCAAACCTTTGGTTCCCATGCTATTCGTTATGCCTATTTTGTCTCAGATAATCATATTGTGTTTGGTTCTCTTCAGATCATTGTGGAATCAGCTAAACATCATTCAAGATGTTGCTTTACAGCCAAAGCGAAAGAGCTTGTCATGTCTCTAGTCGATATCTTCTGTAATACTTTTCTGAATTACACTTCTGGTGTGTTTTTCTAGTTTCACAGTTTGGCCTGGCTTCATTTGCTCGAATTTAACCCTGGGAGAACTAGAATGGTACCTGACTCATCCGTGTGCTTAGATAGTGTCAGAAAACTAGAAGTATCTACCATAGTGTTTGCCAGAGAACAGATTCGCTGCATGAATGAAGGAATGATTTAAACTGCCATGTCTCTCTTTTTAATTTTTTCATTCTTTGATATCATTCAGCAGACCACGTACTGATTTAACAATTTCCTCATGGAAGTTTTCACTTCCCGGTTGCGAAGTGTATAAATCACAGGATTCATCAAAGGAAAGATGACTGTATGGAAAAGAGAAACAACTTTGTCAGCTTGGAGAGCCTGAGAGGGCCGAGTGTAGATAAAAATAGCAGGTCCAAACATGAGAAACACAACGATGATTTGGGTGGTGCATGTGGAGAGAGCTTTGCTCTTCCCTTCGGAGGAATGTCTCTTTACGTGGCAGAGGATGGCAGCATAGGAGGCAAGAAGCCCCAGGAAGCACAGGAGGGTGAGCAGGCCACTGTTGGAGACCATCAGGAGCTCTACCGTGAAAGTGTCTGTGCAGGCTAGCTTGATGACCTGTGGGACATCACAGAAGAAGTTATCCAGCTGGTTTGGACCACAGAAGGGCAAGTTCAGGATAAGGGCAACTTGTACAATGGAATGAGCAAAGCCCCCAAGCCACACAGCCAACAATAATGCATAGCAGACTCTAGGGTTCATCAGAGTAGAGTAATGTAAAGGTCGACATATGGCGATGTGGCGGTCAAAGGCCATCACCACAAGTAGAAACATTTCTCCTGCTCCAAGAAAGTGCAAAAAGAACAGTTGCGTGATGCAGCCTTTGTAGGAGATGACTTTTTTCTCACAGAAGAAATCCACAAGCATCCTGGGGGCCACAATGAAGGAGTAAGATGCATCCAGGAAGGCCAAGTTGCCCAGGAAGAAATAAAGTGGGGCTGTGAGTGCAGGGTCTGATCTAATGGTGAAGATGATGAGAAGGTTTCCTGGAAGGACTATGAGGTAGAAAAGTGAAACCAGCACCGAGACCAGTAGTAGAGCTTCATGAGACTGGGTCAAGCCAAGGAGGATGAATTCTGTCACCACTGAGCTGTTCCTGGTCTCCATCCTTGCTAACCTGTAGAGTCAAGCATGTCATCTGTTACACGTGCTTTTTCTTCCATTTCACAGCTCAACTCCATATAAAAACCATACTTGCCACAACCAGTGTGCCATAGTTAGAAAGAGCTCTGTTATCCCCTCTGTCCTGATGCCTTACTAAGACCCTGTTCTTCTGTTGACCTGCACAACTGATTTTGTAGAACTCAGAGTCAAATTTCACTGATATCCAGACTTTTTCTTTTTGTTGGTTCATTTTTCCTGTTATTGGTGGTTCAGTTTTGTTAGAATATTTGCTTGATTTGGGTTCCGTCTTTTACCCTCAAAGATAAACTACAGTTGCAGTTGCTTCTGTCTTTCAGTTCCTATAAACTACCTCTTTCCTGGTTGCTCCTTTCCAATTTGATTTCCAAATTTGTGAACTTTTTCTATCACATTCTCACACCTAATATGTCATCAGGATAGTAAGTAAAATCTACGCTTTCATCTCACTTGCAGGTGCCCCTCGCTGTACTCTCTATCCTGACCAAACCCACATCGATAGCCTGCTCTTAAATTCTTGGTAATTTCCAGACTCAGTTACTTTTGATTTATCTATAATCTACTTACATTCCAAATCTCAGTATGTGACCCAAATCATATCTTTCTCACAAATATTTTGGCATAGCATGCCTCTTAACAGTACATGTAAATTATTTTGACTACCTCAAGTAATTAGAGCTGGAATTGGACATAAAGAAAATATATTCTTGTATATTCTTTAGCGAATTAAGAAAATTGAAACATTTTTCATTAATTTTAAATATCGAGTAATTTTATTTTTTTGTTTTTGTTACTAAATGAGAGAAAAATGGCTGTGTATTCCTTAATTAAATGTATCAGGAAATTATTGTTTCATGAATTATTGGCACTTTGCTTAAACGCTTAGCAAACTATGTCATTCCTTATCAAACCTTCTTCCTCTGTATCTATAGCATTCTTTAGTAAGAGCTATTATCAAGTTGGAGAAATCCATCATTAAGCTTTAGTCTGAATGCTATTTTTCAGGATAGAATGAACTCATTCCATGGTGTGCCCATTCTGATTCATTTGGGTACATAAAATAGCAGGGATTTTTCTATATTTTATTACAACCTGTGTTATTAAAAACTTCTTATATTTTCAGTGTGATCTGTTTCCGACCATAATTTTAAAAGCATTTTATCCATAAATATCATATACTTTGATACTGTACATACAACATTGTGTGATTATATACCTTAAAGACAGAGTCGATTACAAAAAATATCATTGTAATGTGACATGAAATGATGCTCTTAAACTTTGACTATATTTACAAAGTAATACAATTTGGAGATTATAAAGCAATGAGTTACTGAAAATAGTACAACATAAATCACCTAAAAATTGTATTATATGAAGGGAGACTGTCACAATATAATTCATGTAAACTCTCTAGAAAAGGAACATCTAAGAGCCATAAAGTCTATCAGACTTAGGACTGAGAAGGAGAGTCACAATGTACAATCCAATGAAAATCATCTAGAGATAAACACAATTCCATAAATAAACATGATGAACAGACAGTACACTTAAATTGTACTCTGTCATATGTTGATTGTGCTGAAATTTTCTATGGTGTTATTAAATATCAGGGAGGACTTTCAAAGGGGATAAGTTTTTATTTAAAAGATTTCAGAAATTCTCTAAAACTTAGCCAGTTGTGGCCTTCTGTGTGAATTACACTCTGTTGTTTGAGAAAGCTTTGCTCTTTGGAGTTGAGTGATGTATTGGTATTCTCTCTACAACCTGTTCCACTAGGCTCCATGAGTCATAGGCATAGAGGTTCCACTGTAGATGTGCCACTTAGGTCTGGGCATCTCTCAGATGTATATTTTCTGTGTGAACAATTGTGGAACTCTGTGATAGTCTCCATCTGTTGCAAAAAGAAACTTGCTAAGTTTTAGAGAAAAAGAGACTATAGAGTTCATGTCCCTGGATAGGATTCCTAGACTAAATCTCACCCAACCCAGGGATCAGGGACCATCATACAAGAGGGGAAGAAAGATAGTAAGAGCCAGAGTTGGTGCATGAGCATAAGGAATAAGAAGCTTTCAGGCCTCTGGAACTTGTCATGAATGTACAACAATGGTGACAGTACACACAAGTCAGCATGGGCTGACTCAATCAGACAAAAACTCAGCATATAATGGGGGAAATGGGCAGCTGGCCCCAATCCTAGCTAAGGAACTATTAGCAAATGATTATTGTGGGGTGAGAGAGAGAGTAGACCTTCTTTAAGGGAGTGGCTCTAGAGAGGCTGACTAGACTCCAGCGGATGAATTTGCACCGAGGGACATGTGGATACAAATGTTTAACCAGATAAGACTTAACATATATGACAGAGTACCTGAAATATGGTTGTGGGGGGGCCTATGAGGGAAACTTTCAGAAGTTATTAATATTCTCTCCATGTTCACAAGAGAAAAAGAAACAATAAGAGAAGAAAGCAGAAGACGACATGAAAAGTCCCTAAAGAGGATTCAGGTGATATTTCGGCAGCTCATCACATGCTACTGCTCGAAGGACACATTTGAGCTTAGAGCTGATTAGTAATGTGTATGACTAGCATCCAAAAGTTATTGAGCAAGCTTGTATCATGAACCAATATACTTGTATCCACTGAACCTACTAAGAATGTGCATTCACACACATAGTAAGTGTAAACAAGCTGAATTAGGAAAAATGTTTTTTGATGTTCTTTAAATTAAAGAGCTTCTTTACTTTCATACACTTAAACACCTGTTGACTACACAAGTTATACCACATACCATGCTCTCCCTGTAGAAATCTGTTCAGGAAACTAAGTTCAAAGCTCTTTCTCCTCTCTCTCTCTCTCTCTCTCTCTCTCTCTCTCTCTCTCTCTCTCTCTCTCTCTCTCTCTCTCTCTCTCTCTCTTAATACATTATGCACATTATAGCACTGAATTGCTGTTAGTTATCCAATGTTTCCCTAGGTTCACGGTTCTAAGACTCACAGTTACTGAGAATTATGATCTCTTTCCCTTTTTCTTTGATTTTAACTGCTCCACCCCTGTTACCTAACACAAGAATTCTGTGCTATTTAATGCTTATGATGAATCTCTTAAGCTCTTCTGTTCTCATTTCTTTATTTGTTACAGTGGTTCTAATATTGTGCTGATCACAGAGACAGAATAGAGTTATGACAGACAGGAATTTCTCTGTATGAGACTCAGAGGTAGGAAAAGCCCCAAACACTGTAATGCAAAGGAACGAGTGTGGCAGTCAGGTGAGACAATGAAGGGGTTCTAGTGCAGACTGGGATGGAAGCCTGGAGTTTTGGCCCAAGATCTAATTTCCCTTGTTTCAGCTGATACAAAATAGAATCAACACTAAAGATGTAGGGAAGAAGACAATGTTTCCTTCCTTTTCTCGGGGCTCATTCACAAAGGTCTTGTCAAGAGACTGTGGATATGTGTTCCAGGTTCATGAGGAAAAGGATGAGACTTCGGGAACAAGATCTCTGTCCGTGTTTGTCTTATGCTTCTCTCCAGTCTCTTCCTGGCAATTCTAACTTCATAAGTTCACGTCTTACACTCTGTTTAATGTGTTTTCTTAGTCAGTGATTCTTTATCTTCAGTTTTCTTGAAAGGTATCCCCTATCTTTATGTGTTCACTTGGTTCTCTAAACTTACCTGCTCATTGTGTTCAAGCCTTCTGTTGATCATAAGGGCACAGATGACTGTCCTGATTGCAGAGACTGGCAAGCACGGCAGGGGCTTCACACGTGTCCATTCTAATGGGCTGGTTAGATTGCAAAGGTTTCTCTCCCTCTTCAGTGCTGTGCCTTTCCTGAATATTAACTTCCTCGAAATGTTTTAGTTCAAACTACTCAATAATTACTTCACATTCCCTCGTATTTTTCACTTTTACAACTGATCTTTTAGCAAAGCATGGTTCTAGTCTTTGTTCTCAAACAGCTCTGGTTATTGTATCTTGATAAATATGATGTTATATCTGAAATTCAGACACTATATAATTCTAGAAATGACATTGACTCTTTTAAACTATGTAATTACATCTATAGAGGAGAAAGAATTATATATATATGTAATTCTTCTCTAAAGACTTGACTATCAAATTCAAGCAGCATAATTAGCAAGTAAGCAGTGTCCAAACTGAACTAAGAAAGAATTTAGTCATTAGATAAATTATAGTAAAATGTGATGAATGAATATATTAGTAGACTTGTGATTTTTCTGGTGTTAGTACCAAGATCTCTGATAGACTTATGCAAATGTTCCCTAATTTAACCCAACTCAGGCAGTCTTTCTCAATTTCAGTTCTCCAAGTTTGATTCTTATATGGCTCTGTGCTAGGATTACATGTAAGACAAGAAACACAGTTCAGCTGAGGTAGATACCATATTGCTTGAAAACTCTTAATGCCAATGAAGCTTGTGAAACTGAGCTTACCTGCAATTTTTTGATATAGTGCAGTTCAGTTCTCAGTTTCTTCTTGTATTTCATTTTGGTTCATTTCATGTGTGGGGGGGGATATCAGTTACTTTTGTTAGGTCCAAATTAGCGTTCCGTTGGGGAAAATCCAACTGATACTGATATTTCCAGTTGTTTATACTTAAAATTAGTTCTGAACATCAGATGTGGCAGGAGTTTTGTATACAGACAAAGTAGAAAGTAATACACATCTGACATTAGGCCTTACCTTTATATTGTTTCAACACCATTTTTCTGTTACAATGAATTACAAGACAATAAGATGTCCAGACCAATATACACATTTTTCTGTTCCTTCTTTCTGTATAGTTCTTTTGAAAATGAAAGTGGCATGAAATTTTCACCTTACTTTGGGTCCAATGTCCAATGGTATCCTTTTCCACACGCTGAAAGGAAAGTATCAGATCTTTAAACATATGTTCTGGTGTTGAAGCTTCTTTAAATTGTGAAATCTGCTTTTCAAATTTGTGATGTAAGATAGAATGCGCCTAGGGTTTTCTAAGCACCTGTGGAATACTACCAAAGGGAATTAGTAGAATGCCAACTAAAAGCAGGGGCAACAGTCACATGAACATTTTAAATATTAGATAATCAAAGCGTATGACAGTGTAGACCCCATTGGTCACAATGAGATTTTCAGTTTTCCATTTTAACAGTGAAATGGAAACAGTATATTTAATTTTATAAGGGAAAGCAAAGTTTGTTGCAAAATCCTCATGTTTGCAGTCACATGAACAGTTTAAGTATTAGATAAACAAAGCGTATGACAGCATAGACCCCATTGGTCACAATGAGACTTTCATTTTTCCATTTTAACAGTGAAATGGAAACAGTGTGATATTTAATTTCATAAGGGAAAATAAAACATTATAAAATTCTCACAAATGTTTGCAGTCCATTCGTTTTTTTGAAGAAACTCATTAATGATATTCAATAAGCATGTTTGTGTGTGTGTGTGTGTGTGTGTGTGTGTGTATAGCGCAGAGTTAAATAAAAAGAGAATGTATTATGCCCAGAAATATTTATCAAGAAAAAATGTTCTTTAATAAAAGGTCTTCATAGTACTATATAGACCTGTTAATTTTGGGGCGTGTCCTCTTAAATAAAAGAATCATTTGTTTTGATATTTGGTTTTATATCCATTCATTCTTAAATATATGGTTCTTGTTTTTCTCTATCAGTTAGAGAATACTTCATAGGACTAAAACAGTTAACAATAAGAGCTTTCCCTATTTTAATTTTTCTTGTTCATTTTAATGAAATATGGCTTTTCTCTGAGTCTTTAAAAAGTCAGCTTCATTTAAGTTTTTGTCCCATTCAGCAAAATCTGCTGTGGATGTTTGAAAGTGAATTAAAGAGGCAGAGAGGACAAAGCAACACTTTTTTCAAGTTTCTCCATGAGAGACTATGCCGGAAATAGGCAGCATCTCTGTGCTGAAAATCGATAACTTTTTACTTATGTCAGTACTGCTGTGTGAAATTCTACTTATGATACATGTCTCAAGAGAGACAAAAGAAATGTATCTGAAGTATAAATCTCTAGAAAGACAGTGAGGAAAAGATACATGAGACAAAGACAAACTCCTTGGATAGATATGTGCAAAAGAGTAGAAAGAGACAAAGAGAGAGAGAGAGAGACAGAGAGAGACAGAGAGACAGAGATACAGAGAGACAGACATATTTTGGTATGTGAAAGTCTTGCTTTGTTTTTGTCCTTTTCCCCGTAGTTACACACTTTCCTATGCTCCCAGTTCTTAGTATTTACCACAGACCTTTAGGATAATTAAAAGTGATGACCAAGCTCTTAATTAGTAATCAATAGGCTCCTTCCTTCTGCCGAGCATGTATTTTCATCATAGGTGGTTTTGTAGCTTTAGAAATGAAGTAGTGGACTCACCTGGAGGGGTGACCTGGACCCCAGCCAGAAGGTATAAAGGAGGAGTAGGCAGGAGCCAGGGCTTTGGACAGAGAGCAAAAGCTCTCTACTTTACTTACAGTAATGGGCCTTTTCAAATTTTTTTTATTTTTATTTTTTTATTTTTTTTTAATTAGAAGAAGCATTTCATTACAACAGCATTAACCTATTCAATAACATTTTTCTGAGCTAGGGTACATCTCTCAAAAAATTGGCTACAGTTTTAGGTTTACAAATGAATTATTACGCTTATATAATCTTTAACTCATTATAAACTCTATAAGACATAAGATTAAATGAGGTTCCAACGTTTAAAAAAGATCTCCACTTCGTTGTCAAAACACACAGCTTCATACAGAAAAATTCATTCCAAGGCAATTGACATTGAGACGTTTTCACATGCATTTCTAATCTCTATATACATGACTAAAAAATTTAAAAAAAATTTTATGTGAATGCATGTATTGCCTGCATGTAGGTAAGTACACCGGTGTTGTGCAATGCCCTCGGAGGTCAGAAGAGGCTGTCAGATCCCCTGGGACTCGAGTTACAGACAGTTGTTAGCTGCCGTGTGGGTTCTGGTATTTGTACCCAGGTCTTCTGCAAGAACAACCACTGTTCTTAACTACTGAGCCATCTCTGCACCCCCAGTAATGTGCCTTTTAAACGTCAAGGCCCCAGTAATGGGCCTTTAAACGTCAAGAGAGGACAGAGCCATACAGAAGGACAGCCACAGCTGCATAGCCATAGGAAGAAGAGCCTCTGGGAAAATCCTCTCTTCTCAGATGTCACAGGAGCAGATTATATAAAAATACAAATATCTAAAGAGTGGCTATTATTCATGTCAGAAAGATTCCTGCTGACTCAGCGGCTAACAGCCTCAGTCACTCCACTAGTCACTCCACTGAAGAATGTTTGAATCAAAACTCAGCCAGTAAAATCAGAAATTTTTTGAAAATCTGACTACACAGGGGAACTTAAACACAGGTTCCAAGTGGCACCATACAACAGATAGACTACGCAGGGAAGAGTCAACATTCCTAATTTCACCCATGAAGACTGGATACAGCTTCCGAAGGAGTTCCCTGCAGTGGGCCTGATTGAAGCCCTCAGATAGGCCAGAGAGCTTTCACACTCTCCTTCCTTCATCTCTCTCTCTCCTTCCTTTATTTCTCCCTCATTCAGTACCCAAAGTGGATTTAGCAGGCAAGATCTGTTCTGAAATTCTTGTCTTCTCTCTCTCACTACTTTTTATTTCCTTTCTTATTTTCCATTGCATATTCTTTCTTTGGGAACAGAGGATGGTCTGCTTTGTGGTATCACTGTCCTCTGCACCCCTTAGATTCCCATGGTTTTTATCATGAAGGGATGTTGGATTTTGTCAAAGATCTTTTCTGAATCTAATGAGATGATAATGTGGTCCCTGTCCTTGACTTTCTTTACGTAGATTACATTTGTTGGGTTCTGTATGTTGGACCTTCCCTGCATCTCTGAGATGATGCTGACTTAATCACGGTAGACAATATTTTTGATTTCCTCCTGCATTCAGTTTACAAGTATTTTATTGAGACTTTTACATTTCTCAATAGAGAGAGTTTGGCCTGAATATTTTTTAGTGTGTGTATGGGTCTTCATCTGACTTTGGTATCAAAGTAATACTGGCTTTGTTGAAAAAAAATGAGTGTTTCTTCCTTTATTGTATTACAGTATTTGCGAAGTATTGGTATTAATTCTTCACTGAAGCTCTGGAAGAATTCTGCACTGAATCCACCTTATCCTGGACTCCTTTAAGTTTGGGAGATTTTTAATTACTGCTTCTAACTTGTTGGTTGTTACATGTCTGTTTAATTTATTTGCTTTCATTTTGATTTAACTTTGGTGGAACATACATGTTTAGATATCCATCCATTTCTTTTAGATTTTCCATTTTAACAGAATATACATTTCTACAGGACATCCTTTTGCTTTTCTGAATTTCCTCAGTGTCTTTTTAGAGTGCTTTATTTGTGCAGTAGAGATTTTTGTTTTTGCTTTTTTTCATTTCATTCAGTTCTAGGAATTTTTAATTTCCTTTCAGATTTCTCCCTTGACACAATTTTCATTCAGTAGCGTATAGTTTAGCTTCCATGAATTTATGTGCTTTCCCTATTTCTATTTTTCTTGGTATCCACTTTATTCCTTGGTGGTCAGATAAGAGTCCAAAATGTTTCTCAGTTTTCTTAAATTTGTTAAGACTTGCTTTGTGTCCTGTATGTGGTCAGCTTTGGAAAATAGTCCATGGGCTTCTGAGAAGAAAGTATATTCTTTGGCATCTGGATGGAATGTTTTGCAAATATGCTAGATTAATTTTATTTATGATTTTAATTAGCTACAGAGTTTCTCTACTTAACTTTTGTCTTATGACTGGTTTATTGTGCACAGTGGAGCACTGAAATCACCAACTATCACTTTGTTTTGGTAAATCTATGATTTTAGATCTAACAGTGATTGTTTTATGAAATTGAATGCCCCAATATTTGATACATATATGTTTATGATTGTAACAACCTCTTGATGGATTTTACTTTTAGTGAGGAGGAAATGTCCCTCCCTATCCCTTCTGACTAATTTTAGTTTGAAGTCTATTTTGCTTAGTATTTGAAAAGCTATGCCTACTTCTTAGTTTTACTTACTTGGAACTTACATTTCTGTCCTCTTACCCGAAGGTGGTGCTGATCTTTAACGGTGAGATGTTTCTTGGAGGAAGTAAAATGATGTATCCTTTTTCTAATCCAATCAGTGTGTCTTTTAATTCGGGAATTGAGAACATTAATATCGAGAGTTATTTTTGAATAATGTTTATTTCTATTATGTTGATGTTGCAATATTGTTTTTTGACATCTTTTCATTGCCTATTCAGGAATTGTTTATTTACTCATTGTACACTGTTGGATGTGTTTAATTTTCTTGTCAGAATAAAATATTCCTTCTAGTGTCCTATGCAGAACTGGATTTGTGGACACAAATTCTTTTTTATTGAATTGTTGCAATTTTCATACAATATAGTTTGATGGTATTTACATATGCTCCCCCATCCCCACAGTCCCCCACTACTCCCATCCAATTTAATTTACTCGTGCATATGTATGCATATATATAGTTATATAACCTTCAAAAATGTCCATGCACCTGTATATTTATTGTATATACATTTTTCAGTAGGACTATGAACTAATACATTTCCTTTAGTTTTTCATACCAACTAAACATTATTTATCTCTCCCTTCTTTCTCCCTGCATAACCCTCCCTATGGCCTCCCCAGTTGAAGTAACACCCCTTTTCCACATTTCCCCCTTAATAACACCTGCCACCTATTATCCTCTCTCAAGCTTTTGCTACCCTTTATCTCCATAGTTCCTTTTCACGTTACTGACTCTTTCAGGTTTGTCAGGATGTATGCTCATTTTCAAGAATTTTGAGCTTAGATTCACAAATGAGAGAGAATATATGTCTCTTTTTTTCCCAAGTCTGTGTTACCACTACAATTAAATGAAAGCTTCCAGGTCCATCCATTTACCTGCAGATTTTATGATTTCTTTTTTTTATCACTCCGTAGAACTCCATTGTGCAAATATACCACAATGAAGAGACCCATCATTTGCTTTGTCTGCATTTAATTTAGTATCCATTCATGCAGCTAATGTGTTTTGTTCAAATCCACCACCCCTTCCTTCCTTCCTTTCTAATTCCTCTCTTATTCCCCAACTACTTTCCCTTTTTATTCATTATTTCTTTTCTTAAAATCTGTTTTATTGAATTTTTTGTATTTCATACAGAATATCTCAATCTTTTTTAAAAATTTTATTATTTTTATTTTATGTGTGTGTGTGTATTGCCTGCATGTAGGTAAGTGCACCCGTGTCATGCAATGCCTGTGGAGGACAGAAGAAGCTGCCAGATCCCCTGGGACTGGAGTTATGGACAGTTGTTAGCTGCCATGTGGGTGCTGGGATTTGAACCCGGGTCTTCTGCAAGAAAAACTAGTGTTCTTAACCACTGAGCCATCTCTTCAGCCCCAAATCTCAAACAATCTTTATCATCTTTGTACCCCCATCCCCACCAGCACCTTCGGCTCCCATAGGTCCCCGCAACAAGAACCCATATACTCTATCATCTATGTTAAGTCCCACTGTGTCAAGTCAGTGTCTTCAGATGTTCCACAGTGCACATCCATCTACTGAGTTCTAGTCAGCCTATCTAGGGTCCCTTGTTTTAGGCAGATCAGCTCTTCTTCACCTAGCAGTAATAAATTACCACTATTTCTTTAGGTAAGATTGAAGTCTGCTGTTCATTTCCCCAGTTCTATGCTGGGTTTTGGTCTTCCTGAGTTCACATGGGACTTTTGTATGCTGACACTGTGAACATAAAATCATATGAGCAGGTTCCCAGGAGCATGTAGGACTCTGTTTCCATACAATAATGTATCTCCTCCCCGGCTCTTACAATCTTTCTGCTATTTCTTCTGCAATGGTCCCCTAACCCTGGATGGGTGAAGTTTAATATAGGAATCCTGTCCAAGGACAGCATTCTGCAGACTCTCAATCTCTATGCTTTGGCTGTTTGTGACCTTTTGTGTTCCTGGCCCTCTCTGGCATGACGGAGCTTCATTAATGAGAATTGAGAGATTCATTAGTGTCTACTTCTTTAGCTTATTCTGTGTTCTCTGTCCCTTAGTTGTAGAGGTTGTATTGTAGATCTGTCGCTTAGGCCTGGGCAATTCATAGCCACTATCTGTGTCTGCCAGTTGTGGTACTTGTTAATGGTCTCCGAGTGGTGCAAAATAAGGTTCTTTTGATATGTGGTGACTGGGATATTTGATTTAATGAGGTCCCATTTGTTCACAGCTGACCTTAAATTCTGAGAGACAGGTGTACTATTTAGAAAGTTGTTGCCTTCACCTATATCTTGAAGGGAGCTGCCTATATTTTCTTATAAGAGTTTCATCATTTTGGATTTCACGTTGAAATCTTTGATTCAGTTGCAGTTGACTTTTGTGTGAGGTGGTAGACATGGGTCAAACTTCACTCTTCTACATGTGGAGATCAAGTTTTAACATCCCCATTTGTTGACAACGTCTGTCCTCCAGTGTGTGCTCTTTGTACCTTTGTAAAATTTTAGGTGGCTGAAAATGTGTGAACTCATGTTTGGGTTTTCTCTTCTTTTCCATTGAGCTATGTGGGAGCCTGTGAGCCACCCTGCAAAGATGGTGCTGAGAGGAGGCGAGCAGGGCACGTGTTGGCATGTTTTGAAAACCTCCAGATTGGCTGAAGGACACTTCCCCATCCCTGGGGGCCGTGATCAGCCTGTGATCATTGTTGATGCCTATGGGACTCTGTCCATGTGGCAGGGTGACCTTTAAGCTGATTGGGTGCATTAGGGGGAGGGGATTTCTGAGGGGATTTCCTAACTGTGGTTTTTGCCTTTATAATCTCTGTGACACCAGCAATAAACGAGTTCCTGCTTGACTAGACTCCCTGTCGTGTCTGATTGTCCTCAGGAGGGCTGAGGAACAGGAGGACAGCCACTCCCCTCTCCCTGATCCCCCATGTGGGTAGTCACTCTGGAGTGGTCTGCAGGCCAGGTCTGCTCCAGCCAGAGGGTGCCCCAGAGCTACATGATAGCTTTTGTCAATATCACACTATTTTTATGACTATAGCTCTGTAATATAGTTTGAATTATGTTATGATAATGGGTTCAGCATTGTGCTTTGTAGTCAGGATTGCTTTGGCTGTCTGTGGTCTTTTATGATTCTGTCTGAATTTTAGGATTTTTTTTCCCTTTCTGTGAAAACTTTCAGGGTGATTTTAATGAAGACTGCATTGAATCTATAAAATGCTTTTGATAGAATGGTCATTTTCACAGTATTAATTCTACCAGTCCATGAACTTGGTAGGCCCTTACATTTCCTATGTCTTCCTCACTCTTTTTCTTCAAAGATTTAAAGTTTTCACTGAAGAGTTTTTAACATCTTTACATTTATTATTAGCTTCTTTAGGCCACTGTAAATGAGAGCACTTCTGTTAGCTCATTGTTTGCTTTTTATTGGTATATAGAAGACTACTGATTTTGTAAATTTGTTTTGTAACCTGCCACATTGCTGACACTGTTGATTATTTCTAGAGGTTTGCTTACGGGTTTTTTTGGTCTCATGTATAATATATCATTTGTAAATATAAGAATTCTTATTTAGCACATTTGTCTAATGATGTGACATCCTTGGGTTTTCTCTAAGATCTATGACCACCCCTGCCATGTGTATTGGCTATATTTACAATACAACACATAAGTTCTCCCTCCCATTGAATGGACTCTGTGTCTAATTAGGCATCTGACGATCACCACCAAGATAAAAGTGCCATTACTGCTCCAATATTCTTTGCTGTGCTGGTCATTGTTGTGGTTATTAGGCCTCAAAGCTGGTGTTGAATCATCGATTGATGTTCTTGCTTAGCAGCTTGCATAGTGTCCTCCAAAACTCTCAGAGTTAACTGTCACTCCAAGTCCTGTGTCTGAAGTATGTCCTATATTCAGCAATAGGGTCTTCTCTTCAAATTTTAGAAGGCAATCAAGGGCTGTGGAAATAGCCTGTGTAGTTCCAGAAGTCTCTTGGTCTACCCTGGTCAACAACTCAAAGGGAAGTTTCTCCTATCTGGCACTTTTTCTCATTATATAGCTTTCAGCTATAGGCAAGTACTTGTGTAGACATCGTGTATGTGTAATTTTTCAATAGATTTTTGAAATAATATGTTGTTTCCCTCTATTTTTTGTACCAAGTAAGCATTTTTATCTACCTTCCCAACTAGCACTTCCTCCTCTCTCCCAAGTTAAAGTACCCCTATTTTTCTCCATTTCACCATCATTTCCTGTTTCCTATGATCCCCCCTCTCTTGAGCTCCTTCTTCCCCTTTGCCATCATAGTTCCTTGCATGACTCCCCCCCACCCACATAAATGCTTCAATTTTACCTTTTTTCCCTTAGGAACTCCTGTCTCCCTCTGTGCTTCTCTCCCAGACTCTTTCCTTCCCTTCATTTCCTGGTTCCTTTCCATTTTCCTGGCTCTTGCAGTAGCACCAGAATATATACTCATACCTAAGTATTGGTGCTGCTAAGATCCACAGATGAGTTTGCTTTTTTTTGAATTGGTGTTACTTCACTTAGTATAACAATTCCTAGTTCCAACTGTTTACCTGCAAATTCCGTGATTTTGTCTTGTTTTACTGCTGAGTAGAATGCCATTGTGTAATTGTACCACATTTTCATTATGCATCAGTGGATTGAAAGACACTTGGATTGCTTCCATTTCTCAGCTATTGTGAAAAGAACATCAACAAATATGTATGTACAAGTATCTTTGCAGTAGGATAGTTCCTTTGTGTATTTGCCAAGGAGTGGTGTAACCAGGTCATATGGTAGGTTTATTTTTAGTTTTTTTAAAAAATTGAGCTTTTATATATTTAATACAACAGTTATTAATCAAATTTAGATCTCCTCCTCCATTCATTCCCCCTTCAACCCACACCAGACCTCATATATATTCTGCCATACATGTTAAGTCCTGTCTAGTCAAGCATTTGTACCCAGATGTCCTTCAGTGCAAATTCATTCACTGGATTCTAGTTAACCTATCTAGAGATCATAAGTAACACATATTCTCCCTCACCCAGTAGTAGTCAGTCTTCAGTAGTCCTCAGTATAGGGCCAGCCTTCTTCCTATTTCTGTCACTCAACTTTGTGCCCTTGTCCTATTGAGTCTGCATGGGTCCTGTGCTCTATGCCTCCATTGCCACAAGTTCACATGTGCAAACTTCCAGTGGGCTGAAAGCCTCTGCTTCCCTGTGTTCATGAACCAGCCCTGGCTCTTACAATCTTTCTGCCCCCTCTTTCACAATGGTCCATGAGCTGTGGGTGAGTGTGGATTAATATAGGAGTCCTATCCAGGGACACACACTTGGTGATCACTTATTCTTTAAAACTTGGCATGTTGTGGCCTTCTGTGTGCACCACACTGT
Source organism: Nannospalax galili (assembly GCF_000622305.1). NCBI lineage: Eukaryota > Metazoa > Chordata > Mammalia > Rodentia > Spalacidae > Nannospalax > Nannospalax galili. The sequence continues at coordinate 23,523 of NW_008340648.1, forward strand.
TGTATAATGAAGCTTCATTAGTGAAAGTTGAGGGGTATACTAGATTTTTTGTACCCCCTCTTCTGCTACATTCCATAAACCTTAGGTTTAGAGGTTCAACTGTAGATGTGTCACCTAGGACTGAGCATCTTTCAGACATATGTTCTCTGTGTCTGACTGTTGAATAATTCTGCCATAACCTTCTGCTGCAAAAAGAAGCTTCATTGACAAGTGGTGTATGGTATGTATTTAGCATATGGTAAAAAATTTCATTTGTCTAGAGATACAAAAGAAATAAGGTTTTAAGACTTCTCCACAATGCATTCTATACTGGTTGCAAAAGTTTGCAATCCCATCAGCCATGATTGAGCGTTCTCCATTCCCCACATCCTCTTCCAGCATTTGGCCATTGTCTTGATCTTAGGCAGTCTGACTGAAGTAAGATGAAATAGTAAAGTGGTTTTAATTTGCATTTACCGGTACTAATGATGTTTAACACCTTTAAAGGTATTTTTTAGCTGTCTTTATTTCTTCTTTTGAAAAGTTACTTGTTATTTTTATTTTATATGTGTGAGCATATTGCCTACATTTAACAAAATGTACCTGTGTTGTGCAAAGACAGTGGAGGTTAGAAATGGACATTGGATTCCCTGGAACTGGAGTTACAGACTGTAGTTAACCTCCACGTGGGTGCTGGAAACTGAAACCAGGTTCTCTTTAAGAGCATCCAGTGCTCTTAACCTCTGAGTCATGTCTCCTGTCCCTTATTTCTTCTTTTGAGAACTCTGTTCAGATCCACAGCCCATCTTTTAATTGGGTCAGTCTTTGTTTTTGAAGTTCTTTTTATATTCTGCATGTTAATCCTCGGCCAGATGTGTCACTGGTGAAGATCTTTTTCCCACCCTGGGTTTTCTCTTCACTTCCATGGTTGTTTCTTTTGTTGTACAGATGCTTTTTAGTTTAATGAGATCTCACTTGTTGATTGTTGACTTTAACTCCTGGGCCACTGATGTCTGATTAAGAAAGTCCTTCCCTACACCTATGTCATGTAGAGTACTGCCTATGTTTTCTTGTAACAGTTTCAGAATTTCAGGTTTCATATTGAGGTTTTGATCCAGTTGGAGGTTCCTTTTCTTCAAGGTGAAATATAAGGCTCTAGTTTCACTCTTCTACAGATGAAGATCTAGTTTTGCCAGCACCATTTGTTGAACATGTTGTCTTTCCTCCAGTGTGCATTCTTGGCAACTTGTTAAATATCAGGTGGCTGAAATTGCATGAACTCATGTTTTGGTCTTCAATTATGTTCCATTGATCTGTATGACAGTTTTTGTGACAGTAGCATGCTGTTTTTATGACTGTAGCTCTATAATATAATTTGAGATTTGGTATGGTATTTCTTTGGGTATTGTTCTTAGTGCTCAGGATTTCTTTGGCTATCTGGGGTCCTTTGTGAGTCCATATAAGTTTTAGGATTTTTTTTCTAATTATATGAAGAATGTCATGGGGATTTTGATTGGCATTAAATTGATTCTATATATTACTTTTGGCAAGATGGTCATTTTCACAATATTAATCCCCCCAATTTATGAGCTTGGGAGGTTCTTCCATCTCTGGGTGTCTTTCTCCATCTCCTTCTTCAAATACTTAAATTTTTTATGGTAGAGATCTTTAATATCTTCAGTCAAATTTATTCCTAGATATTTTGTTTTATTTTTGAGGCTATTATGAATAAGAATGTTATTGACTTACATATACTGAACCACCACGGCATCTCTGAAATAAAGTCAATTTGATAATGGTGGATGATCTTTTTAATGTGCAGTTTGTGAATATTTTATTGAGAACTTTTGCTTCTATATTCATTATGCATATGGGTCTATAGTCATTTTTGTCATTGTCATTGTTGTGTCTTTACCTGGTTTTGGTATTTGAGTAATGTTGGTTTCAAAGTAGGAGTTTGGGAGTTCTCCCTCTGTTTCTATCTTTTTGAATGATTAAAGCAATACTAGTTGTAGATCTTTGACGATATCATAAAATTCTGCTATGAATCCATTGTTCCTGGACTTTTTTCTAGTTGGGGAGCTTTGTATAACTGTCTCAATTTCCTTCAATGTTATACATCGTTTATATTGTTGATCTCTTCTTGATTTAACTTTGGTGGGTCCATTGAAGTTAGGAATTTTCCTATCACCTTTATAATCTCTAATAAATTACAGAAATTCAACAAAAGTATTTTAAATAATAGTTTGAATACTATTCATTTTAGGTGTTTAAAATTTTAATTATTTTGTTGTTCTCATCTTTTATTCCTACAAAATTGCCAAAACTATTAACACCTTGTTTTACAATTGGCTAATACTTTGTACATAATATAATACCATTTGTAAATATAGGCATTTTAACTATTTATAATTTGTGGACTTTTATTTATCTTCTTAATTGCTCTGTTCATAACTTTAATAAAACTAAAAATCCACATCAACAACAACAACAACAAACTCAGAGAAAAGCTTATTATGATGAGAGTCTACGATTTGTACCATCATTTCACAGTGGACGACAGCTACAATGTAAGGTTTTAATAAATAAGATGTCTATATTTAGGTAAACAGAATCACTCTCATTCTTCCTGATACTCATTCCTGTTTGTTAATTCACAATGAAGGTCCTGTAGGGATGTGTTTCTCTGAATCTCTAGATACATTCCCCAGTCTATATACCTGCAGCTGTATAGAGATGGAGAAAGAAGCATGTTTTTTTTAAGACTGTGTTCTTCAACTTGAAGTGCAAACTAGTTAT
>NW_008340648.1:26376-71591 GCF_000622305.1 Nannospalax galili
ATAATGTTCCAATATATAAAGCATGTATTAATATTGAAATATTAATGTAAATATTTCTGAAAGGTTTAGATTATAAATGACATGCAGCATAATATTTTTCTGTAAGGAAAAACAGTAATGTGGAAACTATTGCTATGCATTGCTAGCTTAATTTTAGCACATGAAGCAAAACAAATACAAAATAAGGAAAAAGCAAATAAGTAACAAGATGCCCTTTGAGCAGAGCCAGCCTTCAACTCCTTTGCTCTTGGTTTACTTGGACCCTGGGGATTGCAATTAGAGACTGGCTATCAGAATTTGAGCTGGATGGAAACTCCCAGAGTGGGATAAAAAAGAGATATTTGGTTAGAAAGAAGAGAAAGTACTATTTATATAATTGGTAGTAGCTGCTCTATGTGTCAAAGTTCTTTTGTTGTCAATACTACCAGACGGACCGGTCCTGAGTAAAATTGTAACCTTGACATTGGTTGACAAACTCAATTCATTATTTTATCATATGCTTTAAATTTCTGTTACTATATAAGAAACAATTCATGGGCAGTAAGTTGTGGAATTCTAAAATATCCTTGTGAAGTAAGCACACTGATCAGACTACACGTGTTTCTCTCAACTTTAAGGACTGTGTTCATATTTATTATTAAATATTATTTTTTTCATTCTTGGATTTGATTTAAATATGATCTCGCTGTTTTTATTCTCGTGTCTTCTGATTAACAAACTTTTGTGCATGTGTGTCTGTGTTCTTCATGTACTAGTTTTGTTTTGTTTGCTTGGTCATATCCCACTGTTTTAATATATTCCAAACCCATTTTGATATCTACTTGGAAGAATGTTCCCACTAACACAGTTAATTATGGGACAATCCTGTGAAATCAAGTGAGAAATAGAGTTTGTGTCAAGGTCACTGATATGGTGAGTATGTAGGACTTATATTCAAGTAGGGGATGAATACAGCCCTGGCAGAAGACAGATAACTTATAGATACGAATATTACAAGTGGTAAGCTAGGACAAAGTTTTTGGAAGAAGCATGTTACTGTTGTTGAAAAATTCCATTTTAAAAATAAAGGACATGGAATCCTAAATATGATTTTTTCTCATTAAGTTGTATTGACTACCTGGGGAAGAATCCTGAGAAGTTACATCAGGATATGTCTCACATATAAGGGTTTGGTGCTACGATCTGCAAATGAGGGATAATATAAGTCACTTCTTTTTCTGAGTTTGTGTCACTTAGTATAACTGTCTCCAGTTCCATCCATTTGCCTGAAAATTTCATAATTTCATTTTTTCTTACGGCTGAGTAGACCTCTATTGTCTAAATGTACCATGTTTCATTTTCCATTAGTCACCTGGGGGACTTTTACGTTGTTTCCATCTCTTAGCTATTGTGAAGAGAGAAGCAACAAACATGGATGTACATGTATCTCTACATTCAAGAGTTTGCATTCCCACCAGCAGTGACTGAGTACTCCTCTTCCTCCACATGCTTGCCAGCATTTTATGTGTTTTATTCTCTCAATTTTAGTCAGACTAACTATGGTAAAATGGAATGTTAAAGTGGATTGGAAAAATCAATATTGTGAAAATGAACATCCTACTAAAAGCAATATATAGATTCAGTGAAATGCCAATCAAAATGCCCATGACATTCTTCACAGCACTAGAAAAAAAAATCTTAAAACACATATGGAATCACAAAAGACCCTGGATCTCCAAAACAGTCCTGGGCAAAAAGAATAGTGCTTCAGGGATCACCATACTAATCTCAGTTTATATTACAGAGCTATAGTCATAAAAAGAGCCTGGTACTGGCACCAATATAGACATGTAGATCAATGGAACACAATACCTGGCTCATACATGAGTACATGCTATTTCAGCTACCTGATATTTGACAAAGGTGCAAAGAACACATAATAGAGGAAAGACAACATTGTCAATAAATGGTGATGGCAAATTGGATATCCACATGTAGAAGGATGAAATTGGACCCTTATATTTTACCCTGCAGAAAAGTTGACTCTAAATGGGCCAAAGACCCCAATATAAAACCTGAAACTCTGGAACTGCTAGAAGAAAACATAGGCAGTACCATACAAGATAGGCATAGGGAAAGGACTTTCTAATCAGACATCATTTGCTCAGGCTAATAATAAGGTCAACAATCAACAAGTGGGACCTCATTAAGCTAAAAAGCTTCTATACAGCAAAAGAAACAATCAAGGAAGTGAAGAGAAAACCCACTGAGTGAGAGAAAATCTTCACTTGCTAAACATCTTACAGAGGAATAACAGCCAGAATATACAAATAACTCAAAACACAAAGAAATAAGAAAATAAACAACCCAATAAAAAGGAGATGCTATGGATCCGAACAGAGAGTTCTCAAAGATCTAAAGATGGCTAAGAAACACTGGGGCTGGAGAGACGGCTCAGCAGTTAAGAACAGTGGTTGTTCTTGCAGAAGGTATAGGTTTGGATTCCAGCACCCACATGGCAGCTAACAACTGTCCATAACTCCAGTTCCAGGGGATCTGACAAGTGCACTTACCTACATGCAGGCAATGTACTCATACACATAAAATAAAAATAATAAATAAAAATTTTAAAATGGCTAAGAAACTCATTAAAACCTGCTCAATATCCTTAGTAATTAGAGAAATGCAGATAAAAGCACTTTATGTTTCCATCTTACCCCTGTCAAACTGGCTAAGAACAAAAGAACAAAAGATACCAAATGCTGGCAAGGATGTCGAGAAAGAGGAATGCTCATTCAGTGCTGGTGGGAATAAAATCTCAAGCAATCACTATGGAAAGTGCTATGGGGAACTGTTAAAAAACTAAAAGTGAATTTATCATATGATTTGGTTATAGCATTCCTTGCCATATACCAAAAGGACTCATCCTACGACACAGTTAAGTTTACTTCCATATTTGTTGCTGCCTTTATCACAATAGCGCAGACATGGAGGCAGCCTAAATGTCCCTCAACTGACAAATGGAAAATGAAAATGTGATACAATTATATAATAGAGGTCTACTCAGCAGTAAGAAAAGATGGAATTACAAAATTTTCAGGTAAATGGATGGAACTAGAGCTTGTTATACTAAGTGAAGCAATACAAACTCAGAAAAGCAAGTGACATATGTTCTCCCTCATTTGCAGATCATAACAGCAATCCCTTATACATGAGAATATATCCTCATGTAACAGCAAGAGACAGGAAAATGGACATGGAGTCAAAGGGAAAGAAAGAACCAGAAAGAGGGGGATAGTAGCGAATAGACATTACCATGGGGGCGGTGGGTGATGGGAGTGTTCTGCTGGGAGGAGAAAGGGGAGGGACATACAGAGTTCCTTGGTGTTAAGGGAGGAGAGAACTCAGGAGAAGGGAGATGGTGGGAGGGGCTATTATTGGGAGACAGTGGGGATAATGGGGGTGCTTGGACTGGGAATGGGGAGAGAGGTTGAATGGGGACAGAGAGGAGACATGAACGAAGCTTGGATGGTGTGTGTCCTAGTTTGTTTCTTCACTTTTCTGACAAAACACTCTGACCAATACCAACTTGGGGAGGAAAGGGTTTATTTGGCTTACATCTCCCAGGTCACAGTTCATCAGGGAACCCAAGGTAGGAAATCAGGGTAGGAACCTGGAGGCAGGACTGGAGCACAGCCCATGGAGGAACGCTGCTTACTGGCTTGCTCCCCTGACCCCTGCTCAGCCTGCTTCCTTATGCAACACAGGCCCACCTGCCCAGGGGTGGCACCACCCACAGTGGGCTGGGTCCTCCCACATCACTCATCAAGAAGATCCCCCTCAGACATGGCCACAGGCCAGTCCAATAGAGGCAATTCCCCAATTGAGGCTCCCTCAACCCAGGTGTGTCAAGTTGACACTAAAGTATCCAGCACAGTGTGCGAAGCCAGAGGGAAATGTGTTGACCTGGGAACCCCCTGAGAAATACACATATTACCATTATGTATATTTAATAACACATATATTACATATGTGTTAATACACATATATTAACATTGGTACAAGTGCATACCTGGGAGCTGTGTGGCAAGAAGCACAGTGCCAGACACTGGCTTCGAGTGTTTTGTCAGAGAAGCCCAAGAGACTCCCAAAGTGACACAGGCTATTGCTGGCACACGTGGTTATCTCCAAGAATTGAGCATAAGACCCTACTGCTGAAGATAGGACATATTTCAGACCCAGGGTGTGGACCCCCACATCACTCATCAAGAAGATGCCCTTCAGACATGGCCACAGGCCAGTCCAATAGAGGCAATTTCCCGATTGAGGCTCCCTCAACCCAGGTGTGTCAAGTTACACTAAAGCTATCCAGCACAGTGTGCGAAGCCAGAGGGAAATGTGTTGACCTGGGAACCCCCTGAGAAATACACATATTACCATTATGTATATTTAATAACACATATATTACATATGTGTTAATACACATATATTAACATTGGTACAAGTGCATACCTGGGAGCTGTGTGGCAAGAAGCACAGTGCCAGACACTGGCTTCGAGTGTTTTGTCAGAGAAGCCCAAGAGACTCCCAAAGTGACACAGGCTATTGCTGGCACACGTGGTTATCTCCAAGAATTGAGCATAAGACCCTACTGCTGAAGATAGGACATATTTCAGACCCAGGGTGTGGAGCAATGGAACATGAACTGATCTGGAATCCTTCTACCTGAAGTTCAGGTATCATAGTTCTAGAGGATGCCATGCACGCTGCTAAGGGAGAAGATCAATCAATGGTCCAGCATAGCCCTAAAACCTAATAACTACAATGACCGGCGTAACATCTGAAGGATAATCAACAGCCATCTAATTGGACTTAAAGCTCTTTCAATGGGAGGGAAGTCATGGGTGGCATTGTATTCAGCCAAATACATATGACTGAAGAGGTCATAGATACTAGAGGGAAGTCTGTCTCTGTCATAACTCTAGACAAAATTTCTTATCCTATACTAAATACGGATCCTTATATTTACAGATAAATACACTGCACACTATTCCTCAAAGAAGCTTCTCTTTGCAAAAGATCGAGGCTACTGTAGAGTTCTACAACTGATCCAACAGAGAATGCATCTGAGAGATTTTAAGTCCTAAGTGACTTATCTAGAATGGATCCTCTATGCCTGAGGATCATGGAACATAGAACAGATGGTAGAGAGAAGACTAGAGCATCCGTCAACTCTCACCAGTGAAGCTTCTTATATAACAGAGTGGGATGCACACAGAAGACCACAACTAGCCAAGTTTTAGAGAATCAGAGATTTCAGAGTGTGTGTCCTTAGGTGGGACTCTTATATTAAAACTCACCTACTCATGTCTCAGGGACCATTGCAGAAGAGGGAGCAAATGATAGTATGAGAAATGGTTGATTCCTGAACATAGGAAAACAGAAGCTTTTAGGTCACTGGGAGCTTGCTCATCTGAACTTGAAGCAATGGTGGAAACGAGCACAAGGCCCATGCCAGCTTAATCAGACCCGGGCCCCGTATTGGAGCTAGGGAAATAGGTGGAGGGCTAGCCCTGGCCTGGGAACACTTGGAGACTGAGTTCTGCTGGATGAATAAGAATAGACCTTTCTTAACATCTCTAGATAGGGTGACCAGACCCCAGTTGATGAACTTTCACCGAAGGACATCTGGGGACAAATGCTTTAACAGATACAGTTTAACATGTATGGCAGAACACATGAGGTCCAGTGGAGATGTGGGGGGCATAGATGGGGGGGCTTTCAAACTTGATTAAGAGCTATTGTATGTACAAAAGCTCAATAAAAATATAATTTTTAAAGTGCCTGGTTACCTTCACTGAAGTCATCCCACTATTGCACCACTGGGCACACCTTGCCTGGCAGGTCAGCATTGTAGCATACATGTTCCAGAACTTGGTAAGATGGTTGATGACTTTTCTCTTCCAATATCCTGCCAAGCACATTCCCATCCAATGAAAGCTGGCCATTAGGGAGAGTTTGCTAGTAGCTTGAAATTGATTTCTCTGTGTTCATCAATGTGCCCTGTGTCTTTAGAAATAGTTACCATCTAGTTATGGTACCTTTGTTAAACTACTTTATTATTTTTAAAAGTATATTTTTAATTTGTTTATTATAATCTTTTAGAATTTCATGACTTCATGCAGGCTTAGTTTTGGCCACCTCATCTTCCTATCCCTCCCTTCTTTCTGTTCATATATATCCCCTCTTTTAAATTGGATCTCATGATCATGGGTTTCCATACAGTGTTTCCATAAATCTTTATTTTAGCTGGCTGTTCCATGCTGTTTTGTTTCTCTGTCCTCTTATCGCAAACATTTCTACCCCCAGTTTGATGAGGGGTATTTGTCACTGATTATTTCCTGCATTACTGAAGTCCTATGCAAAGACTCTTCACTTGTGCTTATAATTTGATCTGTACTTACTACTTTTTCCTCTAGTAGTTTTAGAATTTCATGTCAGGTGAGTGAAATGAGTTTCCCACTGCAACTTAGAGGGGCATAATCAGAGGAATCTGGCTTTCCTTCCTGGTTCCTGAGTCCACACAAACCAGAGTATTGGGAAATGTTGAGAGAAGAAAAGCCTGGAGAAGAGGTTCCACAGGTTACCAAAAGGACAATAAACAGTTTTGGGGGAGTCCTTAAGGATGAGAGATCAGGAGAAGTAGATACAGTTTCTAAGGTGAGCAACAGGCTAGGATTTGGAGAATAATCCGGAGAGACCTGGGGAATAGACACAGGGTGCAAGACTGGAGGAAAGCAGGGCTTTGTGGGATTTCTGAGCAGAGACAGAATAGGTGTGTCTTCAGGCCAAATCAGCAACCACAGGATCTCCATCAGGATGCAGGTGAGCCTTTGACGTCAGTTTTTGGAATTTTTATTGAATTTTTGAGAATTTCACACAATATATTTTGTTCATATTTAGATCCAATGCCATATCTTCTGCACCCCTTACTATTCCCTCCACCAACTTTTACATATATATATATATTTTGGTTGGCGTTCCCAATGCCATTCAGTGTAGGTTCATCCCTAGGCATTGGTGATCTTACCAAGAGTGTCACCCTGAAAGGAAATTAGTGAATCTTGGGGACTAGGGAACCTAGAGGAAAAGTGAGCTTTCTAGAATTTCATGCAATGTATTTTGATCATGTTTGTGTCCCTCAATGCCCTGCAGTGTAGGTTCATCCAGTTGATCTTGGTGAACCTACAAAGGGTGTCACCTCAAAGGAAAATCAGTCTCCTTGTCTCAGGAATCATGAGTCATCAATAGCTCCTCAGCTAGGGCTGAGGTTTGCTACCCACTTCTCTATATCTATACCGGTATTTTGTGTGGCTTGAGCTTATGTGGAATTTGGATGCTGTTACCATTGCTCTGAGTTCATATGCGTAACTGACCAGCTGTCTATAAACTAGGTTTCCTTGTGGTCACATACCTTCTCTGGCACTTACAATCCTTCTTCTCTTCCTCAATGAGCCATCAGCCTTGAGAGGCAGAAGTTTCATATAGGTGTCCTATTCAGGGATATGCAGTCTGCAGCCTCTTATTATCTGCAAGTCGGCCAGTTGGAGTTCTCTGTGATAATCACCATCTGCTGTATAAGGATGCTTCGCTTGTGAGATTTGAGAGATCTGTTTATTAAGGCATGTCTGAGAAAGCTCCCAGATCTGGGGATCCATAAAGGTCTTAACAGCGCAGATGGGGGCCACTTTGGGATTACCTTGAAGGAAGACAGGTAGGGTGAAGAGTCTCAGGGTCCCAGACAGGTGTCCTGTCCCCAAATTACTATTTTTAAATTTCCAAATTTGATCAGGATGTTCAAGAGCAATTTCTATTATTTTTCTTGGCATGACTTAAAGTTTAGCTTTGAAAAAAATAATTGTTTTGTTACATTCTACCTTATGCAGTAAGTGAACAGGCATAAAACCAAATTATATCATAATCCTTTCACACCAGATAAAGAAATCAGTATTATTTCTTGGAAAAGTCATGTGGATAAACACCTAAAGCTTCTTCAAATAGTCACAATTGAAACTAATTAAAGTAATTATAAATATGAGTGGATGACATAAAACAGGAAGACTAAGATAGCACACATATTCTAGCACACTTTGTATTTTATTTTCTTACTAAATAAAGTACATGTTATGCTTTACGACTTTGTTGTTTTATAAATAAGTTCCACCCCACATAAAGTATAAATCTTAGAGAAATATAACAGTTTCCATGTGTATATTATAATTTATAATGTGTTTTGATTATCAAAGGTAGATCTAAGCATTCCTTGGTCAATAAATCTGACACGTACTTTTATGGAACTTTTTTACTGCATTGATATGAAGCTACCTGATAATTGTCTAGTATGTATCACCCACTGTATGGAGTACTGAAATTTCATGAATTAACTTGGGAAAATAAGGCTATGACCCTGAGTCAGATTGCATTTTAGGACTGCCCATAAATATTAATAACTAATTTAATGAATAAACTTCAATGCTTGAAACTGAAATAAACTAAGAGATAACATAAGATTGCATTTATTTACTAATTTAATGTATGTCATAGTTTTATATTATTTAGTTAGTCAATCCCAAACATCATCCACTTTTTTCTTTACATAGTTTTTGACCTTAGTATAATAGTTTTTTCATTTAAAATTTATTTACCAGTAGCTTTTTGCAGAAAGCCAAGTTAAGACAGAATAAGTTTTCTTAGGATGCAGTCGACATAGAAATTTTGAATAAAAAAGTTTTCAGGGAAGTGGGAGAATATGGAATACTGTGTTTGTAAATGAAACAGATTATTTAAGGTAAATTTCATAAAGTGTTATCAATCAGGAAGGCTGTATTTTTTAACAAATTTTACATTCTACACTGTATAATTAAATATGTAGAAATGCATGATTAGGTAATTTCCCCATAAGAAAAAATGATTAACAGGTGCATTAACATAATGCATTTTATTCTTCTGGTTTTCAAATAAATATTTTTCCTGTGTTATACTAAAATACATATGAGGACTAAAAAAAATGTGATCTAAGCTGAATGTCCTGTAGAAATACAGCTTGAAAAACCTATCTTCCAAATGAAAGTGCATTGTGTACTTGAAGTTCTCACAATCACATTTCTGAACATTGGGCATTCCCCTTGGGCCCCACACAGTAGCGTCTGAATCTTTTCACAGCATTTTTCATCTCTTTATTTCTCAGTGTATAAATAGCTGGATTTAGTAAAGGTGCAAAAACACAATAAAACACAGCAAGAAACTTGTCCAGCCAGGTGATGTTGAGTGGCCACACATAGATGATGATGCAGGGCACAAAATAGAGCATCACCACTGTGATGTGGGCAGAGCAGGTGGACAGTGCCTTGGATGCACCAGCTTTAGAGTTTTGACGGATGGTGTGGATCATATATGTGTAAGATATCAGTAACAGAATGAAGCAAGTTACAGCAATAGCTCCACAGTCAATATTTATGAAAATGTCCAAATAATAGGTATCCATGCAGGCCAGTTTGATTACAAGTGGTATGTCACAGAAGAAACTGTCTATTTCCCTTGGGCCACAGAAAGGAAGTTGCATAATTGGTACAAATTGAACTATAGAATGCACAAAGCCAGCTACCCAGGAAGTAACCACCAGGCCAGTGCACCTTTGCATGCTCATAACAGTAGAGTAGTGGAGTGGTTTACAGATGGCCACATAGCGGTCATAGGCCATGACCACCAGAAGCACCATCTCTCCCCCTCCAACAAAATGCACAAAGAGGATCTGGCACATGCAGCCTTCGAAGGAAATGTCTTTGTTCTCTGTGAGAAAGTCTTTGATCATCTTAGGAGTGGTGACTGAGGAAAGCCACATATCAACAAAGGACAGGTTGGCTAAGAAGAAGTACATGGGGGAGTGGAGATGGGAGTCAGTGATGACTAAAATCATGATGACCATATTTCCAATTACAGTGGTGACATAAACAACCAGAAATAGCATGAACAGTAAGACCTGAGCATCCTGTGAGTGGCCAAGTCCCAGAAGCACAAATTCTGACACTGCAGACTGATTACCTTCATCCATTTTGTTCTGTGGTTCACCTGAAATAACCGGGAGAACGTGGATTAATTTGTGTGGAGAGAAAAATGAAACTTTCAGAATCTGATGCTTAGACTCAAGTGTAAATTCTCCGTCTGAAACTGAAAACTCTAATTGCAAGGAGCCATCATGACCAAATCTCAATGACACTGTGTTCTTAAAACAAACCAGTATTAATTTTCCAAGAAAACAATGTAAGATTACTATGAAAAAAATTGTTAGAAATGTACTCTCACAAATAAGACAAATCAACGTAGTATGTAAACAGTTTAAAATAACTGCCTTCAGTTTAAACCTAACTTTTTCCCAGTAGGATACTAAAAGCCATGAGTATGAAACCCACATTCACTACACTATTTATCAATTTTAGGATATAAACTTGAAGGGATGATGGTGAGTCAACTTTGAATTTCAACACAAATGACATGAATTATCTTACCATGTTTCTATTGTGTATAATGATTCATTTGTGCCTCAATGGACCCTTGTATAAGATATCCTAAAACTATAATTGTATTTAAATCTTTAAAACACGTTTTAGGACACTTATGAGAGGATGTCTACAGGAAGTCATATAGTAACTCCCTTGAAACATAGTAGACATCTATTCCCTTGAGAATAGAATTTATAGAAAAATGAGCAGATAAATAATAAAATGCATTATCTAATCACAAAAGGTATATTTTCCTTACCTACTAATCCATAATAAGGACTCAGAAAACATAACTCGGGATATCAGGCAAATTCTGGATCAGGTAGCACATGCATTTGCTGTAGAAAAGGAGATGCATAGTGATAGTCACAACTTTCATATTGATAAGCTTCTAATTCAGATTACATACAAGTACAGCTACATATACATCTATTGTATTGCCTCTGTAAGCATATAGTTTCTAATACAGACCTAATTCTGAAAGAAAATATCTTAATATCAGTATAATTATATCTATCCTTCAAAAATTTTGAGTAATTTGAATAGTTTCTAAAATACTAGTTTTGCCAAAGAAAAATTTTTCAGAGTAAATTTTCAAAAACAAGGTTTTACTTATGTGAAAAATATGCATAAATGACAGTAAATGGCAAACCAGGATGGTATATGAGAAATTAATTTGCTGAAAGATGGCTATGCACATTCAGAGGACATAACCAACAGATAAGATATCAAGTCAGTTTTATAACGATCATTTTGTTGTTATTAAAATTTTGTTTAATCTGGGCTAGGTAGTGCATGTCTTCAGTCTCGGCACTTGAGAGGCAAGTGAATCTCTGAGTTCAAAGCCAGCCTGATGTACATAGCAAGTTCCAGGAGATCTGGGGCTAAGGGAGACATTGTCTCAAAACATAAATAAATAAAATGGAAAGAAAATCCTGTTGAACTAATCAGATAATCATATTAACAATAGTGGGCAAAAATAACAGACTAAATGCTCATTTTTCAGCTATGCTTAACTGAAACTTCATTCATTTATTATTGATCATCTGTAGTGGAATAAATGGTTCTATTTCATTATCCAAACCTGTCAAAAGAGAACTCTTAATTTAGTAAATTAATATATACATATATAATCTTTGTACCTCTATGAATCTGTTAGTAAATATACTTTTCTGATTCTCATTCTGCATGTTGGACCTTGAAAAAAATAATATTTCAAAGCTAAGAGCAATACTTTTATTGTCCAACTTAATCCTTCCTTATTCAAAATAAACATGATAATCTCTCTTTAAAGCACTTACTTTTTATATTTTTCCCCAAATTATCATGTTCAACACTGTAGAATACACAGATTCACAGGCTATTTTAGGAACATGGTCTGCTTTTGAGATATGCAACAATTACTTCATTATTCCTTCTGCACAGATGGATATTTGATATATTGAATGACCTACATTTGAGAGAGTCTATAAATGCACTTTTTCTAAATCCTTACCTAAGAGAAGATTCCTATTAAAAGATGTTATTATAAAGCTCAGATGTCCAAGAACTCAAAAAATTAAGGAAAGGAGACAAATTACTCTTTAAGGAGCATTAAAATAAAACGACAAAGTGTTCATTGTCTTACAGATAGAAAAGCAATTCTGAAAGTATACTTTGTGATGAATGTATTAAACTCTGTGACGTCGATATTTGTGTTTTTAAAGGGTATATATCAGTTCAGCAATGTAGTACATTCCCTGAGAGGGATCAAGGCAATGCACAAGATCATGCCAGAAGGAAGTTAGGCTATATTTTATTCCAGGGTATTTTTTTATTATTTTATGTGTATGCATGTATTGCTTGCATGTAGGTAAGTGCACCTGTGTCGTGCAATGCCTGCAGAGGACAGAAGAAACTGTTGGATCCTCTGGAACTGGAGTTACAGACAGTTGTTAGCTGCCATGTGGGTGATGGGTTTCAAACCCAGGTCTTCTGCAAGAACATTCAGTGTTCTTAACTGCTGAGCCATCTTACCAGCCCCGCCGCCCCAGGGCATGAAATTTAATCCTATTTCTCCAGTAGTCAAATTTTATGTCAGTTTTCAGAATCATAATAATTTTTACTTAAATATTTATGATGGATGATACTCTACAAACTTGAACTTTCCTAATTGAAGTCATTTACACTAGTAAGGACCATATGAACAATGCTAGTTGTGTGAGGTGCCTATAGTTTAGCAGGCAAATCCCTGTAATCTGAGACAATGCCATTTGAAATAGGAGAGCTGGTACAAAGCCATGAATTGTCTCCCAAAAAATGTTTGAAGGTAAAGAATCTGTTCTCAATTCCAGGCATAGTGGACTCTGTGAAATAGAGATTTTAAGAATTATCTTAGAGGAGCAAATCAGAGAGTTGATATGACTTACCCAACACATTTTTCCTTCTTAGGCCAGATTTTCTTTCTGACTTCCATTCTGATGTGTGCTTATGAAGACATGCGTGATTGGTGGAGACAGCATATTCAGAAATAAAGTCCTTTCCATGAACCAGACATCCACACATATATTCACCAATTGCAGCAGTCCCATGGGTGAAGTGACTTGTTCAATGTTCGGAACAAGACAAGAACCATGGAAATAATTATTTTGGACATCTCATGGGGATGTCTTTATTATGACTGATATCAAATGTGATGTCCTTGTTAAGTCAAAACAAAGAGATAAATAAGTATCCTTTTAATTACCTTGGAATTATTGAAGTTTAAAATTATTCAGTTAAGCAATAAATAATAAGCAAATATTTGCCTACTGTATTCATAATTTTTAACTCTATGTATATAATCAGAACATAATAATATTGCATTCCTAGTTATAAGAAATACTATGAATTGAGTACTAGCATATAGTCTCAAGATGAACATGTTGTGTATAAAACACCCTGATATATGAGATAAGGGTGTTCAAGTAGGCAGGTGGTCTTAACTAAATGGTTGATGCATTTATATTTTTAATTTTTTGATTTACATATTTTTAATTTATGTGTTTGAGTGTTTTGCCTGCATGTATTTAAGTGCACTCATGTCCTACAATACTCTGGGGGGGGCAGGAGAAGCCCTTTTAAATTATTTGAGACTTATTTATGGCCTAAATTTTATCCACCTTGTAAAATACTATGTACTTCAAAAAGGGAAATTCTGATAATTTGCAGAAGTGTTAACATACATATCAATAATAGTGGTTTATCTCTGATATTTAGAAATTAGCAGTTAATAAGTGTAAATTTTTGGTGTTTTATTATACTTCTTGTGTGCACTACTTTCTGTAGATTTTTCATGTGTTTTATTGCTTTGTGATGGAAGATGTATACAGGGAAATTGTTGTGTTGCCCTGGTCAATCCACCACTTTCTGTATGTAAAATTACCTTCATGCTGTCCAACATTGTTCTTTATTCTGAAATTCATATAGCATGTTAAAAATGTAGCCACTGATATTTTCTTTGCCTTTACATAACTTGAAGCTTTGGTATTTTCATTAAATTTTTTTTTGGTCTTTTTGAGACAGGGTCTCCCTGTAGCCCCAGCTGGTCTGGAACTCACTTTGTAGACCAGGTTGGCTTGAACTCAGAGAGATTTTCCTGCCTCTTCCTCCCAAGTGCTGTGATTAAAGGCATGTGCCACCACTCCCGGCTCATTAATTTATTTTTAAAGAGACTACATTTTAACTATTTCATGATATTTAGTTTCCTAGGTGACAAAGTGAACAATAATAGTGTGTGCAATAGTTTCTGTGCTCATTTTCTACCCAATGATCTAAGCAGACCATTACCTATTTGTATGCCAACATCATTCTTTATAAATTTCTACATATTTGTACAAGATTTTGAATCAGACAATATATTCAACTTGCTAGCAATTGTAGAAATATGTATAATTTGGATTTTGTTTGCTTTGTATCAGACTCCATAACATTTTTAATATAGTCTTCCAATTTTTTGGAAGAATGTTATTTGAATTAAAATATTTTTCATACAATTATTTTGAATATATTACGTCCCCTTCCCTCAGAACATCTCCCATCTCCTCTCAGGCATGCCCCCTGCCCATGTCATGTCTTCTATTCATTTTCTAAATTTTTTTTTGGATTTTGAGTATTTTATACATGAATATTATGTTTACATCATAAACTGTCTGACTCACCATCAAACTCCTCCAAGTACCCCCACTCACTCTCCATTTCTTTTGTCATTACATAGATATATATTATATTAATTATATTTTTATATTTATTATATTATATCACCATTTATTGATCCTGCTGTGTATATGTGTATAAGGCAGACCACTTTGGATTAGATAACCTATCACAAGTCTTATTCCTGGACAAAACTGGTTCTCCCTGCCTCAGAAGACATTGATTGCTTGTAGCTCTTTATCTAGATGTGGATCATATTCACATTGTTCTTACAGGGGTTTTTTTCTGCTCCCTCATCTGTGATGCTCTGTGAGCCTTAGATGTAGGAGTTGCAATGAAGATATATCAAATGAAGCTAGAAACAACAAAGTTTTTATGATTTATATTTGATCAGTTGCAGAACTTTAAAGCATTCTCCACAGTTGCAAAAAGAATCTTCTTTGATGAGTGGTGAGAGTTACACTTGCAATTGACAATAAGGAAAAATCCAGAATAAAGGAAGATATTACATTGTTTTAGGAAAGTGGAGGTACTGTGCTCTTCTCTAGTCCATGACATTTCCAACCATGTGTACTTGGCTGTGTTTGCAGTACCAGACATGGATTTCCTCATCTTGGTGGTCCTAAATCCATCTAGACAGCTGTTGATTCAACTCAAGATAGAAATGCCACTACTGGATGATAGAAATATTTTTCTGGGCCACTTATTTTGTGGTTCATATGCTATTTGGCTCGATTACTCCAACTCCTGTGCCTTAAGAATAGGTGTATGTGATGACTTCAGAAATAGGGTCTTGCTTTCATGTTCTGATAAGCATCCAATTATATAGAAATAGTATGTATTATATTATTTTGGGAGTCTCATGGACTACCTTGACCAGAACTTCGATTGGAGGTTTCCCCTTCTTGACATTAAAGTTTTTGTTGTATTGTCTACAGGTGTGTACATGCTTCAGGTATAGACTGTTTTTATGAAAATTGGGTACTCCATAGTTTGGTGCATATATGTTCATGATTGTAATATTTTCTTTATTAAATTTTTCCTTTGATTAGAATGAAATAAACTTCATTATCTCTTCTGATTTCTAATTTTAAGTATATTTTGTCAGATATTACAATTTTGACACCTGCTTGCTTCTTGGGGCCATTATTTTCCATCTTTTCACCCTGAGATAGTGTCTGTCCTTGACAGTGAGATGAGTTTCTTGGAGACAAGAAAAAGATGGGTTTTCTTTCTTGATCCATTGCACTAGTCTGTGTCTTTTGACAGGGGAGTTGAGGACATTGATATTTAGTGTTATTATTGAAAGGTGTGTATTGGATACTGTCATTTTCATTTCTGCGTGTTTGTGGTCCTATTTTGTGTTTCCATTATTATACTTTTCTTGTTTTCTTTGTGTAGCAACTTGGGTGTATGCACTCATTTCTTTGGTCCTTTGTGTAGCTTTGAGGTTTTCTGTAGGGGTGGTTTGGATGACATGAATTCCTACAGGCTATTCAAGTCATAAAAATTTTCTGTTCCCCTTCGACCTTGATATATAGCTTTGATGGATAAAGTATTCAGAGCTGACATCTATGGTTCTTTAGACGTGAGAATACTTTGGTCCTGGATCCTCTGGCTTTCATAGTTTGCACCAAAGTCAGCTGTAATTCTGATGAGTTTTTCTTTATGTTTAATGTTGTTTTTCTCTAGCAGCTCTCCATACCCTCTCTGTGTTCTGTACATTTAATGTTTTTACTATGGTATGCTATGGAAAATTTCTGTTTTGGTCTTTTGGTCATGTCTAATTGTGCAGCCGCTACCAGCTGTGGCTGCCCCTCCACTCTTCCGGTGCTGGGTGCTGTCTCCGGGCGCCGCTTCTCTGCTCGCATGGGTGCTACCTGTGGCCTCTCTCCATTCGTGTGGTACTAATTGCATGGGCGCTGCCTGCGATTGCACAGGCATCACCTTCTGGGCACCGTCACTGATGGCACGGGTGGTGCCCTTTGCTCCTTGCTGTGGCTTCAAGCTGTGGTAGCTCTTCTGCTCGCTTGATGTTGAGGCAGCTCTTCTGCTCTCCTGGTGCTGAGGCCACTCTTCGCTGTGGCGCTGCCTCTGATCATCGCTACTTCTGTCCAGTCCCAGACCCCAGGGCTAGTGAGGAGACTCCTGCTACATTCAGACACAGGAGACCAGGTTCTTCATTGATGCAGATCTGGTTTATTGCAGAAGGGCACAAGCTTATATAGGGGTCCAATCAAGAAGTTACAACTCAGGTCTTTGGCAGGGCTGTGTCCTATTATGACATCGTGAGACAGACACCTCATTAGCATAATGTGTTTCAGGTTACTTAGGTTCTGTTTTCCTTATGGGGCCTGGTTTCCTGGGAACCACGTGACTCAGACTGTTTAAGTGATGCAATTTGGGATCTCAAGGGTGGTGATTAGGGAGTGGCGAGCTCTAGACATCAGTCCCATGATCTGCCAATGGGAGCAAATGTCACAAGGTGTTCCTTGTGGCTCCAGTGGTCAGGCCATTGCCTCAGGTCTGCTGTATGGCTGTCAGTAAGACTTTCACCCTAGGCTCAAGCCTGTCTCCCACATCTCCCCCTTTTTTTCTTTGAAAAGACAATTATAGTTTAGTAAGAGCAAGGAACAGTGGGTCATTGTCTTTTGGATCATTTAAATTTGAGGGGGTTGGATGTTGAGATGGGATGACAGCCAACTGAACTAGCCTTAACAAAATTAACAATGCAGGGTCCAAAAAATAGGAGATATCAGTAATGACTATAGTCTCTGCTTGTGAAGTGAGATACTCAAGGTCATCCCAGGTTATTGGGTGTGCCATTGGAGCTGGTCGCTTTTGTGGTCTGTGGCGCTGGGTCAGCCTCTTGGTGGTTGAGAGGTGTGTTGCTTCCTCCAGGGTCAGGGCTGCCATCTCCAGGGTAGGTGGTTGTGGAGGGAGGGTATCTGTCATAGGCAATTCTGATGTTTCATGCTGGTATCCAAATGGGGGCTGGAATATTATCTGGAAAGACACAAGCATAGCCTCATCCTTGTGTTAATAATAGGTGTGAGCCTTTCCATTCACCTGTGAGAGGGTCCTTCCATCTCACCATGGAGGCAGGAATGGGCTGAGTGAATGTCCCCCAATGCTTTATTGCTGCTGGGAGGCCACTGGAGTCAAATTTTAGAAAATTTAATACAAATAGAGCTTGTTATACAACAAAATTGGGGTCCTTATAGTGGGGCCTTTATCATTGTCTTCCCCTATTTTCTGTATTTGTTTAATGAGTGTTTGGTGGGAATGTTGAACAATCTCTTGACCCTGAGGATTGTAAGGAATACCAGTTATATGCCTAATATTCCAGTAAGAGCAAAAATGGCTGAAGGCAGCAGAGACATAGCAAGGGCCATTGTCTGTTTTAATTTGCCAGGGAATTCCCATAAGGACCATGGCATATTTTACAGTTTTTATGGCATGAGAGGCAGTCTCACCAGAGCAGGCCAAGGCAAATTGGACATTAGAATAGATATCAATAATATGATGGACGTACTTGAGGTTTACAAAGGAAGGAAAGTGAGTGATGTCCATCTGCCAGATCTTGTTAGGGCCAAGGCCTCTGGGAAGGGTCCCAGTGGGTTGTAATGGCCCCCAAGGGAAAGAGAGGAGCACAAGGAGAGCATGCACAGACCAAATGTTTGCAGCTCTGAATTTGCAAAATAGGTAGAAGCCAATATATAGCCTGGGAAGAAAGGTGGGAGCAGGCATGTAATCCCTGTTTTGCTGTATTAGGGTAGGATCTAAGGTAGCATTAATTACCAATCTGTCAATGGCAGCATTGCCTTTTGTCAGAAGCCCTGGAAGGTTAGTATGAGAGCGTAGATGTTGGACATACCAAGGGGCAGAGTGTTGTTCAAGTAGTAGTTGTAATGAGGAAAGTAATAGATCAAGGGGATTATGGTGAGGCCAGAAGGCTGCAAAGGCTCGATTTTGTATAATTTGGACTACATAAGCACTGTTAGAAAATATATTACATGCGGTAGTGGGAAAGTCTTAGAAGACTTGTAACATAGCAGATAACTCTACAAATTGTACAGATCGTTGAAAGGGAAAGCCATCCCTCCTGAAAAATTGCATAACAAAACTTATGCTTACTAGAATTTGTGAAGATTAGACGAGCCTTAGGAAGGGGGTTACATTTTGGAAATGTCTGGGGAAATAAAGACAGGGGAAGTTGCCTTATTCCTTGAAGGAGTTTATGTTTGGGGTAATGATTATCATACTTCCCTGGTAAGTTAGCAGGAGAGTTTGAAAGCCAGGATTATCAAGTAACAGTGATTGGAGCATAGGAAGTGGGAGAGGGAGGACCATTGACTCTGGGTGGCGGCCATATAGAAGACGGGAGGTTTGAACTAGTTTAAGGCCTATAATTGCCCAGGCCTCAATTACAGGAGTAAGTTTATGTAATTGACTCCAAGAAGAGTGGACCCATATTAATGGTCCCTGGGCCTGCCAGAGTGCTCCCATAGGAGTGTTTTCTGTAGGAATGACCAAGGCCTGAATAGGCTGTCCAGGTTGTATTCTATTGACAAATACCTGAGACAGGTGGGTATTTATCATTGTGATAACACATTGTGCTGCAAGAGGTCAAAGAGTGGTGTAACTTCTGCTGTGGACATGGGTAGGAAGCCCTGTGTCCAATTAATGTTGCCACAGAGGGTGTGTGACTCAGAAAGTGTGATCTTATCAGGTAAGGTAAGAGGAGGAGCTATAGGGCAGGTGACATCCTGAATAGAATGGCCCAGAAAGGTATATGGGGCATGTAACTGAATTTTGTCTGCGCAATAGTGAGGCCCAACACTTGGATGTTTGTTTTGAGTTTTTGAAAGTCTCCTTGTAGGATCTTAGGATCCTCATGGGCAATAAGAATGTCATCCATATAGTGTAAAATATATACCTCAGTCAGCAAAAGCCTGCATGCATAATATTGGGAAATGGTAGGGTTATTTTTCATGCCCTGTGGAAGAACCTTCCATTGGTAACACTGAACTGGAAGATTATGGTTAGTGGTGGGCACAGAAAAGGCAAAATAGGGCTTGTCATTATCATGGAGAAGAATAGAGAAGAAACAGTCCTTAATATCTATTATGATAATGGAACACTCTCTAGGGATGATGGTAGGGTGAGGCATTCCCAGTTGTAAGGTCCCCAATGGTTTTATATGATCATTAATAGCCCTTAAGTCATATAAAAGTCTCCATTTTCCCAATCTTTTTTGAATAACAAAAATAGGAGAATTATGAGGGCTAAGAAAGGTCTCAATATGACCCAAGGATAGTTGTTCCTGGTCTAAAGCAATCAAATGAGTTAATTTATGTGAAGGGAGTAGTCACTGCTCCACCAAATGGGAGTTTTTGTGTCCCAGGTTAACTTAATGGGAGGTGGCTTGGGCAATGGGATAGTGGCCATCAGAATTGGGGGTGAGGATCAGGCGCATTTCCCAGTGGCTGATCCATAGTGTGATCATCATAAAAAGCCTTATTATCAGTGGTCAGGACAACATCCAGGCTGGTAAGGATGTCCCTCCCCCAGAGATTATGAGGAAGGCCTGCAGCTAATAGGGGTTTTATACACCCATGGTTACCATCTGGCTCAGTCCAAACCATAGGACATTGGACCTGTTGAGTGTTTTGTAAACCCCCAACTCCTTGTATGGGAGGTCCAGGCTTACAATGCCAATGGGGCAATGCCTCTTTCTGTCTAATTATGGTAACATCAGCCCCAGTATCAATTAAGCCTTTGAATTTGTGCCCATCCAGGCCAAGTTTCATCCTTGGCTTGTGTAAATCAATAGGCACTGTCCATTGGACATGGGGGGTGGAAGCCCTTATTTCCTTTCTTTGGGGTGGGGCTGAGAGGTGCTCTGCTGGCCATTTAAAGGCATTTTTTTGTATGGGGTTACCATTCACATCTGTCTTAGACCTGTACTCTCTTGCCCAATGAAAACCTTTGCGGCACCTTGGGCATTTTGAAGGAGGAATCTGACTCCTTTTAGCCTCTTTGATAACCTTGTTAGGGCAGGTGTAAGACCAATGACCCTGTCCCCCACAAGCCCAACATTTGCCCTTGTCCATCTCAGCCTGTGGCTGGTGAGCAGTCAGTGCCTCAGCAAGGGCTGCAGCATGGGCGTGAGTGGTCCCCACATCCCAACATGCCAGAATCCATTCAGTGACATCCTTGTGCCTAATAGTTTCCATGGCAAGGCGACACTCAGTAGAGTAGCCCTTATACACAAGATCTTTGAGCAAGGCGTCAGCAGCCCCCCATGACTGATTTTTCTGTTTACACTTTGTTGACATCGTTTGACAAAATCAGAAAAAGGCTCTCCTGGCTTCTGAACCAATTTAGTTAACTTAGTATCACTGTGAGCTGGCATACTATGAAAGGCATGTAGTGCACAGAGCTGCATTTGCTCAAAGTATGGGGGGGGGAGTTTCACACTCCCCTGTGCCTGAGCTTGGGGAGTTTCAAAATTGCCATGCCCTACCAGAGCATCAAACCCAATATTTTGGACATTGGCATTCCTATTGCCTTCCTCCTGTTGCTCACACTGATCTTGATAAGCAGCCTTCTACAGAAGGAAGTTGCCCCCTTGCAAGCATGCTCAGGCAATATATTGCCAATCATAGGGGATATTGGCTGCATGGCTAACTGTATCTAAAAGCTGACTAACCCAGGGGGGATGGATACCATCTTCAAGTGCTGATTTGCGCAGTTTTTTTAAGGTATTATGAGAATATGGGTTCCAAATAGTTGGATTTTGTTGACCCAGGGAAATAGTGACTGGAAAAAACTGTGGGATGTCTCCCCCTGTATCAGAAAAGAGAGGCTTAGGTGGAAGAGGCTTCCAATCCTCCTCCAAAGAGGAGGGGTAGAGGGGAGGGCCTCCCTTACAGCCAGCACAAGATAGTGGTGGATGGCCACTGCCCAGTAATGGTGTAGCTGAAGCTGACTTCAATTCTTGTTTTTCATTAAGGGAATCCTCAAATTCTAATTCCTCATCTTTTGTATCTTTACCAATAGCCATTGCTCTTTGTTGCAGAGCAAGGATCTGTTAGTTTCATTTTGGCAGGGAATGCCTGGGACAAGCCACCCCCACCACCCTGTTACTTTATTTGTTTATCTATTTTGTTAAAATATGAGATTATCCTGCTCAGGGGCATCAGGAGGAACTCCCCGAAGTGAGGCCAGAATGGCAGTCACAATGGAGTAGAACAGCCCAGATTGTGGGTGCCCCTCCCTGACTTCTCTCCCTCTGGCCAGGAGTAGCACATGAGCCTATTGCTTTGGATTCCAACAGCAGGAATCTGTAAACCAGGGGGCAAGAGCTAACACTGTATACCTTACTTACATCTTTTTCCGTTACCCTAGTTTGCCTACTCCCAGGGAAAGAAACCAGCCTGGTGGCACGGGGCCGACAGCAGCTGGATGACTATTCTCCATACTGGAGGTCACTCACCCTACAAGACATACTCAGAAGGACTCAGGAGCTATTCAGGAAGATGATCGGCAGAGACAGGAATGACACACCAAACCGAAGACTGCGAGCCAGAAGAGGAAGCACAGCAGGATGAATACTGCGAGCACCCACGGAAGAGTCACTGGCAAGGGGGCACTGGATGCCCAAAGTGTTACACCCCAAGTGTTACATCCTCATGGGGTCGGGCTTTGCATGCCCCACATTGGGCACCAGCTGCGGCTGCTGCCTGGCTGCCCTTCTACCCTTCTGGTGCTGGGTGCTGTCTCCAGGCACCGTTCTCCACTCACACGGGTGCCGCATGCAGCTGCTCTCCATTCTCGTGGTACTGATTGCATGGGCACCACCTGCAATCACACAGGCGCCACCTGCAATCGCATGGGCATTGCCTTCTGGGCACCATCCCTGATCGCATGGGTGCTGCCCTTCGCTCCTCACTGTGGCCACAAGCTGTGGTAGCTCTTCTGCTTGCTAGGTGCTGAGGCAGCTCTTCTGCTCACCTGGTGCTGAGGCTGCTCTTCTGCTCCTCTGGCACTGCCTCCAACAGTTGCTACTTCTGTTGGGTCCCAGACCCCAGGGCTGGTGAGGAGACTGTGTCAGAGGAGCTGTATTCAGACACAGAGGGTCAGGTTTATTGATGCAGATATGGTTTATTGTAGAAGGGCACAAGCTTATATAGGGGTGGGGGTCCAATCAAGAAATTACAACTCAGATCTTTCGCAGGGCTGTGTCCTATCATGACATTGCGAGTCAGACACCTCATTAGCATAATGGGTTTCAGGTTACATAGGTTCCGGTTTCCTTATGGGGCCTGGTTTCCTGGGAACCACATGACCCAGATTGTGTCAGTGTTGCTATTTGGGATCTCAAGTGTGGTGATTAGGGAGTGGCGATCTCTAGGCATCAGTCCCATGATCTGCCAATGGGAGCAAATGTCACAAGGCTGTGGCACCAGCAGTCAGGCCATTGCCTTGGGCCTGCTGTATGGCTGTCAATAAGACTTTCACCCTAGGCTCAAGCCTGTCTTCCACATAATTGATGTTCTATGTGCTTCTTAAATCTCTATAGGCATATCTTTCATTAATTTAGGAAATTTTTCTTATATAATCCTATTGAAGATCCATTTAATTCCATTGGCCTGAGTTTCTTCTCCTTCTTGTATGCCCATAGCATAGATTTGGTTATTTCATGTTGTCACACATTTCCTGTGTAACCATTTCTGTGTATTTTTTAAAATTTTGCATAGTCTTTGCTTAGGAAGTCCAGATCTTCAACTTTATCCTCCAGTCTTGATTTTCTGTTTTTCATTTAATTCATTCAGCTTTTAAGACTTTCTCCTGTTGTTTCTAATTGGTTTACTGAGTTTTTCAATCCTGTGTTCATTTCCATTTGGGGTTTCTTCACTATTTCTATCTCTTTAGCAAATTTGCTTTTCAATTTATTAATTGTTTTTGATATTTCATTAAGCTGCATATTTGTATATTCATGGACTTGATCATAAATTTATGCCTTTTCCTCTTTGAGTTGAGTTGCTTGTGTTTTACATTCTTTGATAATGTGTATAATTTTTCTTTTAAATTCTGCGGACTGGGGTTCTTCGGGACGGTTTTCATTGCCAAGTATGTCTGTAGGACTAGTTGGTTTTGTTGAGGACAGATTTTCTTATTCTTTTCGTATTGTTAGTGTTTTGTATTACCATTTGGGTATATGGATGTTCTTTGTTG
The DNA here is from genome assembly GCF_000622305.1 of Nannospalax galili. Classification (NCBI taxonomy): domain Eukaryota; kingdom Metazoa; phylum Chordata; class Mammalia; order Rodentia; family Spalacidae; genus Nannospalax; species Nannospalax galili. The sequence goes on from NW_008340648.1 coordinate 50,331, forward strand.
GTTATATGTCCAACAGGAACTGTCTACTTTGGTTTAATTTTGATTCTGTTAATATTGCTTATGTAGGTTAGCTACCTTTTGTTCAGGTAAGTTGGTGGATGTTTCAAGTTCTTGCTTCATGGTGGATTGGTCTGAGTCCTGGATGAATGCATCTATCTGTCTGATCCAGATGCTGGGAAGTTGAAGGTGGGGGGACCAACTAGAGAGGGATTTAGGGATCTATGGTAGGGTGTTTAGCTAGTCTGGATTAGGAAGTTAGTCCAGGGATTTGAGGTGAAGGAATTGGAGAATCGGAGCCACTCTAGGTCTGAGGTTGGCAGAGAATGAGGTGGGGATGGGTGAGAGGAGTGGAAGAGAGACATAGTGGGTGGGATCTGACTTCCCAGAAGCCTGACTGGGAATCAGGTCTATCTGCTTGATCCAGGGACTCAGAAGTTGGTGGTGGGGGAACTGCCTGGAGAGAGACTTAGGGCTCTATGTTAGGGTGCTTAGCTAATCTGGGTTAGGAAGGTAGTACAGGATCTGAGGTGAAGGAATCTGTATCCAGTTTTATAATCCAACTAGTCTGTATTTATCGGGGGATCAAAAACACTAATATTGAGAGCTATTATTGAATAGTGTTTATTAATTGTGATTATGTTGGTGTTGCCGTATTTTTGACATCTTTTCATTGACTATTCTAGAGTTGTTTATGTACTCATTGTACACTATTGGGTGGACTTAATTTTCTTATCAGAATAAAGTATTCCTTCTGGTGTCTTCTGTGGAACTGGATTTGTGGACATAGATTCTTATTTTTAATTGAATTCCTCCAGTTTTCATACAATACAGTTTGATGGTATTTAGAGCTCCTCCTTATTCCCACATTCCCCAGTTTCTCCCACCCAATTTAATGTACAGCATATAGAGCCTGATTTGTGTCTCCAAAGTCCTAAAGTGTTGGTTCATTTGCTGGATACTCCAAGAGTCCCAACTCTTTAAACACTGTCTTTCCTCCTCACAGCAGCCATCAATTGCCAAAAGATTCTTAACTTGGGATTTCTTACCCAATTTTCTATGTCTATACTCAGATTTTTATCTTGTTTGAGCTTGCATAGGACTTGTACATGCTTTCATTATTACTGTGAGTTCATATGTGTAACAACTAGCTGTCTGGAAGGCTCTATTTACTTCTAGTCATCCACCCCACCTGGCTTTTACAATCTCTCTGTCTCCTTTTCATCAATAATCCCTGAGCTTTGGGAGGCAGAGGTTTGAACAAAGTGCCAAATTCAATAATAAGTACTGTGCAATCTTGTGTTTTCTTCACACTGTATGTGTGTGACTTGCCATCTGCCATGTAAGTAAACTTCTCTGGTGAAAGTGGAGAGAAGCCATCATCCTATGTATAGAGTTTGTATAAAAGATGCATCTTTTAGTGTGAAGTGTCTCACAGACATTCATTCTGTGTTTGACAAGTTCTGTAACTGTAGATTAGTCTCCATGTGTTGTGAAAAGAAGTTTTTTTGAAGAGGTGTGAAAGGTATACATGTCTGTAAGTATGAGGATGTACATTTAGGATAAAGTAAGAAATTATACTGGCCATTCTCCTTTTAGCACGGGCACTGGCCCATCTCTTCTCTTGGCACTCCAGACCTCTGGTCCACTGCCTTGGCCCAGACTCCACACTGCTTCCTGATTCTTTGCACCTAGACCAACCCAATTCTTCAATCTAGTCCCCTGGAGCCCTCAAACCCTGGCCCCTCCCCCACCTCACCTTTGCATACCTGAGACTAGCTTTCTTACCTCACTGTCCCAATCCCAAACCTGCTGGGGTTTCCTGATGCCCACTTCCTTTTTTTAGCACCCCAGACCTCTGGACTACCCACTTGGCCCAGATTCCCCCTGGCTTCCTAACCCTTGACACTCAGATCAACACAGTTCTTCAGTTTAGTTCCCTATAACCCTCACAGCCTGCCTGCAACCCCAACTTACCTTTGCACACCTAAGACCAGCCTTTACCCCTGGATGTCCCCAACCCCAACCTGCCTGGGATCCCTGAGACCAGCCTCAGGGTTTGAATGAGTTCCCTGACTGCCTGAGAGTCCTGAATCCTACCTCTACCTAGCAAGCCTCCCAAATTGTACTGTGCCTGATGACTAGAGGTACCCAGACCATAGGAAGAAACCTGAGAGCATCTGATTCTTACATGACTGGGGCCTCTGTGGAAACTCCTGAGCAGCAGGACTAAAGCTATCTGGCTCCTTCAATATAAAATCAAAAGAGAGAACCTGAAGCCTAGACCAACCATCATTTCATAACCAAGAAGTAAAAAAAAGGGAGATAAAGTTTACCAGAAGAAGCAGGCCTAAACTCAACAAAGGAAGGCTTGAGTCTCACACAAAAATCAGAAAAAACAAAAGAAATCCACATGCCAAAGTCACAACAGAAAAATAATAGTATGAAAAACCCAAGTAATATGTCCCTACCAAGTACCAAAAGTCTTATAGAAGAGTACAATGAAAATTCCCTAGAGCTAACATGGGGCATGGAATTCAAAAGAATAATTATAAACATAAAAAAATAATTCAATGAATTTAAAGAACACACAAAGAAATCAAAGAGCTGAAAAAATATAGGCATAAACTTCTGAGCGAATTCAGAAAAGAGTTAGAAATATTGAAGAATACTCAGGCTTAAATGAAGAAGAAAATGAAACACTCAATAAGCCAATTAGAAATGACAGGAGAAAGCATCACCAATAGAATGAATGACATGAAAAACAGAATATTAAGAATGGAAGACAAATTTCTAATGAGATCACTCAAGCAAAGATTAAGAAAAATTTAAGAAAACACAGAAATGGAATATCGAGGAAATGTGTGACACCATAAAAAGGCCAAATTTATGCATCATGGGCATAGAGGGATGGGAAGAATCTCTGGATAATGGTATGGAGCAGATCTTCTACAGGATTGTAGCAGAAAATTTCCCAAAATTAAAGAAAGAGATGTCTATACAAATACAAGAAGCACATAGAACACCAAATACACAGTACCAGAAAAGAAACTCTCCACAGCATAACATAGTAAAAACACTAAACGTACATAAAAATGAGAGAATACTGAAAGCTACAAAAGAAAAACAACACTTCATATATAAAGGAAAACCCATCAGGATCACAGCTGACATTTTAGTGCAAACTATGAAAGCCAGAAGAGCCTGGACCAAAGTATTCCCAGTTCTAAATGACCACAGATGCCAACTCAGAATACTTTACCAAGCTAAATGTCTATTATAGTTGAAGGGGAAAGAAAAATCTTCCATGACATAAATAGGCTGAAAGAATTCATGCCACAAATCCAGCCCTTCAGAGAATTCTTGAAACAATAGAAAGAGCTGAAGAAAAGAACACCTAAACCCCAGGGGTAACAGAAAGAAACAGATGAAGAATGCCAATAGAAATCAAAATGACAGGAATCAATACACATCTTTGATTAATAACTTTAAATATCAATGGACTGAATTCCCCAGTCATAAGACACAGATTGTTTGAATGGATTAAGAAACAAAACTCATCTTTTCATTGTCTGCAAGAAACCTATCTCAATTTTAAGGACAGGCATTACCTTAAGGTGAAAGGATGGAAAAAAATATTACAAGCAAATAGTACTAAGAAAAAAGCAGGAGTTGGAATTCTAATATCTGACAAAATAGATTTCAAACTAAAACTAATCAGAAGAGATAAAGAGGGCCTCTTTATTTGGATCAAAGGAACAATTGGCCAAGAAGATATCACAATCATTAACATATATGCACCAAACTCTGGTGCACCAACCGCATAAAAACAGTACTACAGGACCTTAAGATCCAGATTAACCCTGATTCATTATTACTAGGGGACTTCAAAACCCTATTGTCTCCATTAGACAGGTCAACAGGACAGTGAATAAAGAGAGGCATCTGAATTAAATAATACCATAATGAAATGTACCTAACAGACATTTACTGAATATTCCACAGAAGCACAAAAGAATATACTTTCTATTCAGAGCCCATGGAACTTTCTCCAAAATTGACCACATACTGGGGCACAAAACAAATCTCAACAAATACAAAATTCTGAAATAATTCCATGTGTTCTATCAGACCACGATGCAATAAAGCTTAAAATCAACACCAGAAGAAATCCTAGTAACTACATGAGCACATGGATATTAAATAACAGACTCCTGAATAATGAATTGGTCAAAGGGGAAATTAAGAAGGAAATAAAAGTATTCTTGTAGCTAAATGAAAAGGGCAATACAACACAACAAAATCTCTGGGACACGTTGAAATCAGTTGTTAGAGGGAAGTTTATAGCTCTAGGTGCCTACATTAAAAAATCAGAGAAAGCACAAATAAATGACTTACCATTGCAACTCAAGACACTTGAAAAGCAACTGTGAATGAAACCCAAACCCAGCAGACAAGAATAACAAAAATCAGCACAGATATTAATGAAATAGAAACAAAGAAAACAATACAATGAATCAAGGAATCCCTAACTGCCGAGTGAGTCTCCCAATGTCTGCGCCATTGACTTTGTGCCTACTCATCCCTTGACCCCAATGGAGAGTTCTCAAGTAGCTAGCCCACTAAAGCAAGCAAGAACAACATATGGTGCCCAATGTGGCCTTCACAGACTTCGCTTGGATCCTGGTCGTCATGGTGCTTGTTTCTGTCATTTTCTGGGGTGCAATTTTTGTGCTCTTCTACCACCTTTGCCTCCACACATCCTGAGTTGATTTCTCTGTTTTCTCTGTGAATCAGTCTTGGTCCCCTTTGGCTGTTTTTTTCGGTGAGTAGGCCCCTTCCGTGTGTTTGTGATTGTTCGTCTGTTCATTTGTCCATCCTTGATAGAGAGGCATATACCTTCCTTTTAGATCCACCTGGTGTTTCCACATAATGGCCAATCACCCAGGAAATGGGTCCAACCAGGAGCTTCCCAACAGGCTCCTGTCCTCTGGAGACACCATGTGGGCATACGACCACAGCCTAACAAAACATGGAAGTCCCCCACTAAGCACAGGAAACACTGATCCAAAACCTCTGTGTTGTTTCCTCTTCTCAATCATGAGTACCTTCCCCTCTCACTGTAAAGAGCCCTTTGGTCCCTGCTTGTCACACGTGGCCTTAAGGTAAAAAAGACAGAATTGGATCAATTCTGGATTGAGGCTTTGGTTATTGCCCCATGGATCTCTCCTGGGAACCTGTGGGATCCAGACATGGATGAGGATCCTTTTCCTTACTAGGAAACGAGAGGTTCAGGAACGTAAAGGACTGCCCACGTCCTTTGTTCCCATCCTCCTTGGTATCTTGGGCTGCCTCAGGTCAGGGTCCACTGAAGACATCTTAAAGTCGTTCAGTGAACACTGTGATAGACAAAAGATGGGGGCTTTCTCCATCCAGATGCCCCCGATGTGCCATTTAATGATGGCTCTGATGAGGATTAGTCACTAAATCCCCTGCCCAAGCCCCACCATTCCATTCTTCCTTGCTAGCCTCCCTGCGACACTACCCCCAGCTTATCTACCCTTAGGGGGAGCTCCCTGCTCCTCCCCTGCTGTCTCAACCCGCTGCCCCTCCAGAGTCCTTTCCTACTCCCTCTGTGTTGCCTCCTCCTGCACTTCCTGCTCAGGTGCCACCCGCCACTCCACAACCCAGCTCTTTCCACTTTCGCTTTTCCTGTCAATGCAGGACCTAATGTGGCCAATCAGCCCTGGGTTCCTACTCCTTTTGAAAACCTTTCTCTGATTCACAAGGCTGCTAATGAGTCTGGCCTGGACTCCCCCTACTTTGAACAGGTCCTCCGCCAGTGGGCAATGCAGCTACAAACCCACTATGACTGGTATAATTTGCTCAAGGCTGTACTGGAGCCTTCTGTTTTCCTGAGCTGGCACTCAGCCTATGATGATCAGACTGAGACACAGGCATGACTTAATACTTAATATGGCCTCAATATCACCTTGGACATGCTTACTGGCCATGGTCAATACATTGACCCTGTCTCCCAGTCCACCATTGGCCTGCATGCCTATTATCAACAAATCTCTGACCTGGCCTTCAGGGCTCTAAAAGCTTGTAACCCCCATGACCCTTCTGCATATTTCCGCAACCTCATTCAACGGTCCAATGAGTCATTCACTGATTTCCTTGCTAGGTTCAATGAGGCAGTTGAGATGAGGGTCGAAGTAGGTCCCACCCAAGATATGCTAATCAAACAGCTTGCCTGGGAGAGGCTTAACACCCTTTCTAACAACACAATTGCTGCAGTGCATAGTGAGGACATTCACAAGTGGGTAATGGCAAACAAAGATCTTAATCCAGAGAGTGGCCCCATTGCCACACTCACGGCCTTGTTGGAGGCTCTCCAGTCCAAAGAAAAATCTGACAACACTGGCACTGGCCCCCCAGATAGGTCCTACTGGGGGTGTGGCCAACCTGGCCCTTTGCAACGAGACTGCCTTAAGACTGGTCCTCGCACTAGGTGCCCTAAGTGCAACAAGGGCTTCCACTGGGCCAGAGACTGCCATTGTAATCCACAAAAACAACCTTTAAACTCCAACATGAGCAACCCTCAGCCCCAATAATAAGAGGGACATGTCAGTCACCAGGGGTCTTTTGGATGCTCCCTGTTTTTCCACACTCTCCTATGCTGACAATCTTTCTGGATGGCACTGCTGATTAAAGGCTTGGTAGATACTGGAGCTGATGTTTCCATTCTCACTAATAATGAAGCCCTTCATTTCCCCCACCTGAAGTTTAAGCGTGGCCCACCTGTTACAGGTGTAGGCAGCCAAACAGCCCACTCAATCCACAGTGTATTCTGTTCATTGGAAAGACTTAGATGGTAATCAATGCTGCTTCCATCCCATTGTTACAGACATGCCCCATAACCTTTGGGGCCATGACCGACTGGAGGACATGGGTGTTGTCATTACAATGGATGACAGGGCCTTCTATGAGGATGTCATTGCCCATGATTCCCCGGGCCTGTCTGGTTGCTGTTCTCCTCCACCCCATCACCCCCAATCCTAACGGCCACTGCCCACCCAGGATCGGCTCCCCCTATGGTTTCCAAGCCCATCCCAATTGCATGACTCTCTGATGATCCTGTCTGGGTGGACCAGTGGCCTACTATTGAACCTAAATTGTCTGCTCTCAAAACCCTAGTGAACGAACAACTCCATCTTGATCATACAGAACCCTCCACCAGCAAACATAATACTCCCATTTTTGTCATAAAGAAAAAGTCAGGAAAGTTTAGGCTGCTTCAGGATCTATGAGCAGTCAATGCTCAAATGGAAAAAATGGGCTCACTACAGGCAGGCCTGCCCCATCCAGCTGCCATTACCCCGTCCTTTCACATCATAATCCTGGATATTAGGGCCTGCTTCTCTCCAATCCCACTGGCCCCTCAAGACAGATTCCACTTTGCATTCACTGTCTGGGAACCCAACCTACATAGGCCAGCCAATAGATTTCACTGGAAAGTCTTGCCCCAAGGCATTGAAAACAGTCGTGCTCTATGCAAAATTTATTTCCATAAAGCCCTGGCCAATATTCCCAAGGACATTTTTGTCATTCACTACATGGATGACATTCTCCTGACACACCCTTCTCCTTCTGTCTTAGAAAATACTCTCCCCTGCTTACTTGCTGATCTGCATGCCCTAGATCTCTGCATTGCACCTGATAAGTTGCAGCATGTGCAGCCCTTTGCTTTCCTAGGCTATAACATTACCTCGAGGATTAGACCCCTCTCGGCCACTCTCATTCTGCCGGATACATACACACTCTCTGGCCTGCAGGAACTCTGTGGCACTGTCAGTTGGCTAAAACAGTTCTTGCCCATCTCTGATGAGGAGATGTATGCCCTACTCTCACTCCTGGAGGGACATTCGTCCCCGTCAGCTAGGGTAATCATTACAGAGCAGGTGAAAGCCCTCATAGATAAGATTAGCCGCCTTTTATTCTTAGCCTTGCTTTGTCGCTTTGACCCCTCCAGACAGCTTTTGACCTTGAGTCTATGGACAAAAGGAGGCATGCTAGGATCCACTACTTTGGATACACTTGGCCACCTCTGACCTCCATAGAGTAAATTCCAAATTTGAGGTTGCCTTTAATTTGGCCCTTAAGGCACGACATACAGAGTGATGAATCTTTGGAAAAGAGCCTGACAAGATCATCCTACCCTTTTCCCTAAAGCGCTCTAGGCCCCTTTGGTCAGAGTCGCTGGCCTTTCAACAGATGATGGCTGGTTTTACAGGGGAACTAGACAATCACCTTCCCCAAGATAGGCGTCTTGCAGCCTTGTCCTCCTTGGTGATTTCAGTGTTACCTTATACTCGTCCATGTAAAAACCCCCTTCCCTCTGCCATCATAGCCTTTACTGATGCTAACTAACAGCATTTTGGTGTTGTACTCCAGTGAGCTGGGAGGGATGATATGCATTTCATTCAGCTCAATCCTGGATCTGTTCAGCTGGGAGAGCTCCAAGCTCTGTTAAAAGTCCTTGATTTATGCCAGGAGGAACCTGTAAATATCTTCTCTGACAGTATGCAGTTCAGGCAGTTAAATGCCTACCCTTTGCACGGCTCAAGGAACATAATGACCCCATATACCTAACCATGAAATCTGTTCAAGACCTCTTGGAAAATAGACAACACCCTTGGTATATCTCCCATATCAGATCTCATTCCAACCTCCCTGGTATTTTGGCCAAAGTCAATGACAAGGTTGATACACTGATAATGTCAGTCGAGCTCCCCCTTCTGGAACAGGCTCAGTTACTACATCAACAATTTCACCTTTCCCCTCAAAATTTGCACCGTATCCTCCCCGAACTGCCCATCTCCCAGTGCAAACACCGGAGTAGGATCTGAACCTCTTATGCACCCCTTGCCCCTTTGTGACCCCTCAATCATCATGGAGTAAACCCACTTGGTCTCTTACCCAATGCTCTTTGGCAAAGGGACATTACTCATTTTTCCTTTTGGCAACCTTAAGTACATCCATGTCATCATGGACACTTGCTCCCCTTTTGTTTTTGCTATTGCACAGAAAAGTGAAAGAGCTATGCATGCCATCAAGGCCTTCAAAGCAACCATGGTGGTCATGGGTGTCCCTTAGGCCCTAAGGACTGACAATGGACCTGCCTATGCCTCCCAGCAATTCCAATCCTTTCTTGATGCTTGGAAAATCAGGCATACCCTTGGTATCCCTTATAATCCTCAGGGACAGGCTATTGTGGAAAGATCGAACAGGAGTCTCAAAGAAACCCTTCAAAAACTTGCTACCCCAGAATCAAAGCGAGATCCTCACCTAACCCTAGTAGAAACTCTGTTCCATATCAATTTCCTGTCCTTTGATGACAAGGGCTTGAGCCCTGCATACAAACATTGGGCTGCTATGCCTTGGCCGACCCACCTACCACTTGTAAGATGGAAGGACCCCATCACTTGTCAATGACAACCACCAGCCCCCCGTTGATGTGTGGGCAAGGGTATGCTTGTATCTTCCCACAGGGCAAGACTAAACCAATATGGGTGCCAGCAAGTGACGTGCGCCCTGCAAAGGATCAACAGGAACTCAAGGACTTGCAGCCCTGATGGTCACCATGGTGGTATGTAATACTATGCCGTGGTCTCTCGTGGCAGATATCTGGGCATTGGTCCCTTCACCACCTATAGTCATGCCTGTGGCCATGCAGTCTCTGGCCTTCCCCGTCCTTTACACCATGAACGATACACTTGACCTCCCCACAATGGACCCCGTCTGCACCCAGGCCCCCGTCAATGGCACTTGGCTCTTAAATGGGTCACTCTGCTTCAATCCGAGAGACTTCATGTCAAACCCAGTCAATGCCTCCTCATGTTTTAGCTTGTTTAAACTAGCTGTCCATGATTATATTGGCAACCAGACCTCAGGCGTGATGGTTGGTCTTCAAGTACTCTCCCCTGTTATGAATCCCAACAGTGAGGCCGCTGTCCTCACAGCTCTTGGAGCTACAGGTGGGACAAGTCCTCCGTCAATACCTGCCCATTCCCTCTTCCCTAAAATCTATCACCTTCCATTATCTCATTGTTCTTGTATGAGCTCCATATCCACTAGTGTGCACCTTCCTCTTCAATGGCAATGCTGTCACCCACAGCCCCCCATGGCCTCTCCGCCCTTTTGTGACTTCAAGGGTGCACCGTTTGGGTGAGCACTGGGCTCCTGGTGGCCATTTGCCTATTACCACCCATGTGAGAGCAAAGTTAGTCCTTCAGCGCGTGACCCCCTGTTCAGCAACTGGGACCTTTGTGGTCCCTACACCTGCCTGGACTTATGCCCTTTGCTTTCTGCCAGGGGGGCCTCCTATTTTAATGGCTCATATATAGTCAGAAATGAGTCCTGCACTCCCAGGCCCAAAATTCACAAGCACCCCATTACTCTGTCTCCTGCCCCTGTTTGTTAGGCCCCCATATGTCATGCTACTGGCCAATGTTTCTACTGATCCAGGGGACTACCTTAATTGCACTGCCCCCAATACCACCTGTGTTCTGGCCACTTGCTGGCATTACCCAACGTATGTCATTCTCTTTCTGCATGAACCAGCTACCGTTTGGGTGCCCATACTATTGCGCTTATAGAGTGAACGGAGCTTGGTACTCTTTCTCGCAAGAGAGGTGATTTCGGCATTACTGCTGTGGTTGTCGCTGCAATTGTTGCATCCTTAGCCGGCACTACTATTGCTGCTGTGGCCCTTACTCAGAGCACTACCATGGTAGAGACACTCAATCAAGTGGTGGAATGCTCTGCCATGGTACTTCACACTCAGTTGGTTATCAACCAGCACCTGTACCAAGCCGTATCCATCCTCCAACAACAGATAGACCTAGTCATGGAGGAGCTTGCCATGGTACAAGAAATAGCCCTACTGGCCTGCTATCCCAGGTTCAAAACAGTGTGCTTAACTCTATATCAAGTGTGTAATGCCATAGAAGCCAGGCTCAAACTGGCCAATTTTCTCCAGGGTCCTTGGTCTCAGGACTTTCTTAATTACTCATCAATTCTAACAAACCAAATTACACAATTCAACTTAACGAGGACCTCAGTCCTCCCACAGGTCCTCACGGCCTTACAGCACCTGGACCATGGCCCTCCACAGGAGGTCATTCAAGCTTGGCTCACTCAGATACATGAGGCCTCCTCCTAAACTAGCCCTCTACCCTGGCAGATCCCCTGAGACAATACCTCTTTGAGGGCTGATGATCAGTGACCCGTAAGAATCTGCCCGGATAAGCCAACCTAAGACAGGACATGCATGGGCTAAATACATGCTCCCACGATGGGTAAGGCTTATGCCCAGAGTAAGAACAACCTAAGACAGACACAGTCCATAATACTGAGGCCATCTCGAGGTGGAGGTAAAGATGTCAGGTAGCACCCTGACTCCTGCTGGACTGGCTTTTAATAAAAACAAAAGGGTGGAAATGTAGGAGGAGACTCGAGAGTATCGGCCAGGCCCCAGACCTGGAGGCTTTTGCGCAGGAGCACCACTCTTCCACAGTACTTCTGTACATGGTTAACCGGATACCTGCCACCTAGATCAGAGACTGATGATGCAGCTGTCGCACCGATGATTGTTAGACAACGCGGCTTGTGGGACCAATGGGGGAGGAGTAAGGGGTATAAAAGAAAGCCCTAACAGCACAATAAACGAGCTTGCTTGCTAACTGCCGAGCGAGTCTCCCGAAGTCTGTGCCATTGACTTCGACCCTACTCATCCCCTGCCCCCAACAGAGAGTCTTCAAGTAGCTAGCCCACTACGGCAGGCAACAACAGTGGAGATTTTTAATACCTTCAGTCAAGTTTATTCCTAGATATTTTATTTTTTGAGATTATTGTGAATGGGTGGGTTATTGACTTACATATAGTGAACCATCATCACTGCATCTCTGTAATAAAGCTAATTGATCATGATGGATGATCTTTTCATGTATCTCTACGCAGTTTGTGAATATTTACTTATTTTGCCTCTATATTCATTATGCATATGGGTCTACAGTCATTTTTGTTGTCATTATTGTGTCTTTACCTGGTTTTGCTATTAGAATAATGTTGGCTTCAAAGTAGGAGTTTGGGAGTTCTCCTGCTCTTCTATTTTTTTGAATAATTTAGGTAGTGCTGGTTTTAGATCTTTGAAGATTTCATAAAATTCTGCTGTGAATCCATTGGTCTCAGGCTTTTTTTTAAATTGGGGAGCTTTGTATTACTGTCTCAATTTATATTGTTGATCTCTTCTTGGATTCGACTTTGGTGGTCTCATTGAATTTAGGAATTTTCCTGTCAACTTTAGATTTTCTAATACATTCACAGAAATTCAATAAAATTATTTTAAGCAGTAATTTGAATACTATTCATGATAATTTTTAAAAATTTAATTATTTTGATGATTTCTTCTTTTATTACCCACACAATTGCTGATATAATTTGTTAGCACCTTGTTTTATAGTTGGCTAATATTTTGTGTGCAATATAATTGCTTTTGTGAATATAGAAAATTTTAATTATTCATGAATTATGGACTTTTATATGCTTTACCTTCTTAATTTCTCTGTTTACAACTTCAATAAAATTTCAAATCCACAGCAGAAACAACAACAACAAACTCTGGAAGAGAAGCTGATAATGACGGGAGGTAAATTAGTCTAATTTGTCTAAAGAGTCTATGATGTGCACCACTTTTCCACCATGGACCATGGGTGTAAAGTAAGTTCTTAACCAATATGATGTTTGTATTTAGGTAAACAAGAATTGCCCTCATTCTTCCTGATACTCATTCCTGTTTGTTAATTAACAATGAAGGTGTCATAGGGATATATTTCTCTGAATCTCTAGACACTTTCCACAGTCCTGTAAACCTGTACGTATTGGAGAAAGAAGCATGTCTTTGTGTGGACTGGGTTCCTTAGCAAAATTGCTATATATGCGATATATAAATATCATATTTATGCAGACTCAATATCAAATTTTTAAAAACAATGTTCCAATAAATAAAGCATGTATTAATATTGAAATATTGATGTAATTATTTCAGAAAGGATTTAGGTTATAAATAACATACACCATAATTTTTCTGTAAAGAAATCAGCAATACAGAAACAATTTCTATGCATTGCTAGTTTAGTTTTAACACATGAGGCAAAAGTAGAGAGAAACAAATGCAAAACATATATCGAAAAAGCAAAAAATAACAAGATGCCCTTTGAGCAGAGCCAGCCTTCAACTTCTTTGCTCTTGGTTTACTTGGACCCTGGGGAAATGCAATTAAATACTGGGTATCAGAATTTGAGCTGGATGGAAACTCCCCAGAGTGGGACAAAAAAGTATATTTGGTTAGGAGGAAGAGAAAGTACTATTTTAATAATTGGTAGCAGTTGTTCTATGTGTCAAAGTCTTTTATTGTCAATGCTGTCAAATGGTATTGATCCTGTATAAAATTGCAACCATGAATTATCAATTCATTATTTTTCCATATGCTTTAATTTTCTGCCATTATATGAAAAATAATTCACAGACAGTAACGTGTAATTCTAAAAAGCCCATGTGAAGCAAGCACACTGATCAGACTACACGTTTCTCTCAACCTTAAAGAATATTTTCATATTTATAATTAAATATTAGTTTTGTTCATTCTTGGATTTGATTTAAACATGATCTCTCTATTCTTATTTCTGTGTCTAGTGATTAACAGACTTTTGTGACAGTGTCTCTGTGTTCTCCATGGACTGGTTTCATTTTGTTTGCTGGGTCTTATCTCACTGTTTTAATGCCTTCCAATCCCATTTTGGTAGCTACTTGGCAGAATGTCCCCACTAACACAGCTAGCACTGGGAGAGTCCTGTGAAAGTAAGTGAGAAATATAATTTGTGTCAAGGTCACTCACCAATATGGTGAGAATATAGGACTTATGCTCAAGTGGGGGATGGGTAGAGCCCTGGCAGAAGACAGATGCTTTATAGATATGAATTTTATAAGTGGTAAGCTAGGAAAAAGTTCTTGAGAAAAGCGTATTACTGATGTTGAAAAATTCAGCCATTTTAAAGATAAAGTAGATGGAATCCTACAATTACTTGTTATTAAGTTGTACTGACTACCTCAGAGGAATCCTGAATTATTAAAGTTTTAGTTAAAAGTCTCAGGAAATATTCAGTGACTCAGAGACACTTATCTTCTGTTGTGAGGGAATACATGTACAGTGGTAGCAAACTGAATTTGTAGTACAGTTGCATGATTTCAGAAAGACATAAGTGCTTAACCAAGACATCTATTTCATATTTATTCTTGGGCATAGGCTTAGAATAACAATAAATATAACATGCATTGAAGCATGCATTTGGCTCTGATGAAAAGCTCTCCTTAATTCAGTTAGAACGTCTTCCTGTGCAAAGAAGATTCTGAGACTTCTCTCTTGCCAGAACATTGTGGCATTATTGTCTTGGACCTATGTGCTCTCCAGAATAACTAAAGTCCCAGCCAACAACTTGCTTGGTGGGGTAAGAGAGCAAGTAGAGAACACAACTGAAGCAGTTAGAGGAAATGGGTTTCATGCACTCCATTGGGAGTTTCCCTGAACTACATGTTTTGAACCATCTTGTTGAAGTAGAATTAGTATACCACATGACTCACTACATATGTATATAACTAGGTAGTGGTTAGTGTTTTCACAAAGTTGTGGGACAATGCATGTTACTTTAACTTTGGGATTATTTTCATCATCTCTAAAAGAAAATCCATCTATTTACCAGACATGCTTCATGTGCTTTAAATATACAATGAAATTTTATTTGGAGTCAAGGATTGACAGAGGTTGCCACATGGTTGAATCCTGAAGATATATAAAGTAAGCCACAGGGACAACATCTTCACTCCATCCCAGCATACCTAAAATATTTTATAACTTGTCTACTTTAAAGATTTTTCTATTCTGGACATTTTGTAACCATATAATCTCAAAATACATGATACTTTGCTACTCACTTGTTTTGCTTCACGTGAAATGTTTTATCCATGTTTTATCAGGTATCAATACTTTACTGATTTTATTATCAAATAATATTTAATTGTATGGATCTCCTATAGTTTGCTTATTCATTCGTGGTGTAGTAAACTTCTTTTTATTTGACACTAAGCTGCATTTTGGTTTGTAGATGTTCATGCACAAGTCTTTCTATGGTTTTTATTTTAGACAGCTTTCATAATACTGTGTCTCAATGTTTGGTTTATCTCTATATTTCACTCGAACTTTCTCATCTAATATCGCTCTAATACATTCTCTCTCTCTCCCTCTCTCTCTCTCTCTCTCTCTCTCTCTCTCTCTCTGTTGCATACCTGTGGTGCATGTATGTGAGTATGCAGCTGTGCATGTCTATGTGTATGCATGCCCATCTCAGAGTAGGATATTTGTTGTCTGCCTCTATGATTCTCCTATTTGCGTTGAGTCAGGCACTGTAGCTGAACTAGATACTTGCAGTTTTAGCTAGCCTGTTTGGATGGGGGAACTGCGGTGTATATATTCCTGTCTCTGCCACTCAACATTGAAGCGACAGAAACAAAAAGCTGTGACTTCTTATGTGTGTGCTTCGAATTCAACCTCACGTCCTCAGGCTTGTTTTATAAGCATTCTCATCCATCTCTACATTTCCCTGAGGTTTTATTAGTTTTAATTATGCTACAAAGTATGTTTTTTCCTTTTTAAATTACTCATTGTTAGTATTAGGAACAATTATTTATATTGATTGATGTCTTGACATTTTACTGATTTTATTATCAGTCATGAGTTTTCATAATGAATTCTTCAGAATTTTCTATTCTCTAAATCAAATAGGTGCAGATTTCCCAAAATTTATCCCTTTTTATATTTTCCTTGCCTAAGCCACTTTCTTGAGCCTGCAATAAAATGAGTTCCTATAATATGACATTCATTACAATTTATTATATATACAGATAGTAAAAGATGACAATAGCCATCTTTTAACAGGTTCATTATTTCATGTAGGTAATCATACGTGAAAATCATAATTTTGGGGTGAATTTGGTATCCATCAAGTCTAATCACTTAGAAAATATCTACTATATTCAATACTGTTAACTGTAATCCTGTTATTGTTCTTTACATCTCTAGAATTATTTATGTTGTGTAGTATAATATTTTGTGCATTTTATCTGGATCTTTACTTGCCCTGGCCTAAACCAGCACAGATGCATACTTTATATTTGTGATTTTATTTGTGTCTTTTTGGGATTCCACATAGAAGAGAAATTATACATTTTTTTTCTTTCTATGGAAGCACTATTTCAATTAGCCTGAGTACTCTGGTTCGTCCATTTTACAAATTGTAAACTTTCTATTACTCTTTTGTTTCATTCATTTTATTGAGCATTTGTACATTTCATACAAAAGTTCTTAATCAAATTTTGAACCCATCCCTCATCCACATCCCCACCCCTCCCTGGATGGACCTCTTGAATTCCACAATACATATTAAGACCTATCCAGTCAAACTTTGTACCCAGATGCCTGGGTACAAGTTCATCCACTAGAGTCTAGTCAGCCTATCTAGAAATCACAGAGAGTTATTATCTCCCTCTCCAGTAATAATCAGTCTTCAACAGTTTCTAGCACTAGCCTGCCTCCTATTTCCTCTTCTCCACTCTGATCCCTTGTCTGATTGAGTTGGCGTGTGTCTTGTGCTCAGTCCACCATTGCTTCAACTTCACATGTACAAGTTTCCATTGGCCTAAAAGCCTCTGCTTTCTTATGTTCACAGACCAATCCTGGCTCTTATACCCTTTCCTTCTCTTCTTCCACAATGATCTCTGAACCATGGGTAGGTGAGATTTAGCATAGGAGTCCTGTCCAAGCGCACACCTGCAGTTTCATATTCTCAAAATCTTGACTGTTGTGGCCTTCTCTGTGAATCACACTCTGTTTTCTGTGAAAGCTTCACTGATGAGAGCTGAAGGCTGCATTAGTTTTCTCTCTACCCCCTGTTTTTCGATGTTCCATGAGCCTTAGGTGTAGGGTATCCACTGTAGATATGCCACCTAGGACTGGGAGTCTCTCATATGTATATTCTGTATGTAACCAGTTGTGGATCTCTGCGGTAGTCTCCATGTGTTCCATAAAGAAGCTTTTCTGATGAGTGGTTGATGAGAGCTGAAGGCTGCATTAGTTTTCTCTCTACCCCCTGTTTTTCGATGTTCCATGAGCCTTAGGTGTAGGGTATCCACTGTAGATATGCCACCTAGGACTGGGAGTCTCTCATATGTATATTCTGTATGTAACCAGTTGTGGATCTCTGCGGTAGTCTCCATGTGTTCCATAAAGAAGCTTTTCTGATGAGTGGTGTACTGTATAACTGACCGTAGATATGATTTTCTCCATTAGCAGATTGCATAGCATCCTCTAGAACTATGAGAGTTAAACTTCAGGTAGAAGGATTCCAGGTCAACTCCTGCTAAATTATTTCAAGTCCTGTGTCTGAAATATGTTCTGTCTTCAGCAATAGGGTTTTATCTTCTGGTTCTGGGAGATAGCCAATGGTTCCAGGAATATCCTGTGTTGTTTTGGGAGTCTCTTGGACTACTCTGACCAATCAGTCAAAGAGAGATCTCGTCTGTCTAGCAGAGTCTTTTTTGCCATACAGCCCCCAGGTATACACACACACTAATGTGTATTTCTCTGGGTGTTTTGGAGCCAACACATTTCCCTCTGGCTTCCCATACCACCCATGATCCATTCATTAATCTCTAGTCTCTCTTCCCCTGTATCAGTCTCCTTACTACTGCCCCCATCCAAGTGACACCAATATCCCCACCCTCCTCTCACTACCACCTGTCTCCCATCACCCCCCCCCACATTCCCTTTTCTCCCACCACTATGGAACCATGCATGCCCCTCCCTGTTCTCCTCCCTGCTGAACACTTCCGTTTTCCCCACCTTCCTCCTAGTAACACCTGTTCCCTACAATTCCCCTCTTTCAGGATCTTTCTTTTCCTTTACATCTGTGTTTCCTTTCCATTTTCCTGGCCCCTGCTGTTGCATCAGGACACTCACATATGAGAGATTGGTGCCATGTTCTGAAAATGAGGGAGAACATATGTCACTTGCTTTTCCCAGGCTTGTGTTACCTCACTTAGTATAATGGTATATAGTTCCATCCATTTGCTTGCAAATTTCATCTTTTCGTACTGCTGAGAAGAACTTCATTCTGTAAATATGCCACACTTTCATTATCCATTCATAATTTGAGGGACATTTATGTTGCTTCCATTTCTTAACTATTGTGAAGAGGACAGCAACAAACATGGATGTACACAACTCTCTATAGTAGGATGAGTCCTTTGGATATATGCCAAGGAGTGGTATAAACAGATCATATGTTAGGTTTATTTTTAACCTTTTGTGAGTTATCTAAAATAATTTTCATAGTGATTGCATGAGTTTACATTCCCACCAGCAGAGAATGAACATTCCCCTTTCTCCACAACATTGCCAGCATTTGGTACCTTTTGTTCTCTTGATATCAGCCAGTCTGACTGGGATAAAATGGAACCTTAAATTAGATTTGAAGAACTATTATTGTGAAAATGAACATCCTATCAAAAACACCCTATAGATTCAGTAGAATGTCAATTAAAATACCCATGATATTCTTCACAGAACTAGAAAAAAACACTAAAATTCATATGGAATTAAAAAAGACCCCAAATATCAAAAGCAATTTTGGGCAAAAAGAACAATACTGGGGGATCACTAAACCAGAGCTCAGATTATATTACAGAGTTATAGTTATAAAAACAGCATCGTACTGGCTCCAAGATAGACACATAAATCAATGGATTTCAATAGCACATCCATACATGAGTACATACCAGTTCAGCCACCCGATATTTGAAAAGATGTCAAGAAGACATAGTGGAGGAAAGACAACATCATCAGTAAATGGTGCTGGCAAGTTGGATCTCCACCTGTGGAAGAATGAAATAGGGCCGTTATATTTAACCCTGCACAAAACTTAACGCATAATGGGTCAAAGACCTCAATAAAAACCTGAAGCTCTGAAACTGATAGAAGAAAACATAGGTAGGACTTTCTAAATCTGACATCAGTTGCTCATGAAATAAAGTCAACAATCTGTAAATTTAAACTAAAATGCTTCTATACAGAAAAAGAAACAAACAAGGAAGTGAACAGGAAACTCAATGAGCGCTACACATCCAACAGAAGATTATTAGTGTCCAGAATGTACAACAAAATAAAAAAAACAAAGAAACAAGAAATTAAATGATCTAATAAAAAGAAGGGCCATGGATCTGAAAAAGAGTCCTCAAAGAAATAAAAATACGAAGCCCCTTAAAAATGCTCAACATCCTTAGTAATTATATAAATGTAGCTAAAAATCACTAGGATTCCATCTTACCTCAGTCAATCTGACTAAGATCAAGGGAACAAAGGACACCAAGCACTAGCAAAGATGTGGAGAAAGGGGAACACTCATTCAGTGCTGGTCTGAATGTAAACTTGTGCAACCATTATGATAAGCAGTATGGAGAGCTGTTATAAAACTAAACATGAATCTACCATAAGATCAGGTAATACCACTCCTTGCCATACACCGAAAGGACTCATCCTACTGTAGAGATCCCTGTACAGCCATGTTTGTTGCTTCTCTCTTCACGATAGCTAAGAAATGGAAACAACCTGAATGTCTCTCAACTGATGAATGGATAATGAATATGTGGTACATTTGCAAAATGGAGTTCTACTCAGCAGTAAGAAAAGATGAAATCATGAAATGTTCATGTTAATGGATAGAACTAGACATTTTACTAAGTGAAGTAACACAAACTCAGAAGAGCAAGTGATATATGTTCTTCTTCATTTGTGGATTGTATCTCCAGTCCCTTGTATATGAATATATACCTTGACATAATAGCTGGAGCCAGAAAAATTTAAAGGAAACATGGAGGTAACAGGAAAGGAAAAGCCACAAAGAGGGGGTACTAAGGAACAAGCATTATCGGGGTGGTAGGCAGAAAAGGGGAGCGTTCAACAGGGAGGAGAAGAGTGAGGGACATGCAGGATTCCAAGGTTGAAGGGGAGGAGGGAACTTAGGAGAGGGCAGATGGTAGAAGGCAGGTGTTATTGGGTGGAGGGTGGAGATAATGGGGTGCTTGGACTGGAGATGGAGGAGGGAGGTAGAATGGTAGGAAAAGAGGAGAGATGAATGGAGCTTGGATGGTGTGGGAAGCCAGAGGGAAATGTGTTGGCTTGGGAAACTCCTGAGAAATATGAATACAGTGTATGAACATTAGTGTATATGTGTACCCAGGTGCTGTATGGCAAAAGACACAGTGCCAGACAGGAGAGACTTCCATTGAGTGGTTGGTCAGAGTAGTCGAAGACAGTCCCCAAACAACACGGATTATTGCTTGATCCCTTAGTTATCTCCCAGAACCAGAAGTTAAGACCCTATTGCTAAAGACAGGACATATTTCAGACACAGAACTTGGAAGAAATTAGCAGAATCTGATCTGTAATCCTTCTACCCAAAGTTTAACTCTCATAGTTCTAGAGGATTTTATGCAAACTGCTAAGGGAGAAAAATCAATCAGTGTTCTAACCTAGCCCTTAAGCTTAATAACTATAACAAGCGGCACAGCAAACTACCTCTATTGGTGCAATATTGTCACTGTTATCTGGGAGGTAATAAACAGCTATCTAATTGCACTTATAGCCCTCTTAATGGGGTGGAGTCATGAGTGGTACTGTAAACACTGTCAAATACACATGGTTGTAGAGGTCATAGATCCTACAGAAAACCCAATCTCTGTCATATCTGTAGACAACTGAAATTTCTTAGCATGTGCTAAATATGGGTTCTTATATTTACACACAATTAAATAGTACACCACTTGTTTCACTAAATTTTTCCCATTTTGTCGGGAGACCACCCCCACCACACACTCAGAGTTTCCTGGTCCTGAAGCAGATTGACAAACTTCCATATGCCATCCTATTTTGATTTTGCATAGTTTATATGAGATTTGGGATGGGGTGACTTACAAAAGCATGGATTCTTATAGGATTTTCCTTTTCCATATTTGAAATGCACGTGCCATCCATCTCCCAGCCCAGGTCATTCTCTCTCTCTCTCTCTCTCTCTCTCTCTCTCTCTCTCTCTC
>NW_008340648.1:72048-80253 GCF_000622305.1 Nannospalax galili
TTAAACTGTGCTCAATATAGCAGTGGCTCCACAATATTTCCCCAGTGTGCTCTGAGTTGCTCATTCTCACCCACCTTTAGCCACTCCCTAAACGACCCCAATTCCTCCTCCTTTTTCCCAATGTGCATTGCTTCTCTCTGGGTCTCTTTACTTCAGAGGACACATTCACTCAACACTCCACCCCTTCCTCTGGCTCTTATAATCTTTCTACCAATCTTCCACAAGTGTTCCTGAGTCTTGGAGAAGTTCACAGATGCAGGATGATTTCTTTTTCCTTTCTTTGTGGGGAGATATTGAACTCCTGGCCCTACCCAACATTTGTCTTCAAGACACGGCCACTGATCCATCTCAGTGGTGTCCCTCCTACTATAAAGACAAATGGAAGGAAGCAGACACATCTAAGCAAACATGGGTGAAAATACAAATGCCTAGAAGATATCCCAGTAGGCATACCATATTCATTAAACAGTATATGCAATGGCTTCCCTGCTGGAGCCTACAGCCTTCTCTGACATGGGGTTTGGCTGGGTCTACAGCACCAGATGTGTATTCCACCCCTAAGAGCAGGCCTTATCTAATTAAAAATTTGTCAGTAGTGTGTATGTTAGTCGAGCCATTATTGCACTAGCAGGGATTGCTTGGCAAGTCCATAGCGTGCAGCACACAGGGTTCACTGTTGAGCAAAATCATAAGGGAATCCTTTTTCCCCAACCATCTTCTTAGCACCTTCTGGCATGATGAAAGCCATCCATCCAGTGGCATGGAGATTTTAGCTTTTTCTTGGCTCCATTTCTTCTTCTCCTGTGCTCACATCATTTAGTGTCTTCAGTAACATAGCCTTACCAAACTTTCTAGTGTAAAAACATTAGTGGCAATATCCTTAGTTAATTTGAGGAACTCTAGGATCTCTCTGACCAACAGCTCATAGGGGGGTAACCCACCCCTGATACTGTACTTTTTCTTAAGAGTTGTACAGTTCGGGGAGCCTTGGTTTTTATTTTACTCAACTATAAAACTACCAAGAATCTTACAGCTATAGCTGGACTTTTGTTTTTTCAGGTATCTTTAAAATGGGTTTCACATCTGAAAAACACTCAGAGATTAACAACATATATGAAATCAATCATAGACAAGGTCTAACATAGCGTGGAAAGGTTTTACCCATTTGTATTAATTGTTTTCTCCATAGATCTCTATTTGGGACCATAACATGGGTAAGAAGAATTAATTCGCTTAGTTCTTTATTATCTTTAGTTATCCCTTTGGAGTCAATCTGCATTCTGGGGATTTTACATGGAGTCTCTTTTATTTTCTTATCCTTCATACATTTTCAGGTTATGGCTAAAGTTGCCTGACCCTGTACTGGGCTAAGGAGGCAGAGGGTCGCTCTTTTCCCTGCTGCACCTGTTGGTTCCCTGAATGAGGCAGGCCCTGGGTCTGCCTCCTGGTTGTAGCCATATCTTCTGCCTTTCCATTGACCATACCTAGCTGCTGTTGGAGACTCTGGGAGGAAAAACTGCCTCCACACCTAACATAGCCTTTCTCAGGAGAGAAATGCACTTTTTTTGATCTTTGGGGAACCCTTAACCACGTCTGGGACAGTTTTTATCCTCTAAATGCCTTTGTGAACTGTTCTTCAGGTTATAAAGCCTTCTAGAGACTCCTTAGTACTTAATTTGGTTTCCTATTAATTTTTTCTTTGGGAATTTGGGCTCAACCTAAATCTCACCACATTTGTCTTAGAGTAACCCAAATGGACCATTTCTTCTGTCTGGTCTTTTTTATATCTCTTGTGCATTACTAGATTATTCTACAAATATGTTTGTTTTATAATCTGCCTGGAATCACTTAGATATGCCAAAGCTTCCTTCAATTTACAAAGACCCTGTCCCATTAAAGGATTTGTAAAACCATTAATGTTTTGTACCATTCTCGAGGTCCCATTTGAAGTAAGCTTTCCTTTATATCTCTGGTAAACACAGGCCTATCTGGCCCAAAGAACTAGGCATTATCTATTGCTTTTGTCATACCCAGTTCTCTCAGTAATGCTTGTCCCTCCTTTATAGTCCTGGAGCCCCTGTTAATCATGGGAGACTCCATTGGTGATGATGTGTCTTTAATACCTTGCACAAGCAATTTGTCCCACTAAATTTTCTCCTACTCACTCTCTGTTTGACCTGCTCTCACTCTCTTCAGGGTCTCATGCTCCTGACACTGGTAGACAAACCACATAACACACCTTTATCTGAATTTTGCATAGCTTATACCTTTGCAGGTGGTGGGGGGAGTGACTTACAAAGAAATGAATACCAGCTGGTGTCCAGCTCTGTGCCATGCCTCAGCAGCCTGCCGTTCCAGATTGCTATTGCCCATGGTCTACCTCATCTCGTGTCCCACATGCCCACTAACCCCATGGAGTTCCGTGGAGGGGTCCATGGGGTATTTGTGAGGTCCCCCAATGCCCCATGGGGTCCAGGGCAGGCTTGCTTGCCCACTCCCTGTTCCTCACTTCCCTGAATGGCATCAATTTCTCCTCCTTTCATTCCAATCTCCCACCACGCTAGGCTCCACCCTTCTTCCCAGGGTGCCCTGTGTTCACCTATGGCTCTTCAGAGGAAGTCCAGGAGGAATAAACCATTTGGGGGCTACACTCCACCCTTTTCTTCTGCTCTTACAATCTTTCTGCCAATCTTCTGCAAGGGTCCCTGAGCCTTGGAGGGTGTGACAGATGTAGGGCAATCGCTCTTGTATTATGGTGAGATAGTGACTTCTTGGGCCTCCCCACTGTTTGTCTTCAAGCCGTGGTCATTGATCTATCTCAGTGGTATTTCTTCTACTATAAAGAAAATGGAAGGAAGTAGACAAATCTAAACAAACATGAATGGATATACAAATTCCCAGAGGATATCCCAGTAGGTGCACTATAGTCATTAAACAGTATATTTGTAATGGCTTCCCCGCAAGGGCCTGTAGCCTTTCTTGACACAGGGGGTTGGCCTGGTCTACAGCACCAGATGTGTGTTCCACCCCTAGGAGCAGGCCTTATACAATTAGAAATTTGTCAGTTGTACATATGTTAGTTGAGCCATCATTGCACTTTCAGGCATTGCTTGGCATGTCTATAGTGTGCAGCATGTGGGGGGTCCATTGTTAAGTAGAATCATAGGGGATCCTTTCTTCCCCAGTCATCTGCATAGCACCTTCTGGTACTATGACCATCATCCATCCAGTGGCATGGAGTTTTTGGCTTAGTCTCAGCTCCATCTTTTCTTTTCCTCCTGCACTCACTTCATGCAATGTCTTCAGTAACGTGGCCTTACTGACCTTTTTAGTGTACAACCGACATTAGTGGCAATTGCCTTGTTGAATTTGAGGACCTCTAGGATCTCTCTCTGACCAACAGATCATATGGGGGCAACCCACCCCTGGTACTGTAGATTTTCTTAACAGTTGTATAGTGTGGGAGCCTCTGTGTCTTACCCAACCATAAAACTCCCAAGAATCTTACAGCTGTAGCTGCCCTGTGTTTCTTCAGGTATCTTTCAAATGAGTTTCACATCTGCAAAACACTCGAAGGAAGGTTAATATCATATCATATACAAGGTCTAACACAGCATTGAAAGGTTTTATCCATTTGTATTAACTGTTTTCTCTATAGATCCTTGTTAGGTACCATAGCATTTGTAAGCGTCATTAATTTAGTTAGTTGTTTACTATCTTTAGTTATCCCTTGGGAGTCATTCCACATTCTGGGGATCTTTCATGGAGTCTCTTTGTATTCTTTTATCTTTGATACACTTACAGGGGTTGGTTCTAGTTGCCTGACCCTGCACTGGGCTAAGGAGGCAGGGGGTTTCTCTTGTTCTCACTGTATCTGTTGGTTTGCTGAGTCAAGCAGGCCCTGGGCCTGCCTCCTGACTCTACCCATATCTGTCTTCTCTCCATTGACCTCACCTGGCTGTTGGGGAAGGCCTTGGTGGGAAAAACTGTCTCCACCCCTACTATAGCTTTTATCAGGAGAGAAATGCATCTTATTTAATCTTTGGGGATTTTAACCACCTCTGGGACAGTTTTTATCCTTTGGATACCTTTTGTAAACTGGTCTTCTGGTTTTAAAATCTTCCAGAAACTCCTTAGTACCAAATTTGGTTTTTAATAATTTTTTTTTCTCTGTAGTTTTGAGCTCGACATAAGTCTTGCCACAGTTGTCTTTGAGTAACCCAAATGGACCATTGTTTCTGTCTGGTCTTTTTTAGATCTCTTGTAGGATGTTCTCTTAGTCTATAGACACATTTTACATGTTGCTCAGAATCATTTAGATCTGCTAAAGCCTCTCTCACTTTACAAAGATCCTGTCCCGTTAAAGGGCTTATCAAAATCATTAAAGCTCCATGCCATTCTCAATGTCCCACTTGAATTAAGCTTTCCTTTATATCTCTGGTGAGCACAGTCCTATCTGGTCCAATGAACTGGGCATCATCTACTGCTTTTCTTATACCTAATTCCCTCAGTAATGCTTGTCCCTCTTTTATAGTCCTCCATCCCTGCTAATCTCCCTTGGTGACGATCATGTATCTTTAATGCCTTGCACCAGCCATCACATTAAGGACTGCTCCCCCCCTGCACTGGCCTATGTTGAACAGCCTATGTCATAAGGATGGATGGGTGGCTATATAACTCAGCTGTGAAGCTTCTATAAGACTTACACTGACATTTGCTCCTCATGAGCCACACAGTGAGGGGCTCTTTGATTGTTTCTGTGAGTTTTTCTTAGTTTCAACAGCTCCAGTGTGGAGTATTTTCTCCTAGATACAGTACTGTTATTTTCCTTTTTGCAACTTGGTTGTTGAATCTGAAGGGTAGTTTTAGCTACTATTGTTTTAGATTGTTTCTTTTCTCATTACTATCTGTCTTTTTCTTTGGGTCCTTTGACTCCTGGTCCCCCAACTTTACACAAGTTAAAATATCCTGTGTTTTCTCTCTCAAGATCTGAGACTGAGACTGAATTTGCCAGTAGCTCCTTAGCCTTTTCAGCCTCCTCTAAGGCTGTTGCTCTGGCAGTGGAAAAATCCTTAATTATGTATAAAAGTGGCCAGACTACCTCTCTGGATTCCCCTCTTGCATCCAAGGTTTGTAAAATTTTTTCTAGGCTCCCTATAGTCCTCAAGGAATTTTCAGACACGTGTGGCACTGGACCCCATTTTTCAAGCAACTGAGCTATTTTCACACATTTACAGGATAGCTGTGGCCCAGGGATTTTCCCCTTTGAGTCCTTCCAGCTCTGTGTGGCCCACATCTTCTTTGTTACATATTTTATGTTCCATTGTATAACATATGTGACCACATACCCCATTAAGATAACTCCATTAAGCACAGGGGGTTTGGCCACCCTCCTCCTGGGTTCACACCAGCATCTCCCGGATGGGTCGTGTTACCTCACAGGATACCTTGCAGCATCAATCTCTGCCCTTCTGGATTTGGGAGTCTGAATCTGGCTCCATTTTGATAACCTCACCAGATGCTGCTGGAATCATGATGCTTTCCAAGGCCCACATCTCCATGTTTTTCCCATGTGTTTGTCTTTCCAGCCACACTATGCCAATTGGATGACTAAATTTTTCACTTTTTACTGGGAGACCCCCCCCCCAACTCAGGGTCTCCTGGTCCAGAGTTGTGGATTGAGAAAAAAATATAAGGCATTATTTGAATTTTTCATAGTTAATATGACATTTGGGAGGAGATGACTTACAAAAGCATGGATTCTTAGAGGCCTTTCCTTTTCCATATTAGAAATGCACACACCATCTGTCTCCTGCCTCTGGTTTTCTCTTGCTTGGCACTCACCCATGCTTAATATGTCAGTGGCTTAATCCCTTCTTCCCAGTGTGCTTGCCTGCTGTTCTCCACTCCCAAAATGGTGCCAACTCCTCCTCCTTTTTCCCAGGGCGCTCTGCTTCTCTCTGGGTCTCTATACCAACCCCCTATTTTCCTCAGAGGACACATTCACCCAACACCACTCATCAGAGAAGCTTCTTTTTGCAACAGATGGATGCTACTGCAGAGTTCCACAACTGGTCACACACAAAATATACATCTGGGAGATACCCTAGGTCCTAGGTGACATGTCTTCAGTGGGTCCTCTACACATAAGGCTCATGGAACATAGCAGAACAGGTTATATAAAGAAAACTAGTGCATCCCTCAACTCTCACCAGCAAAGCTTCATTATACAACAGAATGTGATGCATACAGAAGTCTTCAACTGGCCAAGTTTTAGAAAATAAGACTGCAGAGTATGTGTCCTTGGATAGGACTCCTATGCAAAACCTCACCCACCACTGCTCAGAGACCATTGTGGAAGAAGAGAAGGAAAGACTGTAAGATCCAAGATTGGCACTGAAGGACATCTGGGTACAAATGCTTGACCGTATAGGGCTTAACATGTATGGTGAACTTCATGTCTGGTGGGTATGGGGTGCATAGGTGGAGGAGAGGGTGTAAGTTAGATTAAGAAGTATTGTATAAAGTATACAAATGGTGAAATAATAAATATATTTTTTAAAGTAAGTTCTTGGTTACCTCCATTGCAGTCATGCCACTATTCCACCAGTAGACACACCTTGCTTGACAGGTAAACATAGTAGCATTCACGCTCTAGCCCCTGGTAAGATGGTTCATGGTTTGACTCTTCCAATAGCCTGCCAAGCAACTTCCTGTCCAATGAAAGCTGGCCAATAGGGAGAGTTTGCTGGTGGTTTGAAATTGATGTTTCTATGTTCGTCAGTCCATGTGCTCTGTGCCCTTAGAAATAGTCACCATCAAGTTATGGTACATTTGTTAAACTACTTTATTATTTTTAAAGGTATATTTTTAATTTGTTTACAAACTATTAGAATTTCACAATATTTCCACATACAGACTTAGTTTTGCTCAACTGCCTCCATATCCCTCCTTTCTCTCATTCCCTTGATCCTATTCTAGGTTATACATTTAATCACCAGTATTTCCTCCATATTCTTTCATATATAGCTCTTCTTATTATATGTTTAAATGGGATTTCAAGGTCATGAGCTTCCATACACGGTTTCCATACATCTTTATTTTAGCAGGCCCTTCCCCTTTGCTTTCTTTCTCCATCCCGTCATTCCACTCACTGCTTGAGCATTTATACTCCCAGTACTCCACCTCTACTTTCTTTTTACCTATATCCTACTATCCTTCACCCATAAATGCATCTTCACCCAATGGCCTCATTCTACTTTTATGTCTTCCATGTGTGCATTCAAACACACAAAACAGCCTAGGAGCCTCATATGAAAGACAGCCTGTGACATCTGTCTTGAGAATTTTCTGCTCAGTTCCATAGCCTATTTTTAATTGGGATGTTTGTTTTCACTAATGTTTACATTTTGAATTATTAGTTTAATCACAGACAGTAATCTTTTGTTTGAATATTAGCTGGCAATGATTTCTGCCCATTTATGGTTTGTGCATTTACTACTTTTACATTTTGTTTTGTGGCACAGAATGTCTTAGTTTTGCTGAAATCCTATTTGTCAATTATTACTTCCTGCACTACTGAAGTCCTATCCTTACTTGTGCTTATAATTTAATTCTACTTACTACTTCTTCCTCTAGTAGTTTTAGAATTTTTTATCAGGTGTGTCGAATGAGTTTCCCATGGCACCATAGAGGGGCATAATCAGAAGAAGCTGTGTTTGCATCCTGGCACCTGAGGCCATATAAACCAGAGTATTGGGAAATGTTGAGAGAGGAAGGGCTTGGAGAAGGTTACACAGGTTCCCAAAAGGACAATAAACAGAGTTTGGGGGAGTCCTTAAGGATGAGAGATCAGGTAAAGGAGGTGCAGTTTCTAGGATGGGCAGCAGGATAGGATTTGGAGAATAATCAGGAGAGACCTGGGGAAGAAACACACGGTGGAAGATTGGAGGAAGGCTGGGGCTTATGGATTTATGAGTGGAGAGGACATAGGTGGAAGAGGCACAAGGTCCCTCCCTGTGTCTTCAGGCCATATCAGCAACCACAGGATCTCCACTAGGGTGCAGGTGAGTCTTTGGTGTATATTTTAGAAATTTTTATTGGATTTTTGAGAATTTCATACAATATATATTGTTCATATTTAGATCCAATGGCATATCTGCACCCCTTGCCACTCCCTCCAACAAATTTATTGTGAATATATAT
>NW_008340648.1:80401-110748 GCF_000622305.1 Nannospalax galili
TATATATGGCCTTGTGTTTCCAATGCCACTCAGTGGCACTGATGATCTTACCAAGAGTGTCACCCTTAAGGGAAATGAGTGAATCTCAGGAACTAAGAACCCTAGAAGGAAAAGTGATGCCCTAGAAACCCTATGGGACATGCACATAGAGTGTCTGAACATTAATGTATATGTATACCTAGGAGTTGTTTGGCTGGGAATGCAGTGCCAGATAGAAGGGACCTCCCTTAGGGTGACAAACATGCCATAAGGCAGTCATCAAAGAAGCTTCTTTTTGGGACAGGTGGAGGCTACTGCAGAGGTTCACACCTGGTCAGGCACAGAGCACATACACTTGGAGGTGCACAGTACTAGGTGACACATTTACTGTCACATATCTACAACAAAGTCTCATGGAAATAGCAGAATAAGGGGTAAAGAGAGGGCTAATGTTCCCCTCAACTCTCACCAGTTAGGCTTCCATGTACATCATGCACAAAGAAGGCCACAACTGGCTATGTTCTGCACAAAAAGAGACTGTAGAGTGTAGGATGGGACTCCTATATGGAACCTCACCCAGCCGTGGCTCAGGGGTCATTGCAGAAGAGGAGGCAGAAAGATTGTAAGAGCCAGGGCTCGTTCATGAATATACAGAGATGGGGGTTTCCAGGCCACTGGAGGCTTGCTGATGTGAGCCTGTGGTGGCAGTGGCATCGAGCATGGGACCCATGTCAGCTTAACTAAACAAGACCCCAAAGGGGAGGTGAGAAGCAGGGAGCAGGCCAGCACTAGATTGAGAAATATTTGAGATTGATTGTTGCTGGGTGAGCGATAGCAAGACTAATATAGAACCACTGGATGGGCTGTCTAGACTCCAGGGGACTCATTTACACTGAAGCACATTTGGGTACAAACATCCGAGTGAATAGGACTCAGCATGTACGACAGAGTGCATAGGGTTCCTTTGGGGAATAGGGGGAAGCATGGATGGGAGAGGGGGTTTTGGATTTGAGTGAGAAATGTATGAAATTTGAAAACCTCAATTAAAAAAAAAAACAACAGAATGAATCTCCCTGTCTCAGAAGTCATCAGTCACCCATAGTTCCTCAGCTAGGGGTGGAGTTTCTTACAAACTTTCCCATGACTAGACTGGAATTTTGTCTCACTCATGCTTATGCGGGACTTGCGCATGCTGTCCCCATTGCTGTGAGTAACTGACCAGCTGTCTGCACACTCTGTTTCCTTGCACTCATCCACCTTCTCTCTTACAATCCTTCTGTCTCCCCTTTCTCAATGATTCCTCAGCCTTGACTGGCAGAAGTTTCATGTAAGTGTCCCATTCAGGAATAAGCAGTCTGCAGCCTCTTATTATCTGTACATTGGCCAGTTACAGTTCTCTGTGTTAATCACCATCTGCTGCGTAAGGATGCTTCTTCTCCTGCGAGATGGGAGATCCATTAATTAAGACGTATCTATCAAAGCTCAAGAACAACCAGTGTTCTTAACCGCTAAGCCATCTCTACAGCCCTACTTTATTATTTTTTAAAGCATATTTTTTACTTGTTTATGAACTTTTAGAATTTCATACTTCATGCAGGCTTGGTTTCGGTCACCTCCCTTCCCTATCCCTCTTTGGTCTCATTTCCCTGCTCCTCTCCTAGCTCAAAAAATTAATTACCGGTGTTTCCTCCCTACTATTTCATCTATATCTCCTCTTACTATATTTTAACATGGGACTTCAAGACCATGGGCTTCCACACGTCTTTGTTTTAGCCAGCCCTTCCACTCTGCTTTCTCTATCCTCTTATCCCACTCACTGCTTGAATATTTCTACCCCCAGTACCCACCTCTTCTCTCCCTTTACCTATACCCATAAATGCATCTGCCCACAATGGCCTGGTTCTACTTCCTAGCTTCCATGTGTGCATGCAAACACACAAAACAAAGCCTAGGGGCCTCATATGAAGAGAGCCTGTGGCATCTGTCTTGAGAATTTTCTGCCCAGTTCCTCTGCCCATTTTTAATTGGGACTGTTATTTTTATG
Organism: Nannospalax galili; assembly: GCF_000622305.1. Taxonomy (NCBI): domain Eukaryota; kingdom Metazoa; phylum Chordata; class Mammalia; order Rodentia; family Spalacidae; genus Nannospalax; species Nannospalax galili. The sequence continues at coordinate 82,425 of NW_008340648.1, forward strand.
AATGTTGAGGTTTTTACTTCTTAATATATCACAAACAGCAACCTTTTGTTGGAATATTAGCTGGCAAAGATTTTCTCCCATTTTCTGGGCTATGTATTTACTAATTTTACATTTTCTCTTGTTGTACACAGTCTTTTTAGTTTAATGAGATCCTATTTGTTGATTATTAAGTATTTCGTACACTACTGAAGTTCTGTTTAATGAGTCCTTACTTGTCCTTATAAGTACAAGTAAGGACTCATTACATGTACAATCACAGCATGACACTGTGAACATGAAGCTTGGTTGGCAGTGGAACTCCCCAGATGCTGGAGATGGTAGAGACATGAAACGCCTGCAAGGAAAGATGCAAACAGGGAGTGGTACCAGTCACAGAGGAGGATGGGTGTTGCATGCAGCAGACCTGGAGGGGCTGAGCCATCTAAGTCCTTCTGAAGTAAAGTCCCAGAAGTGAGTTATGGAGCTACTAGATTTGCTGTTTGGAGTCTTGATTTTGAATAGTTTGAGACTGGTAAATACTATGGGGACTGTTGAAGGTGGAATACCTGTATTTTGAAATTTATGTGGTCATTAACCTGTGGGGGCCAGGGAATGGAAAACGTAGGTTTGAATGAGAATGCCCCCCATAGGATCCAAGTATTTGGGCATTTTCTCCCAGTTCTTGGTGCCATTTTTTGGAGCCTTTAGGAGTTCTGAGCATGCCTAGGAAGCATGTCACTGGGGGCAGTCTTTGAGAGATCTGAAGTCTTTGTTCTATAAGTTGCTTTGGTCATAGTATTTTTTCACAGCAACAGAAAAGTAACTAGTACAGGGTCCATTCACAGTAGCTTGGATAACTTACCAAGAGTTGCTCCCTTAAGAGAGAATGATTATCCCCTTCCAATTAGTCATCAGTTTTCAATAATTCTTCAGTTGAAGTTGGAGTTTCTAACCAAGTTCCCACATCTGTGCTGGGATTTTGTTCAAGTGCCTTGAACTTACATGACACTTGTGCACACTGTCACCATTGCTGTGAGTTCGTATGAGTAACTGATCAGCTGTCTGGAAAACTGTTTCCTTGTTTTCACCCTCTATCTCCGACTCTTACAAACAAACTTTCTACCCATCTTCCACAATTATCCCTGTGTCTATGAAGGCAGGAGTTTGTTATGCAGCTTCCTGCTCTCTGTATCTTTGTCAGTTGTGGATCTCTATTTTTTTTATTGAGTTTTTAAAATTTCATACATTTCCAAATCAGATCCAGACCCCCTCCTCCATCCATGCCTCCCCCATTCCCCCACTGCCATACATGCTAAGTCCTATTCATTTAGGTGTTTGTACCCAAATGTCCTTTGGTGTAAATGCATCCACTGGATTCTATTCATCCTATCCAGTGGTCATATGTAAGTCATAGTCTCCCTCACCCAGCAGCACTCAGTCTCATTCCCATGGGAAACTGTAGCAGTGGTGGCATGGAGTGCAGGATCTACGTCAATTAAGTAAGGGCCCAAAGGTGGTGAGCCAACCCTAGACTGGATCTCTGTTTTATTCATCATCTGCTGCATAAGGAAGCATTTCTGGTAGGAGTTGTGAGATGCATTAATCTATGTGTATAACAATATATCATTAGGTGTCAATTTAATACTATACATAGCAGAAAAGCTGTTTTAGGCTTCCCCCCATGTTACATATGAATGGGTTCCATCCTACAAAGTGGATCTTAAATTCAACTAGAAAGTGACTGATTATTCCCATACTACTTGCTCCACTATTGCATCAGGGGTCATATCTGGCCAGACCAGGAGTTGATGAAATACCCAAGATTCATGGCTTGGTAATGTTAATGAATAACTTTTTCTTCCTGTAATGTGCATAGCATCCACTAACACTCTGTGAGCTAGAAAGCAGAGATGAAGCTTTTAAGTCAGTACAAGCTTGATTTTCCTTGTTTTTTTTTTTATGATGTATGTATGTAGGATCTTACAGTCATGTTCTGGTGAGTAACAAAAAGGAGGGACACACCTTGAATCTCAGAGAAGACAAAGTAGGGAATACACTGGAGCTTATAGGACAAATAAAGGACTTTCAGTAGGATCCTGAGAGCAAAGGCAGTAAGACCAACAACTGACAAATGGAATCTCATGAAACCAAGTTTCTGTTCTAGGGACACCATAATTTGAGTGATGAAATAAATTACAGTATGGAAAAAATGTTTACCAGCTCTACATCTGATAGAGGGTAAGTCACTAGAATATACAAAAGCATCCCCCCGACACAGAGAACTTTATACCAAAATAAACCAGCAGCAATGTAATTAAAAATTGGGTTGAGTCCAATTAAACAGCTGCTGATTACCCTCAAGATAAAAGTGCCACTACTGCCCCAGTAGTTTATTTGCTCAGATGGTAATTGTGTGGTTCATAGACTTTATAGCTGGATGGAAATATTGATAGTTTTCTCCTTTGGCAGTTTTTGTAGTATCTTTTGATACCTTGGGGGCTAGTCTTCAAGGACTAGGCTTCCACATCACTTTCAGCTTGATTGTTCTAAGCCCTGGGTACAAATTATGTCCTGTCTTCAGCAATAAAATCTCACCTTGAAGTTATGGGAGGCGATCAAAGGCTATGGAAATAGCGTGAATTATTTTGAGACTCTCTTCAAGTACTTTGACCAATGGAGTTTCCCCTGCCTGGCAATATGTATTTTGTTATATAGCCTTCAGCTATCCACATGTAATTAGATATTGTATGTGTATAATTTTAGGAGGCTCTTGAACTAATAGATTTCCCTCTAGATTTTCACACCAGCTAATCTGTATTTATTTCTTATCTCTTCCCACCACCGGGTACCTCTCTCTATTCCATTCCCAGTTAAAGTACCCTAATTACCCCATTCCCTGCTTGATAATGTGTCTCCTAAAATATGCCACTCTTGATCTCATTTCCCTTTACTGCATGTTTCCTTTCCATTTTTTTTTTTGACCCAGCCATTAAATCAGGATATACACTCATATCTAAGGATTTGAAGTTAGGATCCACAAATGAGAGAACATCTGTCCCTTCTTATTCTGAGTCTGTGTTACTTTGCTTTGTATAACAATTTCTAGTTTCATCCATCCACCTTAGATATTCATGCTTTTGCTTATCTTTACCACTGCATAGAAATTTGTGGCATAAATGTATCACATTTTCATTATACATTCATCAGCTGAAGAATATTTGGGTTGTTTCCATTTCTTAACTGTTGTGAAAAGAGCATCAGGAAACAAAGACAATCATATATCTCTGTAGGAGGATATCGAGTCCCTCGGTAAATGTTAAGGAGTGGTATAAACACTATATGGTAGAATTATTTTTAGTTTTTCAGAGCTCTCCACACTGATTTCCATAGTGGTTACACCAGTTTGAAATGCCACCAGCAATGAATGAGGGTTCCCCTTTTTTTCGGTTCCTCACTGCATTTGTTATTATTTGTACTCTTAATGTTAGCCAGTCTGACTTGGGAAAGACAAAAATCTTAACGTAGTTTTAATTTACATTTCCTTAATTTCTAAGGATGTTGAACACTTTTAAAAGTATTTCTTAGGCATTTTTATTTCTTTTTTTAACATACTGAGGCAGAATTTCTCGATGTATATTTTGAATTGAATTTTTGTGCATCTAGTACAAAACATCTTGATTATAGTTAGACCTTAGTAAAGCCTACTGAGTCAAGTTTATGTACCCATAATTCTCTCAGTGCATGTTCATCTGCTGGTGTCTAGTCAGCCTAGAGTCACTGGAGTCACTCCCTTAAATAACATCAACTCTCCCTCACCGACAAGTAAGCAGTGGCCAAAAGTTCCCTGGCTAAGGTTGGGGCATGCTGCCCACTTTCCCAGTTCTATACTGCATTTTTGTGTGAGTTTGCACGGATCTTGTGCATGCTGTCACCATAGCTGTAAGTACATATGAGCAAGTTCACAAGGGCCTGGAAGACTGTTTCCTAAATGCTCATTCACCAACCCTGGCTCTTACAATTTTTCTGCTCTATAGTCAAGACCTGGGTGGGTGAGGTTTAATACAGAAGTCCTATCCAGGGACATGCATTGTACAGTCTCATATTCTCTACTGTTTGTCCAGTTGTGGTCCCCTGTGCATCACACTCTGTTGCCTGAGGAAACTTCACTGGTGAGAGTTGGCGAATGCCTTCATATTCTCTCTATCCCTTGTTCCATTATGTTACTTGAGCCTGAGTTGTAGAGGTTCCATTGCAGACGTGTCACATAGGGCTGGGCATCTCGCAGACACTTATTTCCTGTGTGTTACCAGTTTTTGGAACTCTGTAATGGCCTCTATATTTTCATTTTTGAGAACTCTGTTTAGAGCCATAGCTCATTTGATTTCTTGACTTCATTTTTTGTGTTCTTTGTAGATTCTGGATGTTAATTCTCTATCTAACTGTACTTGAGTCCTGCAAAATGAGATGAAACTCAGGAGTGATTCTATAAACATAGCCAAATACACATGCCTGAAGAGGTCATAGATCCTAGAGAAAAATGTATTTCTTATCATTCCTAAACCAAAATAATTTTTGCTGTATTGTAAACACATATTCTTATAATTTCAGACAAGTGTACATCTCACTACTCATCAAAGAAGCTTAGTTTTGTAACAGTTGGAGACTATTACAAAGTTCCAAAACTGATAAAACACAGAGAATTAGTGTCTGTGAGGTACTCAGCCCTAAGTGACCATGTACAATGCAGTGTGTACAACTAGGTATCATGAAGCATAGAAGATTGGGGGGGGGGTAGAACGAATTTTAGTGTACTTTCCAACTTTCACCAGTGAAGTTTCCTCATGCAACAGATGGTAATTAACTCAGAAATCCATAACTTGCAAAAGTGCATAGAGCAAGAGACTGCAGAGTGTGTCTCTCAGAATAGGACCATCAAGGTTCAGGGACCATTGTGAAAGAGGAGACAGAAAGATTTTAAGAGGCAGAGGTAGCTGATTTCCAGAAGAAAACCAAGTTTTCCAGGCAGCTGGGAAATTACTCCTATGAACTTACAGCAATCCCAGAATAGATGTGAAGTGGGTAAGAAGCCCCAGCCTCAAGTGAGGAACTATTATTGGCAATCGATTCCTACTGGGAGAAGGACAGCTGATTTTCTTAAGGGTGTAATGGTGTTTGGCTATGCTGCAGTGAATGGATGAATAGAGAATGACATTTGGGGCTATCAATGGACTCTATAGGCCTTAATATATATCACAAAGTAAACGATATCTGGTGGGGTACTACAACAGAGGTGCAGATGGGAGATGAGTTCTGTGATCAAAATATTTTGTATGGATTTCTCAAAAATTCAATTAAAAATTAAATAAAATTTTAGGACATAAAAATAATCAAAAAAATTAATCAGGTTAAGAAGCTAAAAAGAGAGTTCTAAAAAATGAAACACAAATTGCTGAGAATTTTCCTTTTAAGGACAACATTTTATTGCTACCAGAGGCTTTTCTCATCAGTACATGGTTCATGCCTTCTTCAGACTGCAAAGGGAGCCCAGAGTGTAGTCACACTGAAAGAAATATAGGCAGGTTGGGAGGAGGGGCAATAACTTGTTATATAGAATATCCTAATAGTTTCACATAAAAGTAGGGTACTGAAATCAATTTCATGTTGCAGATTTATAAATCATAGAGCTGTCCCAATGTCTATAGACAGTTACCCCTTGTGGCCCGAATTCTCTCTGGGTCTCCTGCATGATCAGACAAACCATATAATATATTTTATGTGAGTTTATTAACTTACAAAGGAATGAGTACCCAGTGCCTAGCCCCTGACCACAGGGACGCAGAGCCTGCCTTATCAGACTGTGCCATGCCCATAGTCTGCCACTAGCATTTGCTCACACCTCCAGGGCCAGTGATCTCACTGCAGGTCCATAGGGAGTCAGTCCATTCTGTCTTTGAGTTGCTGCGCTGGCTGCAAGTTTCCTACACCATCACGCTCTACCCGCAGCTCCTGGCTTCCATCCCAAGATGGCTCCGGGCTTCCCTTCCTACTTCCTGCTTGTGTCAGGCCCTGCCCACTGGAGGAACCAGCCAATCGGGAGACACCACCACTGATTATAAATGAGAGAAGATTAGTTACAAAAATCTAATTAGATGTTACCATTTTTGTTTCTTTGGTGAGCACCTGATATATTAACTTAATCACAAATTCTTTTGTACAAATGTTAGAAACGCTTTCAACAGATCTTAATTACATGCCATTTTTAAGCTTTAAGATAAGAGTGAAAATTTTCATTTTGTTTTTAAACTAAAAACAGACTAAGGAAACTTTTTCTATCAGCTCTGATTCACATGGATGACTGACAACTGCAATGTGCAATGTACAGACCAGCTGGAATTTTAGTCTGATTTGAACATGGCTGTCACACAAAAATGATTTGCTTACTGAATTGCTAAAAATAAATTTCAGTATTACCTACTGACTGAAAGTTAGACTATATAGATCAACAGGCATAAATTTCATTTTATTTGATGGAGAGGCAAGAAAAAGCAACAGAAACTATCAGAAAACTAAATTAGGATATTGGGAACAAGGTTTTGCTAGCTATTTTGGAACTTTTCCCCTAAACATTAAATTGATTTTTTATTTGGACATGGGGCAAGCTCTAATTTAACAGAGAAAAGGAGTTGAACTGACATAGTACAGGGATTTTTTTTTTTAAATGTATTTTGGATCTTTTGAGTTTATAAATGTATGCCATTATGTTAAGTAATTTTGAGTAATAATTAGCTACACAAATAAGTGTTTTGTTGTGTTTTCTTTTTTCCTGGCTCACTTCAGTCTGCTAAAGCACATCTCCTTCTCTACAGTCTTCCCTGATTTTCTATGTTCTCATTCTCAGTCAACATCAGAGTGCACTGGAAGGTAACACTTACATGACAGAAACAAGCTGCAGTGGTGGACACGGGGAAGCATTCCCCTCTTGCCTTGGCAGATCAGTGTCACACACAGAACCCACATTTTCTGAAGCATTATCTTCATTATAGAGCCACTTGATTCCATCGTAGAAGTCATCCACTTCCGTTTCTTCCACTTTGCATTTAGCAGAGGTATGCTTGCACCCACTGGAAGCTGGGAGATGATGGTAGAAGGCTGTTGTTCCTCTGACTGGCACTTCTGGCTTGCTGTTGTCCTTGGAGAAATCTGGGTCTGAGACAGAGGAGGGATGTAATTTGAACGCTCCTTTGTCACAGGTTACCAGGGTGTGCTTGAGGGGACGGTAGACATAAACGGAATTTAGAGGCAGGGAAGGTTGCAGAGCAGAGGGGGGGTGTGCCACGAGCTCCTGACAGTGGATCAACTGGAAGCTATCCATCTGTGCTTTCTGAAGCAGCTCAATTGTAAGAGGAAGCCAATCAGGAAAGAGTTTCTCCATTTCCAGACTAACCATGGCCAGGGCAAGCATGGGTCCTTTGAACTGTAGAAGTGGCTGCAGGCCATGCAGTACAGCAACTGCTTGGTCAGGACTGCCGGACGCTGGGATGGGCTCTGTTTGGGCAAACTGAAAAATAACTGAGGCCTCATTTGACACTGCAATGGCTTGGAAAATGTGAAGAAAATCCAATGGTGTGGCCGTGTGAAGATCCCAATTCAACTTATCCAGAATAATTCTCTCCATTCTCAAAATTTCAGATGAGGAACATCCACAGAAACTGTCTCTTACCAATACCTTTAGGACTGGAATTTTCTCATCTTCTTCAACAGTCTTAGCAGCTAAAAAACAAAAACAACCAGCTAATTGCAAAGCAGTTCAAATATTTTGGGTGATCCTTTACAGTAGCTAAAAACCTGTCCAAAAGACTGATAGCCAGAGCAAATGTTTCTGGGTGAAGGCTGAACTGGTACTTGAGTTTGGCCAACCTCTGAATTACTTCATCTCTCTGGGATGGAGAAACATTCTGGTTTGTAAATATTTTTGGCACATTGGCCTTACACATCTGGGCTTCGCTAGAGATTGCCTTTTCCAATAGTAAAGACAATCTCTGGTTTTCCAAAGGTCCTGGAAACTTCACGATAGCCCTTGGATTTGCCTGACGCCCAGCTTGATGTAGCTACCTTCTCTTCCTCTTCCTCCTCCTCCTCCTCCTCCCAGGCAGAGCTGTAGGCCTCACAGTGGTGGCGCTGGCTCATCCATGGGCCCTTTACCACCTCCTGCTCCTCCACAGGGGGGTGGGGCACGCTGGGCTAGGACCCAAAGAATGACAAATACTGGTGAGAATGTGGGGAAGCATACACTTATTCACTTGTGGTAGAAGGGCTAAATCAGTACAACCATTTTGGAACACAGTGTAGAGGTCTCTCAAATGCTAAAAGTAGATCCCTGACATGATCCTTTCATACTGGTCTTGGGCATGTACCCCATGAACTCTGTATACCACAGAGATACCAACACACACACGTTCTTCACTGCCTTATTCCCAACAGCAAGGAAATGGAAACAACCTAGATGTCCATCTACTGATGAATGGCTAGAGAAACTATGGTACATTTTCACAGTGAAATTCACCATTAAGAAAAATATAATTATGAAATTCACATGGAAGTAGATGCATCTGTTAACTGAGACCCGGAAGACAAATGTCCAATGTTTTCTTTCATGAGTGGATACTAGTTTTGTATTTTAAGTGTGTATCAAATGGAAAATCCTTAGAGAGTAGGAAAGAGAGAGGCCTTCAGTGTGGTTCATGGGAGGGGAAATAGAATGCAATGATATAAATTGGAGAGGAATAATGGATAATACGAGTAATAGTCAATAGAAATTGCTCCTGATCAGGTTCATGGGTAATGATCAGACTCCTGATCTCAGAAGGTCATAGATTTATTTTTATGTTATAACAAAAATTTATATAATTTTTGACATACTCCCAAACAAAATCTCCAAAGTTATACATGATAAATAGGAAATCATGACACTAAGCGTCCTAATTTGTTTCTTCATTGCTGTGATAACGTACTCTGACCAATACCAACTTGGGAAGGAAAGGGATTATTTATCTTACATCTCCCAGGTCACAGTTCATCAGGGAGCCCAAAGTAGGAACTCAGGGTAGGAACCTGGAAGCAGGAGCTGGAGCACAGGCCATGGAGGAATGCTGCTTACTGACTTGCTCCCCTGGCCCATGCTCAGCCTGCTTTCTTATGCACCATAGGCCCACCTGCCCAGGGGTGGCACCACCCACAGAGGGCTGGGCCCTCCCACATTACTCAACAATCAAGAAGATGCCCCATGGACATGGCCACAGGCCAGTCCAATGAAGGAAATTCCCCAATTGAGGCTCCTTCAATCCAGGTAAGTCAAGTTGACACTAAAGCTATCCAGCACACTAAGATTAAAGTTACCACAGGAAAATAAAGATCAATAAGCTTTATGGATATAAATGTAGCATAGCTCAACAAAATACTAGCATTGTGATATTCCTATACATTAAAATATTAAATACCATGTTGAGGTATAACAATCTCAGATATGAGAGATGAGAGCATGTGTGATTTAAATATACATTGAACATGCTAATAAAAATAGAAGCTAAAATACCAAAAGAAGATTGTCAGGACTCAGGTTTGCTTTGCTTAGAGGGGACCTACTGGCTTTAGGGCAGAGAGACTTGATCAGTGACAGAGTCTTGGACCCTGGGACCTGTGTCTTTTCAACAAGCCAATTTATTTTAAAATTCAGATGTTTTTTATACACCCCAAGGAACTAGCAGTTACATCAGATATGCCAGTCACATACAAAGATTTAGGGTACAAAGAAACCAGACATTTAGTCTGTTAGTTGGTGTAAGAAGGATTCTTAAACTTTTACTCAAGGTTATCAATGCCCATCCAGTAATTTATTGGCCACAATGTTTTCTCTCTTAGAGTGAAAAGCATGGCAAACTTTTAGCTTTTAGCTCAGGAGTAAACCTTTAACCCAGCATAATCTCTTAGCTAAGGATAGCTGAGTTATTTTTTCAGGACAAGGAGATGAGCTAAGGGTTGTTGACTAAGATGCTTTCCCACAGAGCAGAGAGCCTGCACTTATGACCAGGCTGCTTTCTCTTGCCATTCTGGCAGTGTTCTGCAAGACAGGGATTATCAGAGCTACTGTTTTCAGTGCCCCTCACTTTATCAGAGAATGCAGCCTAGACTTAAAAGTTTTAGGCTCATCTCACCCTAGGGCCTGGCATCCTGGTTTTCTACAGAAGATTATATTGATACAAAAGAATCTTCTAACAAGATTCCAAAAACCTCTAGTTTAGATATTTTTAACACATCAGAAATAGGGTGGAGAGTCATCAATCTAACAAAGGGCATGTATGGCATAACAAAAGTAAAGAAAATTCTACCATTTGCAAATATGGATGAACAAGAAGACATATGTTACATGCAACAATGCACCTATGGAAAGAAAAACTGGAGAAGATACAGCATGTGTCAGTGGTTGCCAGAGTTTAGAGCAATCAGAGATGTAGGTAAAATGTATAAAAGGTTAAATTATGCAGAATAAACAAATGTAGGGATCTAAAGAACAATGACATAACTATAACTATAATATTAGGCATATGAGCTATTTCCTACAGAGTAGACTTAAAGAGCACCCAATTCACACAAAAATAGTTACAAATGATCCCAGCCTAGGACTCCTTAATCCTCACCCGTCCCAAACTTGTGACTTGGAGCACCTTTCTGGAGATGCCATTGCACCTTGACATCTTAACTCTCAGACTTTCTGAGACAGAAGAATTCTAAGCCATCCAGGAGGGCAAACACCTCTACTTGGCAGAGTGGGTCAATCCACGCCCTCTCAGCTCTCAGTCCAGCCTGGGTCCCCAAGATCATTTTCTGCCTCAAACTTGCAGTTTGGAGCCTGATCCCTGAGACCTCCCTGTATCCTGCCTTTCTGAGTTTTGTTCGCCTCAAACTTACGAACTCCTACTCTAACTTTCCTGCCAGTTTACTCTTGTAGCACTCCACCCCATCCTGATGATCCAGGACCCTTTGCAGTCAACCCTGAAATCACAACTTAAAAAATAAACCTATCTTTAGTCGAGCTGAGACCACTTTATTCACCCCAGTTGTACCTCCACATAAGATGGTCCCAAAACTGAACATCTAGCACTACTAATCTGGGCCATAACCCAATGACTTAGGGAAACAATAAATAAGATACAACCAAACATTCAAGAAGGACTTACCTTTACCAAGAGACACCACCACACAAATCCAAATACCCAGAGCTCAATGGAAAACCCAAAGATGAATAACTAGGATAATGTGGCTAACACAGAAATTAAGAACCCCATCATAATGTTTCCTGAGAATGACAGCAATGTGGATGCACAAAACAATGATTTCACAATAGCAATTATAAATATGTTCAAGGAATTCTAAAAGCATAAGAATAAAAAACTGAATGATGACCCTGAATATGTAAAAAGTTGAATGAAATAACTAAATTCAACAATTCAAAATATGGAATTAGAATTCAATAAAGACATAGAATCTCTGAAGAAAAGCCAATCTGAAATAAAGCTTGAAATAAAATGCTCAGGAACTCAAACTAAAATCTTAGAAAAAAGAAGCAAAAAGGAAGTGGGGGAAATGCAACAGAGAATATCAAATCTTGAAGGAAGCTTGGTGAAATGGATTTCTCAGTCAAAGAAAGTGTCAAATACAAAATAACCCTGAAATGGAAAATACAACACATCTGGAAAACTGTAAAGAGACCAACTTACTGATCATAGACAGAGGAGGTAAGAGAAAACCAGGCTAAACATGCAGAAAATATTTTTAATAAAGTCATAGAAGAAAATTTCCCAAACCTAGGGAAAGATATACCTATCAAGGTACCAGAACCATATAGAACACCAAGTAGATTGGAATAGAAAAGAAACTCCCCATGTCCTATAATAGTTAAAATACTAAATGTGCAGAACCAAGAAAATCTATGAGAAAGAAAGATGGAGTCACATATAAAGGAAGGACCATCAGAATGAGAGCTGACTTTTCAATGGAGATTATGGAAGTCATACAAATCATGAAAGAACATATTCAAGCCCATATCACTGTACCAGATAAAGATATCAACTGTATTTGAAGGAGAAGGAAAAACTTTTCTGTTGCTTAGCTAGTTAGACCCTCCCATTCAGCCCCAATTCTGGCCTTTTGCCTGGCTTTCTCTGCTCCTCCTGCCTGAGACCTCCCAGGAGCCTCCTAAGCCAGACCCTGCCCACTGCATCTGATTGATACCCATGCACTCACAACAGCTACATTCACCTGCTGCAGGGTTCATACTTACTGTGGCTACCTAGTTAGTTCCTCCCCTTTATAAGCCTGTCCTGCTCTTAGGCCCCCTCCTGCTTCTTCCACTTGAGATCTCCTTACTAATCATGTGAGTCAGAGCTTTCTCAATGTGGCTTGACTCCCCTGAAACCTGACCAGCAACACTCTCCGGCACCAGGGTCCTCACCTACTCTGCTTTGCTAGTAGACCTTCTTGATACTGTCACTATTTAGTCATTGGGCCTCAGCCCCCTCTTGCTCATCTGACCTGAGATCTCCAGGCTACCGTGCTATGTCAGATCACACCCACTAAGGTTTGATTCCCTAGTACAGTGACCAGTTACACTCTCCTGCTCCAGAGCCCACATTTACTATCCTTAGCTAGTTATGCCCTCCCCACACGGTCCCCATCACACCTTGTTGATGAGATAGAAGAGGAAGACTGAGATTACAAATGCATTATATTCTCATACTAAAATAAAAAATACATTTTTGTTTTACAAATTTATTGTTTTTATAAATGAATTGAGATGTGAAATAATTACTATATGACATTGATAATTTAATGTATATTTTAAATTATAAAATGTACATATTAAGTATTCCTTGAAAAATAAGTCATAAGTTTCTTAATGCAACAATTGGACTGCATTGATGTTAAGCTGTTTGATAAGTGTCTATTACGTATCATCCACTGTGTAAAGTACCAAAACATCAGAAATTAACCGACTGAAATATGGTTATGACTCTCAGAGATTAAACTTTAGGATTTCCCACAAATGGCAATTAATGATTTAAAGATTAAACTGTCCTTCTTGAAACTGGAATAATGAAGAAATATAATAACAGATTGCATTTATTTATCAATTACCTGTATGTTAGTGTAATATTTCATTAATTTAGTTGATAAACAGTTTGTCACTTAAATTTCACACCATTTTCCTTATTTTTTTCCTATTGGAGGAAAGATGGGTTAAGGGACAAGAAGATTTCCTAGAAAGGCCAAGATGCAGTTGACACATGTTAAATTAAAGGTTCTCAGGAAAGAGAACACTGTGTGAATGGAATTAGACTATTCAGGACAAATACATTAATATATTGTCCATTCAGATGGATGTAATGGTTTATTGAAAGAATTTTACAATCTATGCTGTATTATTAAATATGTAGAAAATTTTGTTTGGCTAATTTCCCCATAATATAAAGATCAATCATATGTGAATTTTTGACACATTTCACATTAATCTGAGATTTTGTTAACAAATGATAAATTTCCCTAGGTTATTTTAAAAATGTTTGGAGACTGGGACAAATATGATCTAAACTAAATGTCCTGTAGTTCAATCTATCTTCTAATGTGAATGTATTGTGAACTTAAAGTACTTACACTCAGGCTTCTGAGAATTAGGCATTTTCCTTGGAACCCACATAGTAGCTTCTGAATCTTTTCAAAGCACTTTGCATCTCTTTATTTCTCAATGTATAAATGGCTGGATTTAGGAGAGGTGTAATGGCATTGTAAAAGACAGCAAGAAACTTGTCCAGCCAGGTGATGTTGAGTGGCCACACATAGATGATGATGCAGGGGACAAAATAGATCATCACCACTGTGATGTGGGCAGAGCAGGTAGACAGCGCCTTGGATGCACCAGCTTTAGAGCTTTGACGAACAGTGTGGATAATATATGTGTAAGATATCAGTAACAGTACAAAGCAAGTTACAGCAATAGCTCCACAGTCAATATTTATGAAGATGTCCAAATAATAGGTATCCATGCAGGCCAGTCTGATTACCAGTGGAATGTCACAGAAGAAGCTGTCTATTTTCATGGGACCACAGAAAGGCAGTTGTACAATCACTACAAGTTGACTCATAGAATGCACAAAGCCAGCTACCCAGGAAGTTACCACCAGGCCAGTGCACTTTTTCAGGCTCATAATGGTAGAGTAGTGGAGTGGTTTGCAGATGGCCACATAGCGGTCATAGGCCATGACCACCAGAAGCACCATCTCTCCCCCTCCAACAAAATGCACAAAGAGGATCTGGCACATGCAGCCTTCGAAGGAAATGTCTTTGTTCTCTGTGAGAAAGTCTTTGATCATCTTAGGAGTGGTGACTGAGGAAAGCCACATATCAACAAAGGACAGGTTGGCTAAGAAGAAGTACATGGGGGAGTGGAGATGGGAGTCAGTGAGGACTAAAATCATGATGACCATATTTCCAATTACAGTGGTGACATAAACAACCAGAAATAGCATGAACAGTAAGACCTGAGCATCCTGTGAGTGGCCAAGTCCCAAAAGCACAAATTCCGACAGTGCAGACTGATTGCCTTCACCCATTTTCTTCTGTGGGTCACCTGAAATAACCGGGAGAACGTGGATTAATTGGTGTAGAGAGAAAAGTGAAACTCACACATGTAAAATAAAAATAAATACAATAAAGAATTAAAATTTTCAAAGATGAGTTTTTCACTTCCATTAAAACTTACATAAATGTCAGTAGATAACCATAGCAAGAGAGTAAATGTTTTAGAGCAAGGAATTTCCTAAAAGATGTCTATGAACATTCAGAGGACATGACTGATCAATAAGATATCTAGGTAGATCTACAAAGATTATTTTTTCCTTTATCAAGAATATTATTGAACCAATCATACTGTTATTTTTAATACCTACCAATAGCAGAAGCAGCCAACTAAAACTAGATGTTTTCTACTATACTTGACTGAAATTTCACTCTATTACTTGTCGATCTTGTGTAAAGGAACTAAACCTGATTCTATATCATTATCATAACCTTTCAAAAGAGAGCACTTAATCTACTAAACCTTTTTGTGAATATATGTATATATGTACAGTCACATATATGTGTACACACACACTTTTCTGGGCATAAGATTATGGTAACAAGTGGTGAGTTTTTATTTTTCCCATCCTTCATAGCAATAATTTTATTATTCATCTAAATCTTCCCTGTAATCAAAATAAGCATGATAAGATTTTTTAAAGTACCTACTACTAGAGTTGGAGAGATAGCTCAGTGGTTAAGATCACTGGTTGCTCTTGCAGAGGACACAGGTTCAATTTCCAGTGCTCACTTGGCAGCTAACCACCATCCATAACTCTGGTTCCAGGGATCTGATGTCCTCTTCTGTCCTCCGGGGGAATTGTATGATGTGAGTGTACTTATATATATGCAGGCAATACACTTCTACTCATAAAATAAAAATAATAAATAAAATATTTTTAAAGTACTACTTACATTTTCTCTTAAGTGTTCCTGTTGGATACCTAGAGAATCCAACAAGACAAATGCTGTATTAGATATGTGGCTTGTTTTTAGTGGATTTAACAATTGTTTCATGCTTCACTTTTGTCCAGATGTATACTTGGTATTTTGGGTAGCTCTGGTGTCAGAGAACTCAAAGAATTAGGGAAAGGAGATATATGAATTACTCTTTAAGGAATATTAAAATACAGTATCAAATTATTCATTCTCTTCCAGCACTTTTGTACATCTTTTTTGATGAATGTGTTAAACCCTGTGGTGGTCTCCATATTTATACTTTTGGAAGGAACTGGTGGGGTCGACAATTTAGTAGAATCCCTGAGATAGAGAGGAAAGCATTGCACAGGATCATACCAGGAGCCAAGGGAGGTTTTCTTTTGTTTCAGGTTCTGAATTTTATATTATTTCTGGATTAACTAACTTTGACGTCACATTTCAGATATGCAAACCCTTTTACTTCAATATTTGTGATAAAGGTTATCTTACACACTTGGTTCTATAATTGAAAAAATCTTTTATGAACATAAGAATCATTTGAACAATGATAGCTGCATCCTGCTCTTAAAAGGTAGCAGGCAAAGTACCGTGGTCTGAGGTTGTCTCTTTGCAAGTATGTGCTGTTAAACCCCAGAAACACCATTTGGAATAGGACAGCTGGCAAAAAAGTCACAGATTATCCTCTAAACATTTCAGAAGACAAAGAGCCCATTCTCAGCTCCAGGCTCAGTGGACGCTGTGAAAACACACATTAGAAACATATTTGGGAGGAGATGACTTACCAGGACTGTTTGTTTCCTTTGAGCCCAGATGTTATTTCAGACCTCCCTTCTGATGTGTTCCCATGAAAACAAGCATAATGGGTGGAGATGGAATATTTGGAAATAAAATCCTTCTCCCCAGCCTGGCATATATTTACCACTTGAAGGATTCCCATGGGTGCAATGGAGTTACTTAGTAGTCTGAAAAAAAAAGATCCACAGAAATAGTAATTTTGAGCATCTCTTTGGGATGTTTTTCTTAAGAGTGATATCAAATATTACACAATCATAGAGGGAGACAAGTAAAATGTCATTTAAGTCACCTTGAACTTAAAAAAACAGGTTTTTTTTTTTTTCATGAGACAGGGTCTCCCTGTAGTCCCAGTTGGCCTGGAACTCACTATAGACCAGGTTGACCTCAGTCTCACAGAGATCGGCCTGTCTCTGCGTCCCTAGTGCTGGGATTAAAGGTGTGTACAACCATGCCCAGCTTTAGCAATATTTTAAAAGCATTACCTTGGCCAAAAATGACCACTCATAAACCTCAGGTGATTGTAATTTACACTCAGACCTCAGCCCCTTTTCACTTACATCTTGATAGCCCTTCTTTCCAGTCTGTCAATCAGCAATCACTCGTATGTGTTATTTTATTAATTTTGTGTACTAACTACATTCTGATGTATAAGAACTCAAGCTTGTACTTTTTATACCCGACTTCATTCTTCATAATTTCTTTTATAGTTGTCAAGTATTTCTTTGTATCCATAGAAAATTTCTGTTACTGAGTAGCATTCAATATATTTGCATCCAACAATTCTGCTGTTCATTTATCTGCTGAGGGACACTTGCATTATTGCCAAATGGAGGCTAATGTAAGTAAAACTGATATTTTATAAGAACCTGGGTAACTTGGACAATTTTAAAGATAACTGAGACTTTTTAAGGTTCAGAACATTATCAAGTTGTCATATAACTATCGATTTCAAAAAGAATTCTATTTTCAGATTTGTTGCATAAAAATCAATTGTGTTATCTCGGAATTTTCAATGATATCATTATTGAGAGTAAATTTTTGGTGTTTCATCACAATTATTGTATCTCTCTTTCTAGGTCTTTCACATATTTTAATACTATGTGATGAAGGATATATATAAAACAGAATTTATTGTGTTGCCCTATTTAACTCTTTATGTAAGATGATGCTCATCCTCTCTGGCAAAATTTTTTGTTTTCAAATACATATCAAGTTAGTGATGTAGTGACTGACATTTTCTTTACAATTATATAACATTCATTTCTTACCTTTCATTAATTCATTTTTTGAAGAAACAAATATTTTAGCATTCATAGGGCTGGTTTCTTAGATAATAAATTGAACAAGAATGTATGAAACTATTTCTGTGCTCATTTTTTGAACCCAATGATCTGAATATGCCTTATGTATTTTTGTGCCAGCACTGTGCTTTTAAAATTTCTACATATTTATAATAGATTTTGAAGTCAGGAAATATCAGATTTGTTCAGTTTTCTAGAAATTGAGCTGTTTGGGCTACTTTTGTTTTTGTTTGTTTTGTATTTCATTCCATATCAATTTAATATTTTTGACAAATTTCTTTAAAAATTTTATTGGAATTTTCATAGAGATTGCATTAACTCTGTAGATTTCTTCTAAAATATGGAAAAGATAACAATTTTTACCATCTATGAATGCTAAATATCTCCTCATTTATTTATGCTTCCACTTATTTTCCTAAATCTTTAAATTTTTGGAGCTATTATTTTTGGAATAGTTTCCTAATATTCTTTACAGAGGTTTATATTATTAGGATGTTGATACATTATTTTTGATGATGATTTTATATCCTATCAGTTTACTATCTATATTTATGAAAACAGTTATTATTGTTTTAATTTTATGTGTATCAGTGTATTGCTCACATACATGTAAGTGCACATGTGTCATGCAATGGCTGTGGAGGTCAGAAGAGGATGTCAGATCTTTGTAATCCATATAAGATCACACAGTTAATATCAAACAACTTTAAATCTTCAAAATACAAAGATGTATACAAGATAAAGACTTAATTGCAATTGTTTACTTTTTTCAAAATTTCTAAAGTATAGTTAATACCAAAGGGAATCCCTCCTTCCAATTTTCTGAAGTGAGTTCACAAGAGATGAAGTTTAACATTTAAAGAAACAATCATATGACCAAGTCAGATGCCACAGCTGTTACGGGTATTACCTTACTATTAACATACGGGTTATATGTTAAATTAAACTGACCGATAAACGTGCCCACACAGAAGTGATATTGCTGAGAAGCTCAAGAAGGTTAAAGGGAAAAACAGGACAAGCAGAAAACAAGGTTATTTTCTAATAAGAAAGGTAATTTTTCACAAATATAAAATGAAAAGTACTCCCTCATTTCCTATATGTGGAAATGATATGAAACATTTATGTGAACTACTGGACAATAGCGGAGCTAGGTAATCCAACTCCGCCACAACATTAAAAAACATCACCCTTCAGCACAGTGTAAGTTAACCACAACTTACACAAACGCTTCTGTCCAGTGAGACTCGGCAAGACTGCTGACTGCCGCTGCTCTGCGAAGACCCCCAGTCTCTACCCAGACCAGACTGAAATACCAGTAGTCCAAATAGTTATAAAGAAATGGGTCATTTTGATAGAAAACATTTTAAAAAGACAAAAGGCGTTGGTAACCATATGCTCATCTCAAGCTGAGTCAACTTCTATGAGTTTTTCCCACTCATCAACCTTTATTTCACTCAAGAGCAGTGACTCACTCATCTTCCCTGCCCAGTAATTTGAAAGAAAAGCACAAAAGGATTTTTACAGAAAAGTGTTCAAATTAACAACACACTTTAAGTTTGCTTTTAGGTTGGAAAAATGTTTAAAGCCTGTAATTTCTAGTAGGAAAACTTTGAATGAATAACGGCAAACCATTGTAAAATGCGTTAGCTGCATTTGGTGCCCTAAAGGGTAAGGATTATCCTTGAAGCACCGGGCTCTCCTGATGAGAACATCAGAGGTACACTGGTTTATATTATTGCCACATCCATTAAGTGATCTAGACTGCTTTTCCTTCAGGAAGGGCTTTGTCAAATGAACATTAGGCTTGACCTCCATATTTGGCTGACAATTTAATGATGAGATTCATAACTTTTGGGTTGCTCTGACATTCTGACATATTTGCCAGGGCCACATCCTGGAAGCCCGCCATCACTTCTGGATCAGGCATGGCTGCAAGAAACTATGGACGAGATCACTGATAATTTCACTGAGTCTAGGCATTTCTGCCATTCCAGACATGCTCCCTCCCATCCCAGGCATTCCTTTAGGAAAATTGCCGGACATTCTCCCCAGGAAAAACACCCGAGAAAGAGCCAAACTGAGCCCCTGATTGTCTGTGGCCCTTTCTTCCTTACTCTGGGTTCTCTCATGCTCCTTTGGCCTTCTTGATCCTCTCAATTATCTCCTTGATCTCTTGCTCCTCGTGTCTCACTGGTACTTTCTCTGATGTTCAGCAAGGGCAAGGGCAAGGGCAAGATCATGGGATGCTTCTTCTCAATGGCCCAGAAGTCTGTGTGCTTTCCTGGGCCACTTGTAAGCCTGAGCTGAATCAGGATTTATTTCAATGACTCACAGTCTCAAATAGCAGCATTTGGCTTCTGTAATTTGATGAAGACACTGGCTCTCTTGCAGTACAGAATGACCAAGCAAGGATTTAGTATGATGGGGTCTGTGAACGAGTCAGTGGCATCTGCAGCTCACTGTCTTTAGGATTTCAATGGTGGCCTCTTTCTTTTCATTTGCTGTGTCCATCATCTCCTCGGTTACCTCTACATTTTCATCTCCTATTTCCTGAGGGGCCTCGGTGTCCGGTTTAATTATTACACATTCACTGTCAATTTATAGATCACTTTTCTCACCTGAAGTTCGTCTGTCTTTATGTTTTTCTCTCTCTTCTTACCTATTTTTTCTTCCTTAATGTTTTCTTCTGATTTAGCTTTATGAGTAGCAGGTGGTGCTTTACCCCCATTTCTCTAAAGTTTTCCCTTTTTGCTGGGAGAACCACCCCCACTCAGGGTCTCCCGGTGCTCACATGGATTGACAAACTGACATAAGACATTCTATTTGGATTTTTGCATAGTTTGTATGACATTTGGGAGGGACTGACATAAAGACATGAATTCTTGTAGGCATTTCCTTTTCCAGATATGAAATGCAGTCGTCATCTGTCTCCCACCCCCAGGCTTTTTCGCTCACTATTCTCCGAGCTCAGTATGGTGGTGGCTCCGCTCCTTTCACCTAGTTTGCTCTGCATCACTCACACTAGCCCTGGATCAACTCCAGCTTTTCAGAGGAAAATCCGGATTACACCCCCTATGCTTTCCACCGACTCCCACCAGAAGTGTATCTCCTCAGTTTGCGGGATGCTCAGGTCCTGTGTACACCTCTTTATGCAGGCCAGAGTTCCCTGTCTTTGCCGGGGCCCAGGTGCTGGCTCAACATGACTGAGTAGAAGGAGACAACTCCAAAACTCCTTAATAAAATACTTGCAACCTGTTAAAAATTCCTTGGGTTGGGTTGACATTTCTTTCCCACACCCCCATGCCTGTGCTGGGGTTTTATCTTCTTTGTGCTTGCATAGGATTTGGGCATGCTGTTTCCATTGCTGTGAGATCATAGGAGTAACTGACTGTCTGTCTGAAAGACTCTTATTTCTTTATGGTCACCCACCCATGCTAGGTCTTACAATCTTTCCGTCTTCTTTTCTACAATGATCCCTGAGCCTTGAGGATACAAATTAGTCCCTAGAGGAAGTATTTGCATATGTATATTCACATATGCATTAAACAGGGGCAGTTGGGGGCCTGCAAGTAGGAGAGGGGCTATAAATGCCATCAAAGTATATTATATGAAAATTGCAAAAGCTGAAAATTAAAAAAAATACTTGCAAACTGAATATAGGCATATCTGAAAAATATCCAATCTTATAATCTTGGCTTTATTCTAAATATGCAGAGATGATTCAATATATGTCATTAAATTTAATAAATGATACAAATTGATTTAATGACAAAACTCACATTTTTCTGTATCTGTTAAGATACAGAAAAATCATATACAGACAAATCATATAACATATCTTTAATGAATTTATTATAATTTATACCCTGCGTGAGGGAGAGACTCACAAAGAAATGAACAGTTGGTTCCCGGCTCTGCACAGTGGCTCAGAGCCTGCCATTCCAGGTCTTGAGCCCACCACCCCAGATCGCGCCCATAGTCACCACTAGCTTTCACCCATGCCTTGTGGGCCTGCAGTCTCGCCCCAGGTCGGTAAATGCCAGGCCATTCTTCTCGAGGGCTGTCTGCCTTCCCAATTCCTGTCCAAGATGGTGCAGAAAGCCGCTCGCTCTACCGCTAGCTCTCCGCAGTCAGTTCTCCTCAGCAGCCCCTGCCCCTTGGAGGAAACATGCTGTTTGGGACACAACTCCCATTCACAATAAAATTATAAAGATAGGGGTATGTTGGTGCATGCATTAAATACCTGCACTTGGGAAGCAGAGGCAAGTGAATCTCTGTGATAGAGAGTCAGACTAGAGTGCTTTGCTAGATGGCTTTAGTGTTGACTTGTCACAACTGGGTTGAGGGAGCCTCAATTGGGGACTTGCTTGCAAAGGACTGGCCTGTAACCATATCTATGGGACATCTTGATTGTTGAGTGATGTGGGAGGGCCCAGCACACTATGGGAAGTGCCACCCCTGGCCAGGTGGGCCTGTGTTGCAAAAGAAAGCAAGCTGAGCAGGGGCCAGGGGAGCAAGTCAGTAAGCAGCATTCCTTCATGGCCTGTGCTCCAGCTCCTGCCTCCAGGTTCCTGACTTAAATTCCTACCTTGGGATCCCTGATGAATTGTGACCCAGGAGATACAAGTCAAATAAACTCTTTCCTCTCCAAGTTGGTAGTGGTCAGAGTATTTTGTTACAGCAATGAAGAAACAAACTAAGATGTGTACATAGTGAGTTCCAGATCAGCTGGAGCTATAGGCAGAGCCTGTCTCAAAAAGAAAATAGCTAGAAATAAACCTAATCAAGTTTGTGAAAGATCTCTACAATTGAAAATTTTAAATCTTTGAAAAAAGAGATTGAAGAAGTCACTAGAAGATGGAAAGATCACCCATGTTCAAGGATTGATAGACTTAATAGTGTGAAACTGAATGGTCTATCAAATATAATTTACAAATTTAATTCAATCCCAATCAATATCTCCATGACATTATTCACCAAAATAACAACAACAAAAAAAAATCCTAAAATTCAAATGGGCATACATAGACTCCAGATAGTCAAAGCAATTCTGAGCAAAAGTAGCAATGCTGGGGATAGTTTGATACCATATTTCAAACTATACTACAGAGTTATAGCAATAAAAGCAGTACAGTACTGAGGGCACTAAAACAAGTGTATAGATCATTAGAACAAAATAGACTCACACTTGTTCATATATAACTACAGACACCTGATATTTGATGGAAATGTCAAAAATACACAATGGAGGAAAAATATCTTCACTGTTGCTAATAGAACTGTAGAAGAATAAAATTGGACCTATAACTGTTACCCTGCACAAAACAATTCCAAATGTATCAAAGATCTCAATGAGAAACCTGAAATGTTGAAACTACTAAAGAAAAAAGCGATACTCTGTAAGATATAGGGGCCATAAAGGCCTTTTTAATACAATGCCATTTGATCAGAAGTTAAGGATAATAATTGACAAATTGGACCTCATTTAAACTAAAAGATTGTTTTCCAACAACAGAAATGATCAACTGAGTGAAAAAGAAGCCCACAGAATGGGAGAGAGTTGTGTCCACCATACATCTGATAGATGATTACCATCTAGAATATACTAAAGCAAAGAACTCAAAAATCAAATGATGCAGCTGATAAATGGGCTAAAAACTTGAACAGAAAGCTCTCAAAAGAAGAAATAAAAATGGATAATAAATATCCTAAAAAGTGTCTACCATCATTAACAACTAGGAAAATGAACATTTAAACTACTTAAAATTTAATCTTATACCTATCAGAATGACTAAGATCAAGAAAATAACTGACAACAAATGCTGGTGAGGATATGTGGAGAGAGAAGCCCTCGCTCACTGTTGATGGGATTGCAAACTGGAATACGAACTATGGAAATCAGTGTGGAGAGAATTTAAAACCTAAAAGTAGATCTCCCATTTGACCTAACTATAACACTCCTTGGTACAGACCCAAAGGACTTGATATCCGGCTACAGAGATACTCCCTAAGCCATGTTGATTGCAACTCTCTTCACAATAGTTAGGAAGTAGAAAATACCTACTCTTCCTCAACTAATAGATGTATAATGAACATGGGCTTCATGTAAACAGTGAAGTACTATTCAGCTATAAAATAAAAAGAAATTACTAAATTTTCAGGTAAACGGCTGGAATTGGAAATGATTATACTAAGTGAGGTAACCCAGACTCAGAAACGCTTATACCCTGTCATTTTTGTATCCTGGCTCTGAATTTCTAGACGAGGGTATATATCATTACTTAATAGCAAGAGCCAGGAGAGCAGGAAAGGGGTGTGGAAGGAAGGGAGAAGATAGAACCCCAGAAAAGGGACAGTAGGACACAGGTGCTATCAGTGGGGAAATAGGAAAATGGGCTGATACTTTAAATGGGGAAAATGAAGGTAAAATACAGGAAACACACGAAGAGAGAAAAATATTAATTTCTTCTGAATAATTATAGGGAAATGTATTACTTCATAAGACTACTTAAAATACACCTATATTTTATATGTGAGTATATGTGTATAGCTGAAGAGCATATAACAGAATTCACAGTGCCAGGCAGGGGAAAACCTCCTTTTGAGTTGTTTTGAGGGGTAGTGCAACAGACTCTCAAAATTGATTAGACTCTTGCCATTGCCTTGGAGTGTGTCCTAGGACTTGAAGTTAAGATTCTATTTCTGAAGACACCACATACCTATAGCAAAGAACTTGAAGTAATTGAGTTGGAACTGACCTAGAAGCATCCTTGCTGAAGACTGGTTTTCACAGTATGTGAAGATGCTATGAAAGCGGCCAAGGCAGAAAACCAATCAATGGTCCTAACCAGCTCTAAAGCCTATGAGCAGGAACAATGGCTAGTCCAATAAAATATCTTTATTGGTGCAATAGTGGCAGTTTTATCCTGGGGTTAATCAATAGCTGCCTAATAAGACTTAAGGTCCACTCAATTAGAAATAACCCATGCATGGTAATGTCAACTTAGCTAAGTGCATATGGTTGGAAGGACAAAGACCCTAGAGTCACTTTCCTAAACCATTATAATTCCCTACTGTATTCTAAATACTTATATTCACAGACACTAAAGAGTTCTCACCCCTCATCCATGTAGCTTCCTTTCACAACAGTTGTAGACTACTACAGAGATCTACAGCTGGTCAAAATTCAGAGACTATGTGATGGTGGGGTGTCCAGCTCTAACTAATATGCTACAATGTAACCCCTACTCCTAGGGCTCAGAGAATATCACAGAAGAGGGAACAGAAAGATTTTAGGAGACCAGAACAGGAATCCTTCTGCTAGATAATGCATTCTACACATGATAAGGATACTGCACTCTTGAAATCTTCACACTATGGTAGATTAACAAGACCTGCATAATAACACCAGCTGACATGCCTGAGTTGTTGGAATTTTCACAGGGTCCAACCTCTAGATGAAGAGCTGCAGGCAATCATGGATGCTGAGGAGGAAGAATCAGTTTTATGTAGGAACAGGCTCCCAGTGCTGATGATGACTGATATCAGCTAGTCTTGTTGGATGCAGACTATCATTTTGCTTAGGACTTTAGATGGGAGGGAAGAGTCTAAGAGCTGCTAATTTGGGGTCAGAATACTTCATTTCCAATGTCTTTTATTTATAGGAAGATGAACATCAGAAGAAGTACTTGAAATATAAACTTAGTCTTCCATTAACACTAACAGTGACCTTAGCAGGTCTTAGCTGCGCTATAGCAGTGCTTAACACCTGCCAGTGCCTCCTCATTTATCTCACTTTGGTCAAATTTGGACTGCACCTTCTCCTGGAACCACCAGTGTATTCTCTATTTCCGTGAATGTGGCATTTCTAGGTACCATATAAGAGAAATCATGTGTTTTTAGATTAGTTATCTTGACAAAATATCCATCATGTTCAGCCATCTTATAGCAATGAGACAACTTCGTGCTCTTAAGCCTGAATAATGTTCCATTCTACATACATACCACATTTATTTATTTATTTTATTATTTATTGTTAGACATAGGTTGATTACATATCTTAGCTATTGAGACTAGTACTTTGATCAAAATGCAAACATGTCTTCTACATATTTATTTATTTCAAACCTGATATGCTTTTATTTTACTTTGACATTTTGTTACTAATTTTCTATAATTTTAAAATTTAAGTACTGATTACAAAAAATTAGACTTTTTTACTGCTTTTCTCCCACAAAATCCTTTTCCTTGCTTCTGTCTCCCTGTTCTTCCCCGTCCCCCATCTTCCCTTTCTCTTTTGGGCCTCCCTTCCATTAGTCTCCTTTCCAATTTCATCTTCCCACTCTAACTCCTCCTGTTCCCTGTCCTGGTTTTCTCCTAGCTCCTCATTCTGCTCTTTCTCACGCTTCCTTATTTTACATACCTACAACATTAAATGTTTACCTTTGAATATGCAACTTTTATTTTCTGAGACTGGGTTGCTTCATTTAATGCAAATCATTTCCATTCACTTTCCTGGAATTTTCGTAGTTTCCATTTTCTTCAGAGCTCATTACAGTTCCATTGTATACATAAGCCACATTTTCATTATCGATTATGTTGATGGATATTTAGATTTAGAATCGACCTTGAGTCTATAGCACAAAACCTACTTGCTTGTGATGTATGATCTTAATGTATTCCTGAACTCAGTTGACAAACATTTTGTTGAGAATTTTGTATCTATTTATAATAGACATCAGAGGGACCTGTAACGGTTGTTGCTAGTATGGTAAATAGAAAATAATGAGAATATATTGGCCGTAAATTTTCACAATGCATTTCACAAGATCAGATAAACTCTAGAGACTATATCTTGCCATTACACTGAGTCCTTAGTATAGCTTTTCAAAATATTGGGAAAAATCATGCATCTTGACCTTCTTCCAACAATAGTGAAGCAAAACATCTGATATGCCTCTATGTAGCAATGAATTATTAATATAGGTATAATTTCAGGCCTACAGTTGTTCCAACATGTAAAACAATAAAGTCTTTAATTCTGAGTGGTGCCTGTGTCCATGCTGTGATACAATTGTTTTAGCTGGACCATGCATTCTATAAGAAGATGGGGTGATAGAAGAGTCAAAAGTGGGAAAAGATGTAATTCTGGAGTTTATTGCAAGGCCAAGTAGGAAATCAAAATGTAGGAATGAGGCCATTCCAGAACTGCTGGAAATTATGCATATTTTAAAATAAACAGATTTGTCTTTTACTCATCCTCAGTAGAGGTAGAATGCTTAGCCTCAAGGATACTTTTGGAATTCCTGTTATGGTGCTTTCTGTTCATCATGTATAAGGTAAGAGATTCCCACTCTATCATAAGCTGAAAAAGGGACAGCTGGACTCAAAGCCAGCCAAGCAGGTCCAAGAAGACTAATGTAACACAGACCTTCTGGTGGCCTCTGGCTCTCTTCGTAGTAGCTTAAGGAGAATGAATAGTCCAACTTTGATTCCTGGACAAATTGGATTGGTATGTTGGTGCAGGACATATGGAGAGGTCACATCTTCCCAATGAATGAAAATACAGACACTTTGTCATCAATCTGATGTGGAAGAAATGCTCCAGGTAGATGTACATACCAACATCAGTGATCTGAACCACTGATCAGGTGCTTGCAAACACTTGGACTGCAAGTTGCAGACACAGAGATCTAGAGCAAAGACACGATGATGAATATGTGAAAACTTTAATTGAATTATTCATCAGAAATTCAGAAATCATCTTACACAAAATAGAAATGTCACTTAATAACTAAGCAAAAGAATCAGACAGTTGATATTATTAATATTAGCACAGTTTTATCCTGTGCTGTCACAATGCAACAGAAATGGGTCTGATGTGGAATTTACATTTATTAACAAGTATCAATTTCTATATTTTTTCATCTGTGTCCACATGCATATATCATACATTGTATATAATATATATTATATATAGTGCATATATGTATACATGCATACACATACATAGGAGAACTATTTAACAAGAATTTCATTATCATAGACTGTATTAATTTAGGTCTTTGAAAGTAGACATCAAAACAAAAATAAATGTTTGAGGATTTATCAGTAGAAATGTAGGTGACGGGGAAAGGGGAGAGAACCAGAGGAAACAGCCCCGTCTCAGAATATGGTACAGTTCAGACTCCAGATAAAGCAAACCACATGGAAATGAGGTCTGAGTCTGTTTCTGGGCTTTCTGCTTTGTTACACTGACGTATGCTTATTTAAAGAATTTTCATTCTGTCTTAATCACTGTGCAGTTTGGTAGTTCTGGGGAAAGTTTTAAGTATGTCAACCAATTTGAAATTGTTGTGGCCATCAGGTACATTTTTTCTAGAAATATTAGTAGCATTTGCTTCTTTTTTTTATTTCTTTTTGGTTTTTGAGACAGGGTCTTCCTGTAGGCTCAGGTGGCCCAAAACTTGCTATGTAGACTAGACTATCCTTGTTCTTACAACGGTCCATACCTGCCCCTGCCTCTGGAGTTCTGGGAATAATAATAAGTGCCCCCATTTATTACATATTACAGAAAACCTATTATCTGATTGTAATTAAAAAGATTTTAAGCAACTATTACAAAAGAAATAATATCT
>NW_008340648.1:111676-115045 GCF_000622305.1 Nannospalax galili
TTGTATATGCTATATGGACAGAAATAACAATCTTACACAATATTTTGTCAAATGGAGCATAATTCTCCACACCAGCATATGCATAGTTTACCTTACAAATGGTCAAGTGCCCTTGAATACAGGATTTCCATAAGACTGTATGAATTTCTTGCTTTGTGTGTAGTAATACAATACAACACACTTTCTAGCAGTGACTCTTCTAGATTTGTCTGGTGGTTTATCTTCATTTACTTTTAATTGTACTAGTTTGATGTAAAGCCACAGAAAAGTACTTGCGTGACAGATTATGCAACATAAACTCATACATTGTCATGTTGTTTTTATTTATTGTGCCCTGAATTTGGTTTCAATTGATCCAATGTATTTGCATTGAAATCAGCCTTCCTTCGGTTCTTTTATTTGCATTTTTCACTCAGTGTTTTTAATTAGTTGATATAATTTTTGCCTCATTGATTCAGGAAATAAGCATTGTATTTTCTCTATGTCTTATGTCAGTCATGATTTATTCATGTCTCTAGCTAAAAATAATGTAAGCTGGGCATGGTGGTGCACACCTTTAATCCCAGCACTTGAGAGGCAGAGGCAGGTGGATTTCTATGAGATTGAGGCCAGACTGGTCTACATAGCGAGTTCCAGGCTACCTGAGGTTACAGAGCTACTCTTTCTCAAAAATAAATAACAATATAATATAATTTTGAATATAATTAATTATGTGTACCTACTGAATCCTGTATTCTATTATAGTTATTTCTTCGAAAGTACGTGTATTTCCTTGTATAAGGAGAAAAGGCTCAATAATTTCATTTTGTATGTTGCTGAAAAATTCATTATCCTTCTTAGTGCTGTTAGAAACCTTAGCTGTGAATTCAAAGTAATTTGGTACCATCTTTTCCTCTGCCTGGTGTATGATTCCAATATAAAACTAAAACAATGTATTATCCAGAAACTTTAATTTACCTAGCCATTTTATTTGAAAGCTGTGTGAACCATATAATACTAAAATCTAGAAGTTCTATGTAGAACTAATCTGCTGGATCCATAATTTTCTCATGGTCATGTGAATTTAAGAGTGTAAATAATAGGATTCAGTAAGGGTGTGATAACAGTAAACTACAGCAGGAGTTTTATTGCTTGCAAAACTACCAAATGGCCAGGCATAGATAAAGATGCAGGGTCTGAAGAACAGGGTGACCACAATTATGTGTACAGACAATGTGGAAAGAGCCTTGGAGAGCCTTCCCGGTGATTTGTATTTTACAGTGGCCAGAGTGGCAGTGTAGGAGACAAGCAAGAAGATAGAAGAGATAAAAGAGAGCAGCTCACTATCAGCAATGACCTATAACTCCAGAATATATGTTTCAATACAAGTGAGCTTGATCACTGGGGAAGATCACAAAATATGTTATCTACAACACTGTGGCCATAGAAAGGCAAGTTCACAGTTAATACCGTTTGGCTTATGGTGTGTATGAAGCCAACTATCCATGAAAATGCCACAAACCTACTCAGCAACCTTTGGTTCATGATCGTCCTGTAGTGCAAGGGCTTGCATATGGCCACATATCTGTCAAAGGCCATGACTATCAAAAATGTCATCTCAGCACCCCCAAAGAAGTGCAAGAAGAAATCTGGGCCATGCAGCCCCATACAGACATAGTCTTGTGTTCAGCAAGCAAGTCTGTGATCATCATGGGTGTTGTAGTAGTGGAAAGACACGTATCCAAGAAGGAGAGGTTTCCAAGAAGGAAATACATGGGCGAATGAAGGGTGGAATTAGCTGTCACTGTTACCATAATGAGAATGTTTCCCACCACAATAGCACCATAGATCAAGGAAAATGTCACAAAGCAGAAAACCCGAAGATTCCAATCTCCAGAAAATCCTAATAGAATAAATTCAGTCACAGCAGATCCATTTTTACAATCCATTTACTCAACTCAGAATGACCCTGAAAGTTCTTTAAATACAAAGCAGTTAAAAACATAAACAACTAGTTAGTTACAGTATTTTTGTGTTTCTGTTTTTTGTTGTTAATATTGACTGATGATATGAAAGCATGCAATTTTAAATAGCATGTTGGAGTCTATAATTTGAGATTATTTTATGTACCATATCACATTATCACATTGAAACAACATTCTTATGCTTTTACAATGATAGCATTCAGAAAGGTCATAGTTCTATTTGCTATAATTTCATCAATGATATATTTCAGTTGACCTTCATTTTGGCATTAGTTAGTTCATATAGAAAGATTATGTAGTGACTGCTACTGATCTTGGCTCTTGTTTACTATAATCTTCAGTTCCTTTTATTCCACACAGTTGTTTTCTACGTAAGGAATATAGAAATACAAGGGGAAATGCATTACTCTGCACTGCTGAAGAAATTTTTAAAGATCAACTAATACATTTGAAACAAACACAAATTAGAATCTAATTTATACATGGAAGATTCTCTTTGGATTCATTAAAGATAATTTTTCTTTTCAGTCTTTTGTAAGGTATTCTAAGAATTTCAAGAAACAGGGACTCAGAATCAGATCCTTGAGTGTGTGATGATTACACAGTGAGGCGTCTTTGTAGTGAATACGTATGTAAGCATTTTCTGGTTTAGAAGGAAATGGCAAGTTGACACAGTTTTCACGTATAGCTTCTGCTGGTGATACAATATGCAATGCTAAACTATCTTTACTGGGCTTTTTGTACATCTTTCCTAGGCTCTGGGATAATAAAGAATGATCAATAGCAGTTAAGTGTTTCATGGACATTGAGACAGTTAATGCTCACAACATTCCCATGAGAAAGCTGTACTATTGTCATCATGCCACAGTAGAGAGCTACAGTAAAACAAGCATTTAGTGACTTCTGCACAGCCACACAGCTAAAAGGAATGAATGTTAGTACTTAAAACAAGTCACCCTGACAGCAGAGCCTGGGCTTGTGGCAATATACAATATGCCGCCAACGTGGAAAGGATATAGATTACAAACAAAGTATTAGTTATTCTTTGAACTCATATGTCCGATATGAATTCCTTAGAAAATATGACACAAGTGAGAAGGGGACCCTTAGAATACAGGGGAACTATACTGCTGTCACGCAACCAGTGTCCATTATGTAAAGTTCACAATCTAGAAATACATGATTATCAGGAAAACGTACAAAGTCATAGGAGAAAACATTTATTCTAAGTGACAACTTTTTAAGTGAATTTGGACTTTGTTGTCATCTTCAGAGCATTTAAAATAAAAAACAAAAAGCAAAAGGGGAGGTGTGGATAATATGTGAGAATTTATAAACTGGAATATATTTGTACAACTTCTATTACCCAATTGCTTTAATTCAAATATATGTCCCAGTGAGACAA
>NW_008340648.1:115255-126464 GCF_000622305.1 Nannospalax galili
AAACTTGATGAGAAGAAAACAGCCCTAATCTGAAAATCTTATGAGTTACTACATTTTCTGTTATTTTCAATCATAAGATGAGTTTTTTGAATGATCAGAATAATTTTTCTTAATTGTATCCATCACAAAAGATCATAGATAATCTAATGGCACGCTTTTCTGCAATACAATTTTAAGAGTATATTTCCTCTAAATTTCACAGGAGTCATTGATTCCAGTTCATCATGAAATGGTATTAAGTGAGTTTTCACTGGGAGGATTTGATGCCTCAAAAGCTAAAGCCTTCCAGCTGAGTAACACATTAAAACTGCATCTTCAATGAAATAAATTTTAATGAATTTTATTTTATAATATTTCACTTACCTTTCCTAATGCATAGATAGTACAAGGGTCAGAATATTCAAAGGAGTATTTACAACTGAAGATTTTAAACACACGTTTTTCTGTAATGGTGTATTTCCCTCTGCATGTGGTCTTTCACTTCCTTTAACAATAAGGTCCACTTGGCAGGGGCAGATTTGTGTGAGCTCTGGGAATCCAAACATCAGTGGAAGCAATTACAAACCAAGATTACTGCCCCTGTAGCCTGACAGAAATGTTTGCATTTAATTTTGACCCTGTAACAAGCTATGGTTATATCTGGGTGGTACCTTGATTAAAACAGTCATGAAATTCTTGATAGATTGGCTACACCATAGTAACTGTAGATAGATTTTATTCAAAGAAATTTCCTTTCCCTAACATCACTCCAAAGCTATCCTGTTAGTTCCCCTCTACCAATTTTGTGGCTACTTGTACCTGTAAGCAATTTTCAGTACATTTTCAACACAAATAGTTTAACTATAAATTTATTCCTATAACATATATAAGAAATGAAAATTTTGAAAGATAAAAAATTGTGGAGTAATATCAGAAGCACTATCACACCCAAACTCAAGCCTTGATATTCTGTTCTCTACATGGGATGTTTGATGAAGCTTTCCATAGAAATTTTTATTTGGATTATTGAATTTTTTATTTCTGATATATTTTTTTCTTCAGTATTTTAACTGTTACTTTCTATATTCACATTTTAGCAAACAAAAAGTTGTGCCTCCATAATTGAAAATTTTAATTATTCAAGTTATTTTTCTTAATAACTTTATTGATTTTTTTCATTGGCAATAAAGTAAATGTATAAAGGGTATTCTGCTTACTATAATTCCCTCACTGATTCCTATCCTTCCCATCCCCATCAATCTCCCTTATCCTGTACAAGTCCCTTGATTATATTCATTTATTTTGATTATTTCATGGCCCACTAAGTTTAACCAAGTCAGTGTGTGACCATGGGTTTGGAATTGTCTATTGGAGCCTTTTGGTTTCACCAACTTGAAGACATAGATGTCCCTCTCTCAGAATTCACCAGCAGCCAATAGTTCAACAGGGAAAGATGAGGCATTTGAGCTCCTGTCTGATTGATGATTGATTGACGACAGGACCATTATCCAGGTCCAACACACGCAGCCTCAGCTGTTGTGACATTATGATTGCAATCATGCCCAGAAAATTGCACTTCACAACCTTTCTGTATATATTCTAGATCTTACATTATTTCCACCCTCTCTTCTAGGATGTTCCCAGAGTTTTAGTGGAAATGGTATAAACGTCTTGTTTAAGGCTAAACACTCAGTTATCACTTATTTTAAGCATCCTTAACAACCATGTGTCTCTTTATTCAGTGTCATTTGCTGAGAAATGAAACTCCACAGAGCATAGCCGAGGAGAGCCCTTGTCTAGTAGTAAAAATATTGTGTAATTAGGCCCCTCCAGCGCAGCGTGCAATGCACAGGGCAGCAGCTGCCGCCTCGTGGCTCGGGAGCCCTGAAGGAGCCGAGGCAAGCCTAGCTGCTCCCGGCGGCCTGCGGTGCCTCTCCAGCCAAGTCAGCACGCGCGAGCCTGGGTCCACCTTGAGCCATGTCCATGTCCATGAGCTTTGAGGACGACGACTATGAATCGGAGCCGGACCAGAACCGGGCAGTGGGTCGGCCCAAGGGCAAGCTGGGCCCGGCTTCTGCGGTGAAGTTGGCTGCAGGAACTTGCAGGCGCTGGATGCGATGCCGCACGTGCGACGCCTGCCTGAGCGCCTCTTCTGCAAGGACGTGAAGAAGTTTGGAGGCCCTGGGCGCATGGAGCAGAGCTGCATCGTGCCGCAGTGCATTGCGCCAGTGCTGTCCCACACCGCTGTGTGCCTTGTGTGGCGGGGCGGGGAAGGAGGACACAGAAGGCAAGTGTAACCTCATGCTCATGGAGTGTTCCATCTGCCAGGAGACCATCCGCCTGGATGCCTGAAGATTAAGTACCAGAGGGCGTGGTCAACGCCTAGCTTCCCAGCTGCTGGGAGTGTCCGAAGTGTCACCACACCAGCGAGACCAGGAAAGCCGACCAGCAACACCGTGGCCCTGGCTTTGAGGACGCCTCCAACCTGCCCGGATCCGCTCAAGGAGCAGAAGATGAGCCGGGACAAGGACGGGTTGGAGCCTGCCAAACGGAGCGGTGAGTGTGAGGAGACGCCCTGGCGCAGGTCAGACGAGCACCCCAAGAAGGTCCCTCCTGATGGCATCCTGCGGAAAGTCTGAAGATGTGTACCTGAGGAGGAAGCGGAAACAGAAGCCCCAGGAGCTGAGTGGAGGAAAGCGAGCCTCCTGTTTCGAACGTCCCCGGTTCCTCCTCTCTCCTCTCCCGAGGCCGCCCTGGACAGCAGCCTCAGCCCTGGGTGGAGATCTGGTCTCACTTGCTTCCAACAGCCGCTAAAACCTGGCAAAGAAGATGAGCTTCTCCGGAAAAGGCAAGGTCCTGGCAAAACACCGAGGACCGGCTGGCACTGGCCAACGAGCCCCTTCTGGCTCCACCAGGAACCAGAGGATGATCTGCCTAAAGCCCTCCAAGGCCCGGGAGAGTGACCACTCGCTTCTAGTTCACCCACCGCTGGGCCCAGCACTGAGGGAGCTGAAGGCCCAGAGGAGAAGAAAGTGAAGATGCGCAGGAAACGGTGGCTTCCCAACAAGGGGCTGAAAAGAGCTAAGGAGCTCAACTCTGAGATCCAAAAGACACAGAGCAGCCTGGCCCATGAAAACCACCGGCCCATCAAGTCAGAGCCCAGAGTGAGAATGAGGAACCCAAACGGATGGGGAGCCACTGTGAGCAACCGCACCACTTCAGTAAGGGCCTCAACAGCACCCCACCCCCACCCCAGCTATGGCACTCACTGGGGCCCAGCCTGTGCAGCCCACCCCGTGTCATCTCCCAGCCCCCACCCTCTGCATCCCCACCCAAGTGCATCCAGATGGAGCATTAGGTGATCCGACCACTCCATATCAGCCCCCTGACCTGACCCACTGCCCCTGGATGATGGGACAGCCCACGTCATGCAGAGAGAGGTGAGTATGGCCATCTTCAGCTATGTCAGCCTTCAAGACCTGTGTGTCTACATGTGGGTCTGCAGGACCTGGAACCACTGGTGCTGCGATAAGTGGTTGTGTACCCACATCCACCTGAACCATCAACCTGCAAATCTATCACACCCCTGATGCTGAGTGGCATCATGCTACACCAGCCTGTCTCCCTTGACCTCAGCTGGACCAGTATCTCCAAGAAGCAGCAGAGTTGGCTCATCAGCCCATAGCCTGGGCCCCAAGACTTGGTGCTGTCTGACTGTTCTTGGATGACTGCCTCAGCCCTCTGTAGCTCCAGCTGTCCATTGCTCAGGAACCTGCATATCCAGTGGGTAGAAGGATGAAAAGATGCCCAGATGTGGGATCTCCTATCTCCACCTACAGTCAACACCACCAGGTCAGACGGACAATCAGAGCAAGTTCTGGAACA
The DNA here is from genome assembly GCF_000622305.1 of Nannospalax galili. NCBI lineage: Eukaryota > Metazoa > Chordata > Mammalia > Rodentia > Spalacidae > Nannospalax > Nannospalax galili. The sequence goes on from NW_008340648.1 coordinate 119,120, forward strand.
TTGTGGAACTGTGCCTAGCTGGTCTGGACATCACAGATGCCTCCCTGACTCTAATCATCTGCCACATGCCCCTTCTCTCCAAACTCCACCTCAGTGACTTTAACCATGTCACCAACGAGTCAATCAACTTGCTCACTGCAGTTGACAACACCCCCTGGACTCTGATAGAGATCAACCTGTCACACTGAAATTAGGTCACTGATCAGTGCCTGTCCTTTAAACACTGTGCAAATACCTGTCATACTGACCTCAGGTGCTGTAAGCAAGTCACCAAGGACACTGTGAGCAGTGCATAGCTGAAATGTCTGTGAGTGTCCAGTTTGGGCAAGTGGAAGAAAACCTTCTGCAAAAATTAAGTCAGTCCCAGGACAAGTATGTAAATATGGAGGGTGGGTTGGGGGAGGGGAAACAGCCTGAGAAGGGAAAGACTACAAAAAAAGAGGGCTTTCCTTTCCCTTTGGAATGTGGAACCACAAACACAGGACACAGTTCCATTTGCAGGTCTTGCCAAGGGAGAAGCTTTTCACCCACCCATTTGGGGAAGAGTGTAAGCCAGATGCTTTATTCTGGCCTTTCTACATCATAACTGCACTGCTCTGGACCATTTCTAAGCGGCCTTTAGAAGAAGGCATTCGGGTTGGAGAGAAGGCTAGGCTTTGGAGACATCGTCTTAGAAGTCTCAGCTTTAATTGGTGGTGTTTCTGTTTTGGGCAACTTGTTCCTTGCAATGCCACGGCTTCTGGTGTCAACACAGAGTGGACCATACACCCCCATCTGCAGCCATCTTGACACATTGTGTTTAGTTGGTTTTGTTACATCTTACATAATGTAGAACTATTTTTGTACAAATTTTTTAAAAATTATTTATGCAAGATTTGAATGCAGACCAGTGTTTTGATTGTTTTTTTGTTTGTTTTTGGTCTTTTTGTGGCAGTATCTCTCTGTAGCCCCAGCTGTTCTGGAACTCACTATGTAGACCAGGCTGGCCTTGAACTCACAGAGATCTCACTGCTTCTGCCTCCCAAGTGCTGGAATTAAAGGCGTGTGCCACCATACCCGGCTTGTTTTTGAGATTGCCAACTTTCCTTCAGGTAGAGAGAACTTAACTTGTACTTCATCAACACAAAGAGCCCATCAATAGATGTGTCCAGATGTGACTGGGAGGGCAACAACCTTCCACTTAAGAGCATGTTTTACTGAGTGTTGAGAGCCTACTTTATATGTCAAGAAGATACATAAGCATGTTGTGGACAATAGTAAATTATAGTCAAATCATTTTTTTCAGTTTCTTCAATAGCGTTCACCTTTTCCTCAAAATTTTATGATTCAGACTCCAGCCTTTGCACTCAGGAGGGTTTTGGTCCAGGCATGGGCTCTTGTATTCTATATAGATCTAATTCAAACCATGCCTCAAGTAGAATAAATGTGCCCACAGCCTTTCCTTTCCTTTTTCTCCCTCCTTTGAAGTGTTAGTTGAGTTCTCACTTAGGTTGGTTACCTGGCTATTTCCTAGCTGTCAAGTTCTCCATACATAAGTGCCATTGTTGTACAGTGGTGTTTCCTAGATCTTCCCTGATGTGGTTTTATCTTTGTTGAATTTGTATAAACAATTATACAAAAAAATCCCCCAAACAAAAAAAAAACCAAAAATAAATTGCATAATTACAATATTTAGAAGGCAGTTGACACTGAGATCATTCATTTTCATGGTCAATTTGACACAATATAGAATCACCTAGTAAGGACACCTCATTCAGAAATTTCCTAGATGAGGTTGTAGTGTGGGCATGTCTTTGGGGGATTATCTTAATTTTGATAACTGATGTGAGAAGAACCACCTACTAGTCATGGCACCGCACCCTACACAGGGTGTTCTGAGCTACGTAGGAATGGATTCTAGTTGAGCTCAGGCATGCATGAATCTACTGCTCTTTTCCTCTAACTGCAGCTGTAATGTGGCCAGCTTGTCAAGTTACAGCCACTGTGACTGACCTGCTATTTAGGACTGTACTCTGGAATTATGAACTGAGATTAAACTCTTTCTCCTCGAAGTGGCTCTTATGTGGGTATTTTATCAAACATAGCAACAGATACAGAAAATAAGACAAAAAGTTGGTATTAGAAATGAGGTCATTGCTGTGATGAACCTATGGTATTTTGTCTTTGAAACTCTTGTGTGAAGAGTGTAGAAGGGTTTGGAAATTTGGACTGGAAAAACTTGAGCACTATAAACAGAGCCTAATGGGCCATTCTCGTGTGAGTTTGGAAGCAAAGAATACTCGGATCAATGCAGCCTCTGGAGGAAAGGCTTGTGAGAGGTCAGAAGGAATAAAGAACTCTGTTGGGAATTGGGCTAGGGAACATATGTGTGATATTTTAACCACAGTTCTGGCTTAATCCTTCTCATACCCTGAGAACTTGAGAGAAGTGGAGATTAAATACAATGGAGTAGTTTGGAAGAGGAAATTTTAGGAAAAGAGAGAATTTAAGCTGGTACTGTGAAAGTAGCTGTGATTGTTGAAGAGATCACCACTGATGAAAAGTCTTCTGTGCTGCACTGGGACAAGAAAGAAGGTGATGTCCTAAGGGCCAAACTAATACCTAAAAGGTTTTATGCTGTGAAGACCCAAATTTATTTAAAGAAAAAATCCTTACGCTAAAGGAGTTTACTGATCCTCAAAGCCACTGCTTAGGAAAGTGGTTCGTTATTGTCAGCACATGAAAAATGGTACAGCTGCTGTCCAAGGGTGCGGCTGGGCTACATATCAAGCTGGTAGCAGAACATGGCAGTATCATAAGTGTCATCGATGTGGCACTTGTTTGAAAGGCAAAGATGCATGATTGAAATGGTCATAGAGAGCAGCTGAAGCCAGAGAGTGTGACAGGACGGAGTCCCAGCGAAGAGTCCGTGAGAAGCCATTACGTGAAGCTGTGAAGGTGCAGCCATAGGTGCAATGGAGACACCGGGATCCTGGAGATGCGCACACCACAGAATATTTGATAAAGAGAACTGTAGCTGCAGAGTGGAGTCAACCTTGGACTAACAAAGAAGCTGTGTGTGCTGAAGGTGTAGATCTGGAGGCGTGGGATTGCTCAAAAATTTGAAGCCCAGTTGATCACATTATAAACTCAAGATGCTGGTCATAGAGCTGCAGGATTTGGTGTTCTCCTTTCTGGATTTTTGGCTTGCTTTGGTGTGATTGTTTTATGTCGATCATTCTGATCATTTCCTGTTAGACTAAGAATGTTCTTTCTGTACTGGGCTGTGACTGACTTGCTTTTTTTGAATTTTTAATTTTATTTTATGGGAACTCGGGTAAGTTACTTTGGACTTTTAAAGTATTGGAACTTTTAATGACTTTGGGGACTTTTGGTATTTAATTGAATGATTTTATATACAGGATGATCATGAGTCTATAGGGACAAGGAACAGAATGTTATAGCTTAAAGTGATTGTTTGTGTGTCAAGTTGGCAAGGGTTTAATGCTGATGATATGTTTTCATTGCCAACTTGACACAATCTAGAATTGTGGTTGTAAGTGAATCTCAATAAGAAGTTATCTTGCTTAGGTTGCCCTGTGGTTCTCCGTGTGAGGGATTATCTTGATTATGTTAAGTTGACGTAGGAAACTCTACCACTCTGTATGGCACCATTCCCTAAGCAGAGGATCCTGAACTGTACCAGAGTCAAGAGGGTGAGCAGACCACATGCATCCATTGCTCTCTTCTTCTGGCTATAGATGTAATGTGGTCAGTTCTCAAGCTCCTGCAACAATGAATGTAATTAGGAAATAAATAAGAGTCATTGTTCTGATATACCAACACAGGACGATAGATAAAGAAGGTTACTTCATAATAGTGGAAAGGGATCAGAAGGACATTGTCATTCTAAACACATATGCAACAAACACAGGCACACGCAATTTCACAAAACAAATACTATTAGCTTTAAAGCCACAGATTAATCCCAACACAGTTGTGGTCGCCGGCTGTGGCTGCTCTCCTCAGGCTATGGCTGCTCTCCTGCCCTGTTAGTTCCTCTGATCAGTCGTCTGGTCTGGACCCCAGGGCTGGTGAGGAGTCTGCGCCAGCGTGGCCGCATTCAGACACAAGAGACCAGGTTCAGTGACACAGATCTGCTTTATTGCAGGAAGGCACAAGCTTATACAGGGGTAGTAGTCCAATCACAGGACAGCAAGTCAGATACCTTATTAGCCTATCGCAGAATAGCAGGTAGGATGCCTCATTAGCATACTGGGTTTCAGATTACAGAGCCTGGATTCCTGGAAACCATGTGGCCCTGACTGTTGCAATATCTAAGTGTTGCAATTTGGGATTCCAAGGGTGGTGATTAGGGAGTGGTGAGCTCTAGGCATTAGTCTCATGATCTGCCAATGGGAGCAAATGTCACAAGGCGTTCCTTGTGGCTCCAGTGGTCAGGACGTTGCCTCTGGCCTGCTGTATGGCTGTCAATAAGACTTTCACCCTAGGCTCAAGCCTGTCTCCCACACACAGTAATAGTGAGGGACTGCAATATTACACTCTCACCAATAGGCAAGTTCTCTGGATAAAAAAATGAATATAGAGAAGCAGTGTAACTAAATAATACCAAATACCAAATTGAATTAAGAGACATTTACAGAACCTTCAACCCCAGTGCTGCAGAATACACACTCTTCTGAACAGTCCAAGGTTGTGTTCTAATGCTGATAACATATTATGACAAAAAGAAAATCTTAGCAGTTGTGAGCACAGGACGTAGGTGCTGGAAACCAAACGTGGTGTGCTGGATGCTTAATTGTCAACTTGACACACAGGGAAAGAGGAAACCTCAAATAGGGAATTTATTTATTCCATTGGATTGGCCTGTGGCCATTTCTGTGGGGTACTTTTTTTTCTTTTCTTTTCTTTTTTTTTTTTTTGATTGTTGAGCAATATGGGAGTGCCCAGCTCACTGCAGGTGGTGCCACCCCTGGCTAGCTTTTCTTGTATTGAATAAGAAACCATGTTGAGCACTGGCCAGAGGAGCAAGATAGAAAGCAGCATACCTCCGTGTTCTGTGCTCCAGGATCTTGCCCTGAGTTCCTGCCTTGGCTTACGTTGATGACTGACTGTATTTGTACATCAAATAAACTCTTTCCTCCCTGTATTAGTCACCTTTCTGTTGCTGTGATAAAACACTGACCAAAGCAATTCATAGAAGGAAGAGTTTATTTGAGCTTATGGTTCCAGGTGAATTACAGTCCCTGTTGGCGGGGAGACATGGTGGCAGAGGTGGCTGGAGCAGGAGCAGCAGAAGCTAAGCTCTCACATCATCATGCAGGCACAGGAAACAAGAAAGCAACTGGAGATATGGCAAGGCTTAAGAATTCTCTAAGCCCACCCCCAGTGTCGTACTTCCTCCAGGATAGCCATACATTCTAAGACCTACCAAATCAGTGTCATCATTTGGGGACAAAATGTCCAAATACTTGGAGCCTATGGGGGACATTTTCAGTCAAACAACCATACTCCCCAAGTTGGTTTTGGTCAGAGTTTGTATCACAGCAACAGAAAGCAATGAAGACATTCAGGTCCTCTGCAAGAGTAAAATGTACTCGTAATCACTGAGCTATCTCTCCAACCACACCTCTTTTTGAAATTTTACTAGACCATCAATGAAAAACTAAAATTCACACTTCTCAAAACATTCTATAAAATAGAAAAGGAAAGAGCACATTCAAGATCTTTTTACAAAGCCAGCAGTGCCCTGGCAACTGAACTATGAAAAAGATATAAAAAAAAGAAATGAGAAATAGAAAATTATAAATGAATCCCACTGATGTACACATATGCAAAACTCGCCATACAATGGTGACAACAAAATTCAAGAACACGTCAAAAGATCACCATCCGTGATTAATTTGGGCTCACTCTAGAGATGTAGGGATGGTTCAACATATGTTAATTAATAATTATAAGCCACAAGTAAATAGATTTGAGGACAGAAATCACATGATCATCCCAGAACATGCACAAAAGTTCTCTGATGAAACTGAACACCCTTTCATACCCTGGGTAGACTGGGGATATAAGAAATATTTCTCATCATAACGAAGGCTGTATGTAACAAGACTATAACCAGCATTGTGCAAAGTGGAGGAAGGCTTTACCCACTGACACAGATACTGAGGAAGAAGCCAGGGAAACGTCCCACTCACAACAGTCCACAACAATACCTTGGGATAGGCCTAACTGAGAAAGTGAAAACCTGGTGAAATGAGGATTTTAAACACTGTAGAAAGATATTGAGGAAGAAACTAGAAGTTGGAAAGGTCTCTTATGCTTATGGATCATAAAATTAATAACAGGAAAATGTTCATCCTTCTAAAAGCAATCTATACCTTCAATGTACTCCCATTCAAATTTTCAGCTCCATGTTTCACAGAAATAGGCAATAACCCCAGAATTCATAAGGAACCATAAAAGGCCTTGCATAGCCCAAACAATCTTGAGCAACAAGACTACTGTGAAAGATACTGCCATACCCGATTTCAAGTTATGCTACAGACTCATAGTAATAAAAAATCATGGTACAGGTACAGAACAGACATAGAAAAGTGACGTAGAACAGAAGACTCAGATATAAATCCCTGAAGTACAATCACCTGATTTTTGACAATTTTTTTAAATGGGCACTAGAGCAAAGACAGTTTCTTCAACCAAAGATGCTAAAAAAAAGTGGATATCCAGATGTAAAAGAATGAAACCACATGCTTCACCTTGAACAAATCAACTCTAAATGGATTGAAAACCTATACATAAAACATGAAAGTATAAGTTGCCAGGATAAAAAGTAGAGAGTACACTATGAGGTGCAGACATTTTTAGGAACTTTCTAAGTAGGTCCCCAGTCACTCCAGAAATAAAGCCAGCAAATGACAAATAGAATACCATAAAGTGAAAATATTTATGTTCAGCAAAGGAGACTGTCGACTCAATGATGAGGTAGCCTAGAGAATGTGAGAAATTATTTGCTATTTAACAAATGACAGAGGATTGGTAAATAATACAGAAAGAACTAATATATATATATCCAAAAATAAAGTAACAAAAATTAATATCTGGAACATGAGTAGAGCATTCTTTTAACAAAAACACTTTTTTTTAGCAAAGTTAGAGTGAAATCCAGCCTGGTTTTTTTTGGGGGGGGGACTTCACTCAGATTTATTAAGGTAAAAAATGCATACAATAAAACTCAGAAATTTTATGTTTATACTATAATGAATTCTGGTATATGTATATATAGTATATATGTATATAAATTATACAACTATGATCAACATAAGATATAGAAAGCTTTCAT
>NW_008340648.1:126747-128228 GCF_000622305.1 Nannospalax galili
AAACTCGTCAGATAGACAGCCTTCCTCTCCCACTAGAGCCTCCATACTCTGCCATCCCTGCCACTGTCCGCTGTGCTGTCAGCACCCCCATCCATTCCCCCCTATCTGCCCTTCTGGTAAATCTAGTCAGCCAGAGGTCCCTGTTCCAGGAGGATCAGCTGTTCCTCATCTACGGCAATCCATTGTCAGTGTTCCTTTGGATAGAATTGGGATCTGCTGTTCATGTTTCCGGTAATATGTTGGGTTACTGTCTGGAAGAGCCTTTATCTATCCTGGCCAACAACCCGACTGAAGGTATTGCCTGTCTGGCTTTGCTGTTTGTCAAGTAACTTTTAGTTATATATATGTATGCTCTTATGAAATTATATTGGCCCCTTTAATCTTTGGTTATACTTCCCTTTTGGGTGTTTAAGGACATACCATTGGACCAGATAAACTGATTTGTTTTTACTCTTGAGGTCGTTAGAGGATTTGTTCCTCAGGGGTCCCATGGGGTTGGGAGGAGCCCCTGGCTCCTTTCTTTAACCAGTTCCATCTATGTGAAGATAAGTCAAAGGTCCTGCTTGACCATTGTTGGCTTCTCTTGGAAGCATGGAGGAAATGATTCTTCCGTGTTGACCCTCCTCTTGAACCAGATGGACTGGTTCAAGTCCATCTGGTGGGGTCTCCTTGGCCTCCTTGATCAAGAGGTCAGATGACCCACCACCATTACAGGACATTTTGCGAGATGCTCATGGTCCCTGGGAACTAATTGACCTAGGAGGGCAGGGAGCAAAAAGTGTCCTCTGTATCCCTCTGACCCAATTAGTATAGATCTCAAGGTATGTCTGCTAAACATCCAAGAAGTTTAGTTCCACCATTCTGCCATTTTTAATTACTGTGTATCCTGCAGATAAATCTTGGGTAATGACCAGTTGGTCTCAAATAAACCTTATCTAGAGATATTTTTCTTGGCCTGTTATGTATTATTTGTGAGTAGATTGTAGGAATAATATGGTTACCTCTGGTTTTCATGACTAGCTAGGCATTGTTTCTCTCTTGTATCGTCTCACCCGTCTATCATGGTTTTCCCACTTAAGGCACCCCCACTTCCCCCTTTCTTCCTTACTAATACCCTTGCTCCTATGATCCTACCTCTGTTGAGCTTCTTCTCTCTCCTTATCCCCTGGGTTCCTCATAAACCCTTCCCTCCCCCTTCCCTTAGACTAACCCAATTTTTAACCATATCTCCCTTATTAAGGCCTGTTACCTACTATTCTTCTCCTTCAGGTTATTTCTTTTCCTTTACCTCACTGTTTCCTTACCCTTGTCCTGGTTCCTACAGTTATATCTGTTTGCATACTTATTTCTCAGAGTCTGATCCTAGGATCCACATATGAGGGAGAACATATGTCGATGTTTTTTCTGAGTCTGTGTTACTTCACTTAGTATAACAGTTTCTAGTTCCATCCATTTCCCTGCGAATTTCATGATTTCATCTT
>NW_008340648.1:142147-143341 GCF_000622305.1 Nannospalax galili
AAACAGGAAAATATATTGAAAGTGTTTACTAAATCTAGTTTATGGTAGAATCTGTAGGATAGTCCAGGTATAGAAATATACCATCTTCCAATAGAGATAATTTCACTTCTCCCTTTCCTAGTTTCATCCCTTTTATACTTTTCCCTTACAAGACTTCAAGTACAATATTGAATAAGAATGGAGATAGTGGGAACCCTTGCCTCATCCAGATTTTAGTGGACATATTTTCAAAGTTTTCCTCTTTAGTATATTTTATGGACTAAAGATTCGTCGTGTGTGTGTGTGTGTGTGTGTGTGTGTGTATGTGTGTGTGTGTGTGTGTGTGTGTGTGTGTGTGTGTTCTGTCTAGCCCTTATTCTCTCAGGTCTTTTATGGTGAGGGTATATGGAAAGACAAACGACTACGTGTCTCTAAATCAATCTCAGGACTCTTATGATGAGGGCATATGGAAAGACAAATGACCATGCATGCCTAAATCAATCAAAAGTTGAAAGAACACTCCTGGAGGTATCACAGTACCTGATCTCAAATTACGCTGCAGTGACAATGATAAAATACAGCCTGGTACTGGTACAAAAACAGACATGTAGATTAATGGAACAGTATAGCGGACCTGAAAATAAGCCCTTACAGTGACACACCTAATTTTTGAAAAATGGTTAAAGATCCTGATGAAAAGACAGCTTGTTCAACAACTGTTCTGGAAAAACTGGATATCTGCAGAAAAATGAATGTAGATTTGCATCTCTCACCCTGAACAGAAACATCTATTAAAACTGAATCAAAGACCTTAATTTAAAATGTGAAACACTAAAACTGCTAAAGGAAAACAGAGAGAATGTACTTTAAGTTAAAGGAATGGGCTAGAACTTTCTGAACAGGCCCCCAATAGCATAAGTATGGGAAGAATCAACAAATGGCTCTACCTGATGGTAAAATGGATTTGCCCAGGGTCTAAAGAGATGCTCAGTTTTATGAGCATGGGGTGCTATTTTCCTGGATCCTAATACATTCTCTCCCTATTTATGTGAAATCAGTAATTCAGCATCTGTTAGTTTATGTTACATTTTTGGCCCAGCAGTCATGTTTTTATATAATTTGAGATCTTGATTATCATTGCTATATAACAGTCCTTTTATCAACATGCTATAATGTACTTGTTAATTCTTTTTTCATTTGGTACATAGCTTGATA
>NW_008340648.1:143953-147384 GCF_000622305.1 Nannospalax galili
GAAGATTGGAATTGACTCTTTTCAAATCGATTCATACACCATCTTTTAAATACTTTTGATATATTATGCATATTCATAGTATATTTTTCCAAAATATCAATTTTCCAAATTATGAGGAAAAATATTTCACCGTCTTTATGTCTGATAATCACAATATATATCACTTTAATATGTAATAGTACATGGGTTGTTCACATGAATGAGATCAATGTGTGTGTGTGTGTAAGACGTGTCTGTGTGTGCATACAGCATCTGCTGATCAAATCAATGAGTCTCAAACCACTTCCATCTACTTCTCAGTCTCTAGTGCTCACTCTCAGGTAGACAAACTGTCACACAGTTCTTGTCTTTAGAGTCTGACTCATTTCTCTTAACATGACACCTATACTCCTTGCTACAAATGACAGCAAGTGAGATGAAGTGGGTTGCTGAGGACAGGCCTTGAGTATATAGCCCCGCCCTCCTCCTAGCACACTCTCTACTTCCTGATCTACTAAGATGTGAGCAAGCAACCCCACACTCAACACCACAGCCAATATCTCTTCCCTTCACAATGGACTGTGTCTTCAAACCATGAACCCAAACAAATCATTCCTTCTCTAGGTTGCTTTTGTCTGACATTCTGTCACACCAAATTAACTAGGCAACTTAACTTTAAGTACTCATCAACTTAATCATCAGAGAACTGTTTATTCTTCATAAGTTCCAAAAAGAACCAACTCTACTGACAATCTGATTTTAAATGAGTAACTTCTAGAATTATAGAATTTAAAAAATTCAAAAATAATTTTAAAATTATTTTTATATATTATTTTTATTTTATGTGTATGAGTGTATTGCCTGCATGTATGTGAGTGCACCCATGTCGTGCAATGTGACCTAGGTCAGAAGAGAGCTTTGGATTGCCCTGGAACTGGAGTTAATGATGGTTGAAGGCCACCATACGGGTGCTGGGAATCGAACCTGTGTCCTCAGCAAGAGCAATCAATGCTCTTAACCACTGAGTCATCTCTCCAGCCCCCCAAAATTTCATTTTTAAACTATAAATTTTCTATAAAATTACAGTACCCAGGAACTAATATTCTCTACAAAAATGGCCAGGCATGGTAGAACACACCTATAATCCCAGCACTCAGGAAGCAGAGTCAGAAAGATCTCTGTGAGTTCAAGTTCAGCCTGGTCTATATAGTGTGTTCCAGGCCACCTGAGTCTATAGGGAGATCCTGTCTCAAAATGACCAAAACATAAGCAATAAATAAATATAAATAAATAAGTAAATAAAATAAAGATTAGTGTTTATGATAAATGATTATTGCAAATTCCAAACTGAGAGGTATTCATTTTAATAAAATGGAATAGAAAATGGTTCAGAATGTGTACGTGCCTTATCAGCTTACTTGATGACCCGATGTAGAAAAATCTTACTCCAGAATTCATACTCATCTAGATATTGACATTGCTACCTGGTCAAAATTATAATGCTAAAATATTCGCATAGTTCATACTTCGTGACATTTATTCCCATTATCTTCTGGTTTCATGAAGCTTCTGTGACACGGTCACCACAAACTTCATCCTACATATGAAAATACTGAGCATCTGAAGAGTGAAATGTGTATCACTTCCCTTCCACTGACAGCCCAGGGCTGAGGAAACACATAGGACCAACAACATCATGGCCAATTCTCTTTATTACATATCCAAAATGGTTGTAGCATTATATAAAAATTATTCACAAAGAAGTCAAGATCATCATCATGTTTGGCATTGCACAAATGAAGTTGGCTAAACTCTGTACTCAGAAATAAAAGTCTACATGCTATGACACATCATCAAGAGTGTCTACATATATCAAAATTCTACTTGCACTAAGGTTGAGTGAGCAGATGTATTATCTGCAAGCATAGGCATTAACTTTCATTTTCGAATATAAGTAAAATACGGAATCTGGAGTGAAGACAACAGCAGGCTTCTTATTTCCAATTTTCCTTGTTAGACTGTATTTAAATTTTGTTACAAGGCTATTTTCATAAAGCAAAACTAAAGTAGAAATACTTAAGGAAATGCTTGTCCAGGAAATAAGACATCGATAGATAGTTTTCATTTTAATAATTAAATTAAATTTTACTTTGCTTATCCTGTTTTCAAAGAACCATGAAGCAATTGATTTGGCTCTTTCTCACATTGTTTATGTCACTATTCAGAGTTTGTGTGGCCATTACATTTTTCTTTGAACTTAAATATTTAATGTATTTGATTCAAAGATAATTGCAACTTTCTTTGAATAATATAAAAAGAATTACAATCACTTTAGTTTCAAAAGTAAGTAAACTGGGAAATAAGTAGATATGTTGCTGGTGCCGAATATTTAGACAAAGGTTTATAGCAAGTAAAAATATTAAGTAGATATCATGAACTCATAATATGAAGCACACAAAGAGTAAAATATTTCATTCAAGCAATCTAACTTAAATCATCTAAAAGGAAACAGAAAAACTCCATATATAAAAGGAACATATAGTGAATACTATATATAAAGAAATACATAAAAATTAAACCCTAAAAATCAAAATATTCAATATTCAAGGAGGAAGGTTAATCTAGCAAATACATACTAAGGAGGTGAAATTTATGTTATAAAATAAAATAAAATTTTTAGTGTAAGAATCTAAGTAGTAGTTTTATAAAATAAATGTATCAGAAATTCTATTTTCTATAAATTTTGGTTAAAAGATAAAATATATGCTCAATAGAAGTGAATCATAAGGTTAGTGACATAAATAAAATTTTTATACACGAGAATTTTATAAAATTTTAAGATAGATTTTTATTTATGTGTATGCATGTATGTGAATGTAAGCTACTTGTATTCAGGTACCCATGGTGACCAGAAGACAGTGTCAGATCCCATGGAGCTGGAGTTACAGGCAATTCTGGGACACCCAACAGTGGGTGCTGTAAAGAGAACTTGGGTCCTCTACAAGAGAAGGAATTGCTCTTGACCACTAGGCCATCTCTCAGGCCATAATTGTTTTATGAAATTACCTTACATCTGGGACAAAAGATCATTTCTATAGCTTAACTTCTATAACTTATAAAAGCGATTGGCATGATTCTAGAATCCACTGGTGGCTTTTCATTCCAATTCAGCATGATGCTGTCTCTCACAGAAATTCTTGGTTTTTCTAAGCATTTACACTGTGGTTTCGCAATTTCTGAAAGGCTGATTTAACATCTTCATTCCTCAGAGAATATATAATGGGATTTAGTAAAGGTGTACAAATGGTATAGAAGACAGACAAGAACTTATCCACAGAAAGTCTGCTAAAAGGCCATATATAGAAATAAATGCAAGGCCCAAAGATAGAATCACCACTGTGATATGAGCAGTTAATGTAGAAAGTGCCTTGGATGACCCACTGGAGGACTGG